>NW_017731363.1:5076194-5119393 GCF_001890085.2 Hipposideros armiger
AGGGCAGTGTCACTGGCCCTCATATGTGGGATCTGAACCGGGGCCCTCTGGCGTCCCAAGCCAGTTCTTAACCATCGCGCCACTTGGCCGGCCCCTGCTGTCCTTTTTCTATTAGGTCAACTTCATAAAAATCTAGTTCTAGTTGAATGGCATGTTAAAATCTATTCTATCACCTAATTGTTAGTCTAATGCAGTTCTTAATTTTGTCTCAGAGCCTTTATAGCAGGGGTTGGCAGTATGGCTTGTGGGCCAAATGAAGCCTGCCACCTATATATATTTAAAGGATTTTATTGGGGAACAGTGTTTTTTCCCAGGACCTATCAGCTCCAAGTCAAGTTGTTTCAAATTAGTTGTGGAGGGCACAGCTTCGTGGCCCATGCGGGGATCGAACTGGCAACCTTGCTTATGAGCACTGCGCTCTAACCACCTGAGCTAACCAGCTGCCCCACCTGCCACCTACTTCTGTTAATAAAGTTTTATTGGAATATGGCCACTTGTTTATGTGTTGTCTACAGCTGCTTTTGCACTATAATGGCAGAATTGAGTAGTTGTAAGAGACCATATGGCCTACAAAGCCTAAAAAAGTATTTACAATCTGGTCCTTTAGAGAAAATTCATCAACCCCCACTTTACACCTAAAACTGAGACTCCCAAATAACTTTTGTATCTGTTAATGGTGATGGATGTTAAGTTTTCCAAAACTAAATTTTACTTGAAAGCACAAATGTAATATTGGCAACAAACACTGTCAGTTGTCCTTGAAATGGTAAGTTCATGTGTGGGCTATTATCTACAAATATGTATTAGAAATTTCAAAAAATATTTATTAGTTCAAAAATAAACACGTTACAACATACTTTTAATGAAAAGTAACCAAAGAACAAAAAATTTACTAAGAGTGGCACTGTTTCACATTTTTGCAAATCTCTGAGACAGGGTCTCATCTGCTTTTGTCTTTAGTGTCATGGTATGTTTTGGTTAAAGCATATGAAGAAAATCTGGGCTCAGAGGTATGTAGTTGGAAAAGGGAGAGATATTTTAATAACCTTTTCAGGTAACTGTTAAGTTCTTGATACTACACCCAATCTTGACAAATGGTAATTTCTTAAATGTTAGTTGCAGTGTGGAATTTAACAGAATCAATGACCTTTTCATGCTGTTACATTAAAATCCACTAATCATTTAGAAAATATTGGCTGACTCAGCTATGAAGATCTTCCAAATGTCAACACATTTCTTTCTACGATATTTAGTCACATTCATTAATACCACCACTAATCTCTTCAGAAGTCTTGACTGTGAAGCTGTCATGCTAATGGTAGCTGGTACTAGTTTTCCAACCTTAATTTTCACTTGAAAGAACAAAATTTTATCACTGCCAACAAATGCTATTGGTGTTAAGTAACAGGCTCACTTAATTCACTTTTGAGAAAATGTTGACCACAAACCCAAGTTTGAATACCCAGTTTGTCAGTTGTTCAAGTAAAAATGGTGTTCCCTGAGTGGCTAGTTTAGTTTGCAACTCAATCACACGTGTTTTTCCTTGAGACAACTATACTTCACAGTATGCAGAAGTGTTTTATGTAGCACTTCCTACTTTGTCACATGAAACATTAAAAAGATGTGTACTCAAGGGTTAGATTGAATGAGATTAATAATTTTTACTGCTGGTCAGGAACATTAAGTTAATATTGACTTTTTAAAAAAAATTGTGTTTGCTTTTGGTAGATAACCTTTATCAAGTTAAGAAAATTCCAATTATTCTTAGATTTCTAAGAGATATTTAAAATATGTAGTGAACTTGATCAAATTTGCAACCCAGTGGATGAAATCAGCAATGAAACTTTACTCAGATTTTGTCCCAGTTTTTGATCTGCCATTATCAAGTTGTGAACTGAACAAAGCCTGAATTGGAATAGAATAAGACTGGCTTTTTATTTTTAAAAGTGAGCCAGTTGACCAGAGGATAAATACCTATTTCGCCTATATATCTTTGCAGAGAAAAAATAAGATCTGTTGAATGTGATTTTGGCAACCTGAGGTCATTCCGGACACTGATTTGCCATTAGAAAATGTCATCTTCAGCACAGGTGTATAAACACATTCACTCACCCAGAAAAATGCAACCCCACATGTGAAGCTTGAACAGATTCATCCAAATCAAACCAAAACCACAAAACAGATCAAAATATACACTCCCTTCATATAGCAGTTTTTTAAAAATCAGAGTTTCAGAAAATCATTAAAATGTAGTTAAAAATGTCATAAACGGTTTGAAAAAGAATCAATTGCATAGTGTTGAAAGTTATTTCGTATTTTATTTTCTAATTGCTGTATTTTGCATGATTTTTTTACATAATTCCAAAAGATGGGAAAGGAAACCTCCAAATCCATCAGTACTAATTAGCTTTCATGAATCTATAATAAAGGATGTAAAGAGTAATATTAAAGACTTAAGAATGAAATATAACCAGAGCTACCAATGTTAATAACTATAAACTTCCTCTAACTATAGAGCAGTTGGCATTTTGCAAAACATCTTCAAGCAAGTTCCATCTGTTAGTCTTATGCTGAATTAAATGAGGGTGGCAGCAATTATTCTAAATATCTTGTCGACATGAATATACAAATATATATTCTACACATTTCTTTTTATTATAGGAACCAAAGACTACAAGTCAAAGAAATGGTGAGTAGAGAATATAAGAGACGTGCATATTCTATCATACGGAATCCTGGGCGTCTAGTGAAAAGCGGCGGACACTGCTCTCAGTGCATTGTATATATGAACACATCAATTATCAATCCTCCCAACAACTCTGATTCAGAGAATCAGAGAACAGTTACTGTTCTCAGCATTCCCATCTTACAGGCGAGGGGCCTGAAGCTTAGACAGGCTGGAGAAGGTGCCCGTGGTCACCTGCAGAGTGGAGGCTGCGACAGGCCCTGGGACGCCAGGGCCCAGGCTCTTCACTCTCCATCGCACTGCCTTCTAAGTACCTGGCAGCCGAGGGGAAGAGAGGATCCGGTCCAACCAACTCTCCAAATCCCCCGCTTCACTCTAACTATACCTGAGAGGCTAGTGTCTTAGCACACTTGTAGCAAGCCTTAAGTCAGGTTTTGTTCTTTCCTGAATAGGAAGAGAGTATGGATAAAAAGGATGGTAAGTTTAAAGAAAATCAAAAACACAATCTGGTGTGTAAAAGTTCATGGGAATCCAAACAGTATAAGTGGAACTTCCCCTTCCTAAGCAGGATAAGATCTAAACACATCTCATACCAATACAAACCTTCTTTATCTTTACGACAGTCAGGTAACATAAAGAACCTTTCATTTGGATATACTGTCAAGCCACAGTTAATACTGGATGTTGTTAAATCTGTACACAATTCAAATCAAGTACAAATCCAGCCAGGTATTGTATTTGAAACATGCTTTTACCTATATGATTCCTCATTTGCTCTGAAGTCAATACTGACAGTTTATATTTATTAAAGGTGTTATTCAACATCCTATAACTTAATATTTACAAGATAGATGACATTCAATTAAACTACACGTCACAAAGAATTTTGTAAGCAACTACATTTATAGCCATGATATCACAGATGTGCTGAGTAATCCAATGGCTATTCCTTAATAAAATACAAGAATTTTCATCATGCATAGTTTATGGGCACCTTAAAAGGTGGTCTCTTTAAGAGGCTGAATGTTCAAGAAAGATTCAACAGTCAAATAAATTTTGGCAAGTCTTTTTTTTTTTTTACACAAACACTTGGTTTGGTTCTTTAGTCACCTTAGTAATACAACATACTTATACTATAACTGGAAGTGCAATAAACACTACATGAAAAATGCAAGCCTATCAAAGTCATTAGTTATAACTACACCCTCTTAGCAGTAAGAACCATTATTCTTGGATTTCAAACATTTTATTTTCTTTCAGGGCACACCTTAGAGCATTGTATTTTAGGAATCAAAGAGTATAATCAAAACCAATTAAACAAAAAAAACGCCCAAGCCCCAAAAAACAAAAAAAAATTTTAAGGACCACTTCCATTCCTCATTTGAAATATAATCAAATCGATGAAACTATACAATTTCCATATTAAAGACAAGTTAGTAAAATAACTTCTCCAAGTAGCATTGCATATGAGCTACATACAACTTTACCCCAATTAATTTAATTACGATTTGAGATTTTCCAGGATGCAACAGCACTGTATTGAGCTGTTACTACCAAGGGGGGGAAAAAATCACTGTCTAACACATGAATTCGGGCCATTGTTGTAATTTTTAAAGAATCTTTAGATCACTCATATTTATTGGAGTTAAGTAGAAAAACTAATGTTTGAGTTGCACTACCCCTACCGTAAACTGTATCACAGACGCAGAGTTAAAACATTCTCGGTAAAATAACGTGGAAGGATTTAGCAAAACGCTTTCATGTACGGCAGCCTAAAGGTCCTAGGAGGTTGAGTACTGATGGAGATAATCATTAAGTCAATTCTTAGAGGCTGGTTTCTTGTATTAAAAACCAGCCCATGGTCTCAGATGCATTCCTTCTAGGTAAGTGTTCAGGAAAGCCAAATAAGAAACATGAACCGCAATTGTCCACTTTTAATGTCTAATCTTTTAACAATTTTTTTAAAGAACCTTGGATTTCAATTCCAGAGTTTGTACACTTAGGAAGTTATACTAAGTGTGGGATGAAAAAAGATTTGCTTGTTGTTTGGAAGCCACGTGAAGTTTTAGTCCCCTTGGTATTACTTTTTATCACTGAAAAGTTCTCTGGAGACCAGTAGAATCAAAGCTTCACAAGCTACCTGATGGATCTGTTCTTTTCAAGTTGCACACAATTTCAACGTGGCTAGTGAGGTCTAACTAGTCCAGTCCTTAGTTTCATTTTACCAGAGGTGATAACGAAAAACTAAATAAGGAAAGGTCAATCTAAACTCCCATTAAGATACAAGCAAAAAAAATCTGTACACACAATAAAATACATCCTAAACACAAAGGGTATAATATACTCTCCAGCATGACATTGTCTTTATTATATTTCTCTGTTGTAGCTCTTCCATTCAGAAATTGGAAACCATCTTTTCAGTAGGTCGTTATTCCCTCCTCTTTCTCCAGTTTAGGGATAGCTTGAAAAAGGCTTAATTTGGATAAGTTGTTATGAAGTTTCATTTACACATAATTTAAGTGTTTATAAAAATTGTAGCTTACATGTATATGACTTCTGAAAATAAAATGACACAACATAATCTTTTTGTTCTGTAAAAATATTCTACATCCATGCACATGATCAAAACAATCTTTTCTTTGTTGGAAAACATCCTATGCACAGTTAAGTAAAAAAAAAAAAAGTAGACAACTGTATCAGTATTTCCAATGTTAAGATAACTGGATGCCACCTAGTGTTCAATTTCTGCAATTACTAACCAATTCAAAATTGCTATTAAAACCCAGCTTCAAAAAACTGCATTTTGGAAATAAATGCCTTTTTGTTGATATGTTTTACTGGCAAAAAAAGATCCTGAAAAGAATGTACATGATATCAAAATTAGTATAAAAATAGCCACATGCTACTTAAATATGAAAAACAGACCTAATCATTTTTGCCTTCAAATGCAGACTCTTCTGGTCTTCCTTAAATTTTAAGGAAATCTTATGGGAACACCTAGGTAACTAGAACATACACAAAGTCACGGTACAGTCAACAGGCTAGTGAAAACTAGGGCTTAATCATGAACAATCTTACTGGAAGTGGTCAAAGTAGGAAAGGTAATTACTGCATCTTTCCCTCTTTTTCAAAATAGGTGTGCTCTTTTATACCCCATAAGCCCCATTACAACAAAAACCAAAGTGGGCTTAACAATTCCTTCAATTCAGCACTACCAGTTTTTAAAGAAATACCTTAGAAACAAATCAGTCTGCTTTAACAAACTACACTCAAATTAATGGAGTTTTAATCTTCAACAGGTCACAGTCAAAATCCAAATTGTTGAACAATCCCTCAGAGAAACTGGAATGTCAAATGTTGAGTTCAGTTTAGATCTGAAAGAGAAAAAAACATCAGATCAAATGAAAAACAAATTCTTATATTCTAGCAGTCTACATTTTTATTTAAAGGGGGTTGAAAAGAAGAGCCAAATCAGATTTAAGAGTAACTTACAATACCGCCCAATTATTAAATAATTTATATTGCCAAAAGCTAAGTTTGAATTCTATTTAAATATTGTACGAACAGAAGGGCAATGAGACATCTACTCTTATGAGCAAATTATTGTTAGGAAAAAACAAATTTTCCTTAAAATAAACATACCAAACTCCAAACTGAGTTTGTCAATAGTGCATATCTAACAGATAAAATAACAGAATGGCTAAAGGTCTTGATTTTAACAAAGCTTTTAATGTATGTTGTAATTTCAACACTAATCAAGCAGGTTCAAACAAGATTCTAACACACTATTGTAGTATTTTAATTAAGAGAAGGCATGTTTCGGGCCGGCCGAGTGGCACAATGGTTAAGAACTGGCTTGGGACGCCAGAGGGCCCCGGTTCGGATCCCACATATGAGGGCCAGTGACACTGCCCTCTACAGCTAAGATGCTGAACAACAGCTCGACCTGGAGCTGGGTTGCCCTGAGTTGCCGGCGACGGCATAGGCTGCAGCCCCTGTGTCACTGGGTTGCCATGGGCTACCGTGTGTAGCCAGCAGCCAGCGTGTGTGGCCAGCAGCCGCCGTGAGCGGCCGTCCAGAAGCCGGCGACTGATCTGCCTCGGCCGGGAAGAGCGCAATGATGGTGCCAACTTGGGCCAGTGAAGCAACGTCCTCCACAACTAGACAGAAGAACAAAACGACAGCAACTTGTCTGTTCCCCTTCCCTCAATTCCCCAGCACTGTTCCCTTCCCCCCAATACCCCAAAAAAAAAAAAATCTAAAAAAAAAAAAAAAAAGAGAAGGCATGTTTCTTTGATGTTATATTTCTTACAACTAAATTTCTTAATAGCTGTTCTCTTTAGATAGACACTCGTAATTAAACAAGTTATGCTTCCAATGTCTAGCATTCATATTGCCAAAGCAAATATCAATCTTTTTAGGAAATGCTGAAAAAAGATTATATGAATTCTCAAAGTATAATCAGTTTGACTAGTTGTCTACTGAGTACTTTAATTTCATCGACAAGTCTTGAAATATACCTTTAAGTGTTCAACATTCTTAGATTAAAGGAAGTGAGGGGAAAGAGCTAGTTTCTTTGGGCATAATTCACAAATAAACATTGAAAAACACAAGGTGCATCTACTTACATCATCAATGTCTTCATCATCATCTCCAATGTCATCAAACTGGATTTCATCGTCATCTCCAGGACCAAATGTATCAGTTTCATTGATTTTAGCTAAAGAAACAATAACAAATATATACTATAACCAAGATGTCATTAAAACAACTGCCCACTAGAAGAAGTAGTCTGATATCAAATGTTGAACTATAAGGAGAACTATAAGGAGAAGACTCTTAGAAGTCAAACTTTTAATTTAATGAAATCTAAGTTTTATTATCAGAAAGACCCTTTTCCCTTCTACCCAACAACCCTACTATACAGAATGGTCTTTTATACAACATAATGTCTGACAAAGTCATTGCTAAATCAAGGTGGAAAAGTCTTATAATTTTCTTTTGTTTACAAAGGTATTGTTAGTAAGGCAGGCTCTAATCACAAATATTCTAAAGCTATTACAGCTTTCAGTTATGCTTTAAAAAAAGGTTCCAGTACATGCTAACAACTCACCAATCATCATACAGACTCATCAATCAGAAAGATTTGGTCAAATCATGCGATCCCTAAGCAACGAAAATAAACCAGGAGGTGCTAGTCCTATTCTTAGATGTATTAGTATTTCTTAGATTGGAAATGCCAAGTCATTAATTTCAGCAGGATTTCCATGCTTAAGTAAAACTATTTTGTTTTCATAATATATAACAGAGCCAAAAAATTAAAAAATAACTGCCAAGTGAAATATGAAGGCTTACAAAATAGTATGTCACGTATATTTGCCCTTTGATGAGGTTATGAGGGACTTATTTTTGTTTTACTGAAGTTTTCTGCTTTAAGAATGCATAAATTTTAGGGTGGGCCGAGTGGCTCAGTTGGTTAAGAGCTCGCTTATGAGTATGAGCTCTGAGCAACAGCGGTTCGATGCCCAGCCCAAGCTGAGCTGCCAACAGGTGGCAGGATGGCTCAGCTAAAAAAAAAAAAAAAAAAAAAAGTATAAATTTTGTAATTGGGGAGGACATAAAAACTGTTGGCTTAAAAAAATCCTATGGGGGAGCATTTGAGGTCTTGCTCCCCGGCAATGTTGTCAGTTTCGCTCAAATAAACTCTTGTAAAAATTCTCTAAACACAAAAAACAAACAAAAAATCCTATGGGATCTATACTAGGGTAACACAAAAGTAAATATGCAAAATCCACAAAATTCTACCCAAATTCTTTCACCTAAATACCACCAGGTAATAACACCACGACAAATATAACAACTCAGACATTACCATGTTCTGGAAGCTCGCCATATGCCTTCAGACTTCTCGCTTCATCTGCATTGTATTTTAAAATTACATCAGCTTTATTATCCTTGAAAAGAAACAAATAACTTTTAGAACTGATTATGCCAAAATATTATGTTATTTCATAAATTACTTTCAAACTGAATAAAAAATTAGATCTCGCTGTTCTGTCACAAACTCTTCCTTTTTAACAATTTTAAAGTTTTCTCTTACCCTCTGAAAAACACCTTCGGGTTTAACCCAGTATGAAGAAGCATGCATACATAAACGAATAACGATCAAAAAGCTTAGGGAGGGGCCGGCCGAGTGGCGGGATGGTTAAGAACTCGCTTGGGATGCCAGAGGGCCCCGGTTCGGATCCCACATATGAGGGCCAGTGACACTGCCCTCTACAGCTAAGATGCTGAACAACAGCTCAACCTGGAGCTGGGCTGCTGTGAGTCGCCGGCGACAGCGTGGGCTGCAGTCCCTGTGGCAGTGGGTTGCCATGGGCTACCGTGTGTAGCCAGCAGCCAGCGTGAGCGGCCAGCAGCCGCAGTGAGCGGCCGTCCAGAAGCCGGCGACTGATCTGCCTCGCCCGGGAAGAGCGCAATGATGGTGCCAACTTGGGCCAGTGAAGCAACGTCCTCCACAACTAGACTGAAGAACAAAACGACAGCAACTTGTCTGTCCCCCTTCTCCCAATTCCCCAGCACTGTTCCCATCCCCCCAATTCACCAATAAAAATCTTTATAAAAAAAAAAATAAAAAGCTTAGGGAGGATATTTACAGATCCCACTTTATTAAGAGTAGAACTGTGCATATCCAATCTTTTAGATTATTTACTGTTACTCTTTGGTTACAAATCTTTTGAAATACAAAAATTTCCTGGCACCATAATTTATAAGGTGACTAAATGCTCTAATTCAAAAATTGAGACGGGGATGGGGGGTGGGCGCGGCGGGATGGTTCAGTTGGTTAGAGTGCATGCTCTGAACAAGGTTGCCGGTTCAATCCCTGTTATGGGCCACTTTGAGCTGCGCCCTCCTTAAAAAAAAAAGAACAAAAATTGAGACCGGTATAATGACCTAAGGAAATTAATATAACTTTCTATATACTAGTGGCTCTCAGGGTAGAGCAGAATCTCCTGTGGAGGTTTTACACCTCCTGAAGATAGATTAGTAGATGTGAAGCCACGACTTTGTGTTTTTAAAAGCTCTTTGGGTGTTTCTGATGCAAATACCCCACTGAAAACTACTGCCTTGCAATGTTCACACTTCCCCATTGGAAGAAAAGAATCTGACTCAGTTAAGGAAGAAAAAAGGGCTGAAGAAGATTGTTTCAAAGGCAATGAAAATGATCACAGCGATGCAAGGGCAGTGTGACTCAAACTAGCACTTCTGAAATTATAATGTGTATAGAAGCCCTGAGGGATCTTGTTAAAATGCATTTTCTGACATAGGAGGCCTGGGGTGGGGTCCAAGAATCTGCATTTCTAACAAGTTCCCCAAAAGCTAGTGATGCTACTGGTCCCTGCCTGGATCACCCATTAAATCGCAGATCATGGGAAATTAAGAATCAGAGGGGCAGCGGAGTGGCTCAGTTGGTTAGAGCGCGAGCTCTGAGCAACAGGGTTGCCGGTTTGATCCCCACATAGGCCAGTGAGCTGCACCCTCCGCAACTAGCGACTTGAGCTGAACTGCTGGTGCGGCCGGATGGCTCAGTTGGTTAGAGTGTGCTCTTAACAAGGTTGCTGGTTCGACTTCCACACGGGATGGTGGGCTGCCCAGCGCCCCCTCCCCCCACCCCCAATCCACCACTAGACTGAAAACAGCAGTTGGACTTGGAGCTCATGGGTCCTGGGAAAAACACACTGTTCCCCAATAAAGTTAAAAAAAAAAAAAAAAGAATCAGAAAAGTTGGTCCTGGCTGTCATTTTATGGTCAGAATGCTACACGTTTTGGAATCTTCTTTGGTTTCCCTATCTGTTAAACAGGGGACTAATTATTCTTCCTACTTCTGGGGTTATTTTTAAGATCAAAAGAAGAAAGTGGACATTAAAATGATATGAATTTAAAGCAGGCTTTCTCAGCCTCAGAGCACTGCTGATATTTGGGGCTGGATTATTCTTTGTGGTGAGCCTGTCCTGGCATTGTGGGATGTTTAGCAGCATCCCTGGCCTCTATCCCCTAGATGCCAACAGCACTGTCTTCCTCCCTCAGTTGTGACAACCAGAAATGTCTCCAGACACTGCCAAATGTGTCCTGAAGAAGAAAAAAAATCGCCCATGGTTGAGAACCATTGATTTAAAGATCTTAATTCTTTATTCTAGAATATGTATTTAAAAAATATATATCAGGGGGCCGGGTGAGTGGCTCAGTTGGTTAAGAGCTCGCTCAAGAGTGTGAGCTCTGAGCAACAGCGGTTTGAGTCAGCCCGAGCTGAGCTGCCAACAGGTGGCAGGATGGCTCAGCTACAAAAAACAAAAACAAACAAACAAAATATATCAAAGTATAACCAAGATTATAAAAATAGAAACATTCTATCAATCACAATGTGACTAAACACATCGTGATGAGTTCCAACAGGTAGAAACCAAATGGATCTCACAGACCCATGAGTCTCCAGGTTGAGATCATGAGGGGCAGCCACCATTTTCTTGCCTAACTGCTCATCTAAATTTAGAGCACATCCTCATACCATGGTTTGTACTGTAATTACTTGTCTTATTCTCCCCACTACCGGGCTGTAAGCATTGTGTGGGATGGGAGCTTGACTCCTTCGGCTGTATCCCCTTGAGTAATGGCTTCCAGATTTTGATTTCAAGACATATAAATTAAAAACAAAAATTGGGGTGGGAAGTGCAACATAAAATTACATTTTTATTGTGCTAACTAAGAACACTAGTAAAAACCACCACTATACAATATTGCTTATTCTAAAAAGGGGAACTTTTTAAATATCAAAAAAGGCAAAAGGACCATTTACCTTCATGAAAAATGTACCTGGTCTGTATTTCTTCTACAGAGACAATGTGAACTGCACAGACTGGCACTCAGGAACCATAATCCCTGGGGTACCCAGCGCAATGGCTAAGACATAACTAGCCCTTAAGAAATGTCTGCTGACATAATGGTGAGCAGCATACGGGGCTGGAACTCGTCAAACATGGTTACGACTTATGTTGTAAACATTAATGGCTTATCAAAATCAAGCAAGTAAACAATGAAAAGTTTAATTCTGTTTTTACCTGGTAGTCTCGTAGACCAACCAATATAATGTCTGAGGTATTTATCCAAACCTATAAAAGAAATAAACATAAAGAATCAAAAGCAACACTGAATCAGCATTCTCATAAAACACCAACTATGGGTGAAGCACCTATATTTAAAAGTAGGGGAAAAAAAAAAAACCATAGCAAGCAGCTGCACCTGTTTCAAATTTCCAGTAATTTGGAAGTAAAAAAAAAAATTAAAAAAAAAAAACTTATTTAACTATTTGATATCTGACAGTTGAGTGGTTGCAGAGGAATCATGATTAGTTCAGGAATTAAGGGATTTTTAATAGTGAATCACTCCAGGCGGTTAGTTATCCATCCATTACAACAATGGAAAATTCGAAATGGGGCTTTGCCTCCCTCCCTTCCTCTCCTTCCACCCACCACACACAGCTGGCAAAATCCCTTTAGTTTGGTAACAGAAGGCTTAACAAACCAAATTTTTAAAAAAATCGTAAAATCAGAGTTGGAGGGACTTTTGACTAACCTGATTAATAAATCTGCCTGAACACCTACTGTGACTGGAAATTTGTCATTACTTTCCAAGGCAGCCTATTTGTGATCACAATTTAGAAAATTTAACATTAATATAACACTTAATAGCACCCGCAGCCTCTTGTTCCTTTCCTGACACTAACATGTATTAAGAGCCAGGCCATTTGTTTTGCAGTGTGACCCTCAATTTGGATTTGTTCACTGTTGCCTCATGAATACCGTATTTCCCCATCTATGAGACGCACCCTTTTTTGGAAAATTTGAGGTCTAAAAACTGGGTGCGTCTTATACAGTAGTTGTCGATTTTTAAACTTGCATTTCCCGCACGTGATGAGGAGTTGCATGAATTTTATGATGAATAAAACTTGAGTTCAATAACTTTATGTAATACTTTTTTTTCCCTTCAAATTCCGGGCCCCAAAATTAAGGTGTGTCTTATACATGGGGAAATACGGTAGATTCAGGTTAAACCTTTTTGGCTGGGATGTAACATAGGTGGTGCAGATGAGCCCTCAAATATAATAGAATCTGTAAATCACTGTTCTACTGAAATCTTTTGAGAACTTACATCCTTAGCTCACAAAAACTGTAGAGCCATCCCCCCGTATCACAATTATATGTTGAACTAAAATAAATCTCCACACCTACCTTTTTTCTCAATTTCCCTCGGATGTGACACAATCTCTTTACACCGTCAAAACACATCGCTTCTAGTCGCCCATTTCCCAACATTTTGATTACTTGTGCATACTCTGGGGAAAGAAAAGGAAAGGGTCTAAGATATTGTTCAACTTCTGATAAAAACAACTTAAAAATCCACATAAAATTGACATAGGTGTACTGGCTGGGAATAAATATATGCAATGAAGTAAACGCAAGGGAGTGATAAACCCCAAGCTAGTTAATAGCTGAGCCAGAACCAAGCGCGGTAATACCATTCCTAGAAGCCATTTCTGCTATCAAAAATGCTTTCATTATGTACTCATTTTGAGGAAGTGAACTGACTACTGCCTTCATAACTATGCTTTACTTGTGGAGATCAAGGTGGCTTGTCCCCAAATGTTCACTACACCTCCTCAAACTCTCACATTTGAATCCTCGCCCAACTTTGGATTTCCTTTCCCTCAGAACCTTTAGAGGCAAATCTCAACACAGTGTTTGGTACATTTGTCAAATAAAAGTAACTTAACATTAATAATGTCTTTGTTAAATTAGAATATCTTAGCAATTATTCTTAAGTTTTTATAAAGCCAGAAAGATGTTCTCAGGCAAAATGCCAAACTTTTAATTAAAATCTTTCCAAAAGGGTTCCCAGGAAGCCACCTGGCTTCACTGCCATCTGAAAAACTGAGATTATAAGGATTAGCTTGCACATGGGCCTGTCTCTCTTCCATCATCACATCACTTTGGCACCTTGGGTTTACTCAGGTTACATCAGACTAACCCCCAAAGATATCCATTAATGGGTAAATACACTGAGATGTAACTTAGAAAGGCTCGACTGCGGGGTGACACATGGAAGTGAGTTCCTCAGACTACAATGAATCCAGCACCAACATGGTCGGTCAATTAAAAGGCAGCCTCTCTTCTCTTCCAAAGTGGGGAAAAGGCATGAAAAAGAAAAAGTAGTGGCGGTCAAAATTAAGTCAGCTGCTAATGGAGACTAGAATGGCTAAAGCTGAGAAATGAAAAGGTCTTTTAGCCAGAAAATGTTTCATTTTTCAGTGGCTTCTCTGTACGGCATGAACAAATCCACCAATGTTCAACAAAGAGACGATAAAACTCTGTCAAAAAAAAGTGCTGAAAATTGGAATATTGGGAAATTCTGAATATGGACTATCTATTAGATATATATTCATGTTAAATTACTTGAGTGTTCTGTTGTAGTTATGTAAGAGGATATACCTGTTCTTAGAAAACACATGATCAAGTAGTAAGGGAAAAATCGTGATGTCTGCAACTAACTTTCAAATGGTTCAGGAAAAACACACACACACGAACCCAGATAAAGGGTTTAAGGGAGTTCACTGTATTAAATACTGCAACTTTTCTGAAGGTATGAAATTACTCAAAATAGAAACATGGACAACTCGTGTTACATATCTTGGTCTGGCACTCACAAAATCTTAATCGGATTTAAAAGGTCAGTCAACAGTTTAGTTTCTTTTTATTATGTTTTATGAAATGATATGCTAACAGCACTGGAGAAGTGAGCAAAAGGCTTGGATTCACCTCTCAAGTACCCATGGTCTGCTGAACATACCATGCAGCACCACTTACCGGTACTATCAAAGTCGGTCTATTAAATCATGGAATTGTCAATCATTGCTTTTGAGGCTTAATTCCTTCCCTCTGAACTGTACAATTCACTTAGTTATAAGTATTCATGCAAAATATTGAAAACTACACGTTTACAAAAATGCCACCGATCTTCAACGCAGACTGAGTATACCAAGAAGTGATTACCAAAAGCAAGGCTCTGGAGAAGGACGGGGAATGAGCAATGGAGAAGAGCAAAAAGGGACATGCGACCTATTGCTCAGGATTAGGAACGGTATCTTTTATGTTTATAAATTGAAATTCCATATTTAAAAAAGAAAACTATTACTATAAGAACCTAACTTACAAATACGCTTACCTTGTCCATCTTCTTTGAACACCAGCTCTCTTTTTTCAGATTCGTTCTCATTCTTACCCCTACGTCTATTTTTACCTCCTTTACCTAGTGGTGTTAAAGAAAGAGAAAGATGTTAATTATCTGCAAAACAGCAGGAAAAGAAACTAAACTGAATTAAAACTTTCAAAAAGTTAAAAAAAATCACTTAATTTAAAAATTCACTTAATTTGGTCACACAATCATATAAATTTCCTTTTAATCATATACATATTGTCACTCTCCTACCCTTCTTGGAAATTCCTTTTCAAATATTTCTGACATAAAATACAAAGAAACAAATCAAAAGCAGATATTATATAAACGTATATGTATATATAGATCGCTTTCTGAGGACATCTGCATTCAGGAGAATGGAGATGAGTCCATGGAGGTTCACTGCACTAGTCTACTTTTGTATATATTCAAAACTCTTCCTAACGTAAGACTAAAATAAATCGAGCAAGGTGAAGAAGACCATAAAGCCTCCACTGGTGTAAAAAAAAAAATTCATATTCATATTTGCTTATATATACATAACAAACATACCTCTGCAAGGGCATATACAAAAAAAGTTAAGTGATTGCCTGTGAGGAAGAGAACTAGTTGGCAATGGGAGACATTTAGAGAAGAGGTTTCGCTTTTTATACTTTTTGAAATTTGAATCATGAATACATTTACTATTAAAAATTTTTTAATAAAAAGTACTTCAACAAAAAGCAGAGGTGAGACAAGATCCTGAGTGGAAAAACTAGGAAGGAGGTTCCTGTCCTTATCACGCACTGAATGAAGTAGGGCCGAAAGTAACCTTGAAGAGGAAAGGAACTTCGAAGTAACCAAGATGTGCTTCCTTCAGTAGGCGAGTGGATAAACTGTGCTACAGCCATACAATGGAATATTATTCAGAGGAATAATAAGAGGACTATTTCTGAGATGGAAACAAGAGAATTGTTACCAGATGTACCGGGAGGGGGGAGCAAAGGATACATGGATGCCGGCAGCCGTCTGCGCCTCAGTATCTGACATGGCCAAACACTGCGATTGTGACAAATTCTGAAGCTCTCTGACTGAGAAACAGATACTGCTTTATATCTTAAAGAATTTAAATTCCCCTTTGGATGCCCCCCAGTAGGACGAAGATCTTACACCCCTTCTGATAGATATATCACAATAATTATATTTGACACACTAAAGGCAATTTTAGTCACACTGCTAGTCTCTTAGTAAAGGTCAAAGTACACACCCTGTAAATCTTGAGATCCTGCTTAGACAATAGTTTTTAGAATAAATGTTGGGTGGTCATGGTAACCATCCTTTAGGCAATTATGTAAAGGCTCAGGCCTTGGTAGCAGTCATTGAGGGTGGAGGGATTTGGGCGTAGTTGGGATAAGTTAGTCTTTAGCATAGAAAAGGTCTAGCTGTACCCTGGAGCATAAGAATTATGAGGAAGTAAAACCCTGATACTAATGGAACAATGGTTAAACTGCCCGGTATAAAAAGGGGCATGCTGTAAAATAAAGTGAGACATTTCTTGAAAAAGCGCTCCTGTGTCTCCGCACGTTTTTTCCTCGCCGACTCCGCCTCCACCTGAAGGGACCCCTGGACCTGCGGGAGCTGGTCTCCCGCACATGGAGCTTTCACAAAAACCTCTCAGGATCTGTTTCAGCCTCTGTGAAACCAGGGACTTAGAACAGCAGATCCAAATACCTACCATTTAGGATTCTAGAACTCTCCTATCTACTGGTGTCCTTAAAAAAAAAATAAATCTGTCCTTTTCCCTCCCTGCTTGTTTTTCATACTTTAAATAACGACACTGCTGATCATTTTTCTTTTTTCCAATTTTATTGGGGAGCAGCCATGGTCATCGGTGACACATTGCTTTCATGCTGCAATGGCACAGTTGACTCTGAGGAGGGCACAGCTCACAGCGGCCCATGCGGGAATCAAACCGGCAACCTTGGTGTTATCAGCACCACACTCTTAACCATCTGAGCTTAACCGGTCACCCTATTTTTCAACTCTCCTTTTCCTGACTTTTAAAAGGGCCACATGCACTATTCTCGACCTTTCATGAGCTCCCCTTCATTATGCCTATCTCTTTGGAGCGTCATTAAGTCCCACCCTCTGCTCACCCACTTTCCAAGAAAATTTGTTTTTCTCTTGCCTATCACTTCTATGCTAGTAAATTTACATCTCAGCCCACTATTTCAACTAAGCCTTGGTCTCATATTTCTAATGGCTCAGTACATTTCCAGTGAATGGGCTACTGTCACCTCAAGTTCAATTTTATTCAAAACTCAATTTATTTTCTTTTACAAAACTGGTCCTTAATCAATATCCTTGTTTCTGTTCGTGCTAACATAATTACCTTCAAGAATATAAGTCTCTCAACCTATAAACATGAACACCAATCTACCTCTCAACACTTCTACTTCATGCTTCAATCCAAGTAGGCTTCTTACTGTTCCAGTAACTGGCCCCCCCTAACTAGCTTACACCTATGAGATTTTGTCTTTATTTCACAAGAAATAATGATCTTCAAAAGCTTAAGTGATTTATTCGAGGCTGTGTCATGTGAAGTGATGTGAGATCCCAGTGACTATGTTCTTAACCACTATGCAGTGGCACTCATTTACTTGCCACAATCACTCTATGAGGCACTGTGATTTATCCCCCGTTTATGGGTGAGTTCATTCAACCTCAGAGAAGTAACTCATTTAACTTTAGTCAGCGAGTGGGGGGTGACCAGATTCAAATGTAATCTTTTTGTTCCTGGCTCCCACACTAGGAGAGATACTCGGTATCTCTCCACAGCATTTTGTTACCATTTCAGAACATAAAGCACATTGGCAGCCATTTCCAAAAGGTGGGAGAAAGGCTGTGATAATGATACTAAAGGACTCATGGGAAGAGCCTGGAAGCAGCAAAAATTCACAGGCCCAACAGAATAAAGAATGTGCACTTGGCCACTGTGAAGAGACACTCTTGCATCAAGTGCACTTACCCTGTCCTGGGGACAGTCTCACAATGCTCTGTGCTATTTTGAGGTGGGCCTCTATAATTTCCTGTCCCACCCAGAGCCCTCAGAGTTCAAAATTCGAGGCATTTTTAGGGCACACAAAAACTAATTTCCTAGGAAACTATCTTCTGCTTCAAGCCATTAATAATGCCACATCTTCAAACTACAGTGCAAGCTCCATTAGGGCGAGGATCAGGCCTGCTTTGTTTACTGAGTTATATCCCGGAGTTGGCAATTCTTTGAATGAAATCAGACAAGAGTGGTCCATGCATTCCTCAAGGAGTGGCAATTTAAAAATCAAAGGTAGTAACTTCCTCAAAGTGTGGGAGCACCTTACCCCAAATGTTCTTCTGAGTGGGCCAAAGGATACCCTTTTTCCTGAGGTAATAAGCTGACAGAATCTAGAGGAAATAAGCTACGAATCTGTCCAAAGCAAGTCTTTCGACACACAGTTCATGGCAATTTATGTCCTTATTTGCATAACCACCACCAAGATTAGAGTCACAGGGTTTCTGCCTTTCCTAATGAAGAAAAACATAAATATAAATTTATTTCTACATTAAACCTCATATCAAATTCTGTTCAAAAGTACTGTTCCTTCTCAAAAGTACTGCTCCTGTAAGTAAAATAATTAAGATAACATATAGGTTTTACATGTATAGGAATGATAAACACTAAATTCAGAATGGTGGTTACCTCCAGAAAGAGAGGAAGAGGAATGGGGAGGGGGACACAGAGGGTTTTAACTGAATCTGTACTGTAATTCTCAAGTTCAGAGTAATGGATTTCTAGATGTTTAGTGCCTTATCTTTAATTTTTGTATGCCTCAAATGTTATTTTACAAAAGACTGACTCATCGCTTCTCAATTTACCAGAATTAAACATACCCTGATCACCCCATTTTATTGTCATGTAATGTAATGAACTTTAAAGAAGGCTAGTGAACTAGATGTGATTTAATATACTGGGTTGTGGGAAAAGTCATGACGTGTTTTTCTGTTTTTCGTTGCAAAAATGCGTCACTACTTTTCTGACAACCCAACAGAAGTCCTGTCCCCTGTTCCCCCCAAGGGGAACCTATTATTCACTTAAGGGTGGAGTCAACAGAGGGAGGTGACTTAACGCAATAAATATTTATTGAGCATCTACTAAGTGTCAAGTGCTAGCAATCCAATGTGATTAAACAGATACAAGTACTATTACTGCCCTTTAGAGCTTACTGTCTATGAGGGTACTGGAAATCTCATCGCTAGAAATAAAAGTGAGAATAAGATACATACTGAAGCAATGCAGTTACCATCTGAGGGAATAAAGGATTATATAGTTTACAAGACAACTATGACTTTTAAAACCCTATTTTATCACCGTCTTTCCCAGAACTAGCAGTAAAATCCTTGCTACAAAAAGGACCCCCAAGTTAGATTTGTAAGGGCAGTAAAGCGGAGTGCCCTGAGGGAACTGCAACCAAATATCCCAAGGGATAAAATGAGTAGTGACAGCTACAGAGGAAATGAGGCAGAATCCCTGGAGCCAGCTTTCAGTAAAGTAGAAAAGAGAACAGAAGTAGGCCGCTGTCAGGGCAGGGGGTCTCAGGATGAATAATCAAAGGAAACTGCTTGTGGGTTGTGAAATACGCTCTTCTCTTGTCAGAAATTAGGTGTTGTTGTTTTTTTTCCCCAGTTCCTACTGGCACAATTTCCTTTGAAATTATAAGGATACTTAAAAAGCAGAAACGCCTTCAAGTCTAAAAAAGGGAGAATTTCTTTAGGGCTGTTGTTTTACCTAGACTAGGCCTTCCATTTTGGAGATTCCAAATAAACTCATCCTCAAGTCTGAAAATTTGCGAACGTTTAGCTTCAGATTGGAGGGAACTTAGAAGGTCTTTACTACTACCACTATACGTGATCTATAGCAAAAGTAGAAAACGTGGCTAAATATGGAACAAATGTTCGGGGGGAGGGGGGTGGTTAAACCCCATAAAGGGATGACGAAGAGTAAATCTCTAAAGAACCTTAAAAATGCATCAAGTTTTCATCCACTGTTTACAAGGGAGAAGGAGGAGTCTCAACAATATTCAACAACTGTCCATAAAGAAACCCACGCAGGATTGCCTGATGGTCACTTAAAGCAAGTATCACCCTCTGAAAGTTAAGAACTGCTTGCAGGGTTTAGCTCCTCTTGCTCGGGAAGGCCCAAAACGCCCATCTGCGGAGCCCAGGCCGCCCGGGGGGAGGTCTCCCCACGGGTCCCTACCGCGCCGCGGTCAGCCTGGCGCGAATCAGGAGCAAAAGCCCACATTCTCCCGCAGGAGGCCCTACAAAAATGGCGTCGGCTCCACCCCAATGTGACCAAATTAAAAGGCAGGAGTTAACTCCCCAGCTCCTGTCCCGAGCCAAGAATCGCGTCCGGTTCGCCCAGCCGCCTGCAGGCAGGGCGGAGAGGAAGGTCACTGCGGCCTGAGCTATTCCGAGGCGGCAGGCAGGGGCCAGGAGACCCGGCCGAGCGGAGTCGTGATCCCGCGGTCCAGGCGGCATTACCTTTATTCTTGGGCATGGCGGAGACGGCGGCCTCGCGGCGTCTCTGACTGCTATCTGGGCGGCGGCAGCGGTGGTGGCGACTCCTTCAAGCGGCGAGAGGGGCGACGCGTGGGACCGCGCAGTATCAAGCAGGCGCGAGAGGCCGGGTCGCGTGCGCGGCAGTCTCGAGATCTAGTTCTTCCGAGATCCGCCTGCGCCCACGCTCGGCCGCAGCAAATGGCGTCGCGGCTGCTTGCGTTGCTTTTCCCCGCCTCCCAACGCCGCCTGGGCCCGCCCTGCCACTCTATTACGCAGGCGTGGCCGACTGCCCCCTAGTGTTAGAACAGAGGAACAAGCGCTCCCGGAGCGGTCTCTGAAATTCAAAGAAAACACGGGGGCGGGGTCGTGAGCAGAGAGGAGGCGTAGTCGGGGAGGGAGCGGGCGGGGCCCAAACATCATATTAAAGACTAGATTCAGGTAGCGCCCGCTGCTGGCTGACAGCAGACCTGTGGGGCTTTGTGACAAACTAGCCGCTCTGGGTTTGAGTAGCCGACTCATCAACTCGCATCTCACATTTCAGTTTTAAC
The DNA here is from genome assembly GCF_001890085.2 of Hipposideros armiger. Classification (NCBI taxonomy): domain Eukaryota; kingdom Metazoa; phylum Chordata; class Mammalia; order Chiroptera; family Hipposideridae; genus Hipposideros; species Hipposideros armiger. Next base: position 5,097,294 of record NW_017731363.1, read on the forward strand.
TGGGCCCTTTTACCCGACCTTCCAGGCTGGGAGTCTGCTGGGAAGGGCAAGGCTTTCCTGTCATTCCCATTACGAAAGCATAATATTGTATTTGCATGACACTTGTTATTACTTTATAAATAGGTCTTCCTTGCCTCACTGCAAACCTTATTAGGAAGAGACCACATCTGTTGCTCACTATTACCAGTACTTAGCAGAATGTCTGGCACATAGTAGATGCTCAGCACGCACAGAAAGAAAGGGAAGGAGTGGGGGAGAAGACCTAAACTCAGTGTTATGGGCTGAATTGTGTACTCCCAAAATTCATATGTTGAGTTCCTAACCCCTAATATCTTAGAATGTGACTGTATTTGGAGATAGGGTCTTTAAAGAGATAATTAAGTTGAAATAAGGTCATTACTGTGAGCCCTAACCCAATGCGACTGGTGTTCTTATAAAAAGAGGCGATTAGGACTCAGGAACAGAGTGGGCACTCCACATGAACAAGAAAGTGGTTACCTACAAGCCAACGAGGGGCCCCAGGAGAAATCAACACTGCCGACAACTTAATCTCAGACTTCTAGCTTCCAGAACTGTGAGAAAATAAATTTTTGCTGTTTAAGCCACCCAGTCTGTAGTACTTTATTATGGTAGTCCCAGGAAACTAAGACAGCTGACTATGCAGGACGAAGAGCTTCACTTTTAAGTAGGCTTATTTTAAATAAATCACCTTCCTGCAGCCATTTGGGTTTCAACATTATCGCTCTAGGGAAATGGACACACCTAAGTGACAGAGAAATAAAGTACAATCATTGAACACAGAGGTTCTCTACTAGGGACATTTGAGGGTGTCTGGAGATATTTCTGGTTGTTACAACTGGGTACGGAGGGCAATGCTGCTGGCATCTAGTAGGCAGAGGCCAGGGATGCTGCTAAACATCCTTCAATGCACAGTAAGGACCCCCATCCCCCAAAAGCATTATCCAGTCCAAAACATTAATAGAGCTGAGGATGAGTAACCAATGATAGATGCACTTCTTAAGTGAAACTGAAAGATTATAGGGACTTAAAGTTCTGGGTTTCTCTTTCCATTTGCAATATTTTTCAATTCACACAATCGAGGATGAAACGATGTCTAAGAAATGTATTTAAATTTTGCTTCAAGGCCAAATGATTATGAACTTGGGCTTTAGAGTCAGAGAGACCTGGGTTCAAGTTCAGCTCTACAGCAACATATTACTCTATGACCTTGGACAAGTTACTTACCCTATTTATAAGTCTCAGTTTTATCATCTATAAATTGGGTGTAGGAATAGTTACCATATTGGTTTGTTGCGGGAATTAATTGATATAGTGGATTCAGTGTTTAGCAATTGTGCTTAACACATGGTAAGTAATCAGTTAGACTCTCAGTGTCTGGAAGTTCAATATAAAACTCCAAAGGAGAAAAAAAAATCAGGCTTCATTTGTCTATTATAGGATGGTTCCCCACATCTGACTGATGATCAGAATCCCTTGGAAGGAGGTGAGTCATGGAGACATCTGGGGGAAATGTGTACTAGGCAGAGGGAACAGCAAAGACAAAGCCCTATGGGGGCATGCTTGGCATCTTCAAGAAACAGCCAGAAGGTCAGTATGACTAGAATGCAGTGAGCCAGGGGGAATTTGGGGAGATGAGATCGGCGAGGTAAAGAGACCAGATCACTTGTTATTATCATTAGTAGATTCTGAACAAATCATTTTAGCTTTTGTCTTAAGAATAGACTGCAAAGGGGCAAGAAACAGAAGGGAAGAAATAGACACCATGCAGGAGGCTACTGTAATAGTCCAAGCAAAAGACAATGGTGGCTTGGACCGGGGTACAAGATTTCTTTGTGGGATGATGAGAATGTTCTAAAATTAGATTATGATAATGGTTGCGCAACTCTAAATATACTAAAAATCATTGAATTAATGTTTTTTCTTTAAATGGGTGAACCTCAAGGTATGTAAATTATCTCAATAAAGCTGTTTTAAAAAAGGAAATGGGAAAAATGGATCCGACCAAGGACAAATTAAAGAACTGACAAAGGGTACTGAGAGCTTACCTGAGATTTGAAAACACACATATACTTGCAGTGGAGTCGGTTTGCATAATTGTATGGTTTCTTCCAAGATATCAGTTATTGTTCAGTGGGTGCAGTATGAAGGCAAGGATATAGGGAAGTTTAGGGTGCCTCTGAGATAGAAATTCAGGTGATCAACTATAGGGCCACGAAGTTCAGTCTGGCAGCAAAGGAAATAATGGGGACTGGGGTGGGGGAAATCAAAGGGATAAAATCCAAATTCCTTAATATGACTTACTATGTCTGATGGTCTGCCCCCTGCCTATTTCTTGAGCCTCATGTCTTGCTTCTATTATGTCTTAAGTTCCATTCATACAGAACTTTTAATTTCTTGAGTGCTTCTAACTTTGACTCTGTAAGTTCTATTTTACCCTTCCTTCCCCTTTTAGGTCTCAGCATAATCATGGTTTACTTAGATCTGCCCTGATCCCTAGGCAGCTCTGCTATATATTCCTACAGCATCCTGCACTTCCTTTACCTACCTTTGCTAGACTGTGTCAATGCTATCAATTTAGGGTCCATTGACAACATTTAATATCTGGATCTGTAAAGCTACAGCAGAGTGACAACGGCTAATACTGCTACTCCATGTTGGCCTGTCTGAGAAGCCAGCTATTTCTCTAGATAACCATGGTAGGCCATCTAATGGACCCCAAAGATGTCCATGTCCTGGTCCCTGGAACCTGTGACTATGTTATTTTGCATGGCACCGGGAATGAAGGTTGCAGGTGCAACCTTGAGATGGAGAGATTATTCTGGATTACCTGAGTGGGCCAAATATAATCACATGAGGGTTTCAAAGTGGAAGAAGAGGAAGAAGAGAGGGGCCGGAGACATGCATGTGAAGAGGATTCCACCCACCATTGCTGGTTTTGAAAATGGAGGAAGGGGGCCATGAGGCAAGGAATGCAGGTGGCCTTTAGAAACTGGAAAAGGCAAGGAAACAATTTTCCCCTACAACCCTCAGAAAGGAATGCTGCCTGGCCGACACCTTGGTCTTAGCCCAGTGAGACCGTTATTGGACTTCTGATCTCCAGAACTGTAAAGATAATAAATATGCATTGTTTTAAGCCAGCAAGTCTGTGGTAATTTGTTACAACAGGGATAGAAAACAAATCGAGGAACATTCTTACGTTGCTCCCATATAATGCCAAGTAGACCTTGAAGCTGTTCCTCTTAACCTGAATACCGAAATTAATCCAAGTGGATAGCCCCTAAACCATCTGTTTTGGGCTGAATTTATCTCCCTCCAATTTCCTATATTGAAGCCCTAACCCCCAGGACCTTGGAGTTCAGGTCTTTAAAGAGGTAATTGAGTTAGAACAAGGCTGTTAGGCTGGGGCCCTAATGTAATATGACGTGTCCTTAAAAGAAGAGGAAGACACCAGGGCTGGGACGACCGCATGAAGAGGCAGCAAGGTGGCCATCCGCAAGTGAAGGCGAGAGGCCTGAGAAGAAACCAACTCTGCTGGCACCTTGATCTTGGACTTCCTGACTCTAGAACTGTGAGAAAATAAATTTCTGTTAAGCTACTGAGTCTGTGGTATTTTGTTGTGGTAGCACTAGCAAACTAAGACACCATCATAATAAAAAACTACTAAAAATGTCAACAGGGAAGGAAAGGGCTAACTGCAGGTCTAAAACCCATTCCCTCCCTACCAGGAATCATAGACCTCAAATTTCCTTTTAAACGTGCTAATGATATTTACGAGCAGAAAGGAAAGAAAAAGTCCTTATCTCTAAAATGCTTTTAGCAAGATACACTTGGTCTATAGAGATGGCTTATTGTAAAACCTGGATTTTATGGATTTATGAGGCATGGTTGGTTGGAGAACAGGAGCTCACCATTTCAATTTTGTAATTAATGAGGCATAAAAAGAGGATGTTGCAAACCCAAATGACTCCTTGTTTAAACAGCATGTCTACATAGTACATTGCTCAGAGAGAAACTTCTCCTTTAACTCAATCCAAAATGTACCATAATGACGGAGAAAAAGGTTATTTGGAGCTAAATCTGACAATCTTGGACTTCTCCAAGGAAAGATTCTCATCTTTGTCTGGTGATTACCCTGTATCCTTTGAATGATTTAATCAAGTTTGGTATTGGGTAAGATCTATGACTGATATGAGTCTGATTTGACAAACCTGAGGCTAACCAAAGCTTTGCATAGGAAAATTATTTTGTACGTCTCATTAATTCAGAATTACTGTTTTAAGCTCTATCAATCCAGTTTGATAAATTTATACTTTGGATAGACTAATTTGACAATATGAAGGATCATCATGTACTTGAAATAATGTGATAAAGGAACATACATGCATTTATTTGAAACTTTATTATATAAATTTTCATTTCTTTTAAAGATTACAAAACCTGTTCTGTGACAGGAATACAAGCAATATTGTTCCAGGATTATTCATGGATACATCTGAAAGAGCTTAGATTACACATTAATAGTATGATTTGAAAACTTCCAGATTAGACTCTTAAGTAAAACAATTTAAAGTATTCAGTGATATTTAATCCTTTACAAGCATTTCATAATTATGGCAGCAGTGCCAAGCATCTGATGCGATTGAACCACCAATAAAAGGTACAATACATATGAACTCATGATATGGTACCTTGGGCTTCTGGCATGCTTTACTAGAGAGAAACTAGTATAAAGTAAGATCATATATAATAGTAGAAAAATACTTGTGATTTTTTTTAAAAACTGTTTAAGTAGATGCCCACCCCATTCCCACCCATGGCCAAAAATGCAAAATAATTACATCCCTTAGGTGTATACCTTCTTAGGGTAAGAGTTAAGATAAACCTAACACATGTACATAATTTTAAGACTTAAAAACTCATCACCCATAATTATTAAGGATGCTAAGGAATGGCAATACCTTGAAGCTTTTGTAAAATAAAAAAAAAACACAAAGCTTTAGATGATAAACTACACTTAGAGAAACACAAACCAAAACCTTTATCCTTATGCCCTTGATTTGTATTTAAAAGTTCTACTTTAAATACTTGTTTCAAAAACTCAGTATACAGTTCATTCAGTACTATAGTGATAATAGGAGTAAAGATTTTCACTTCCATTAGATATTGATCTAATCTACTTAGAGGACTATTATAGCAACTCTCTTCTCACATGTTTACATATATTGTACTCAAATGGTATGTGCTCTAAAGAGGTTTTCTTGAGGTTTGCACCCCTGAACTCAGTCTCTAAATTTTCCTTTCCACTAATCTCTATTCAATGTCATATACTTTGCTAGTTGCTCTGGGAGAAGTCATTGACATTTAAACAGCTTATCATGCACTTCAAGGTTACATGGCAAAATGAGGAAAGTGCCTTAAGAGGTAGGAAGTAGGCTCTTATCCCAACCCTTGGTATGCCGTTATGAACAGTTAAAAGACTGGAATCAGAGTGGTAAATGTGAGACTGATAGTAATACAAGGCTTAAGAAAATTAAGTCAACTTAGTTACTAGAACTCTTTGAGAACACTCAGTCACATTGGAACCAGTTACAAGTCACTCAATCACACAGAATACAGCAGTGTCAAAAATACATAAAGCACACTGTAGATACAAATTCTTCTTGGCCGTCCATATTTAGGCATTATCATTCTGTAGATTCTTCACTAGAAAAAGTGGTTAAGCATGGCTCTGCAGAATACCACAGTCCCAAGAAAGCGAATTTCATTCCTTCATTAATTGGTCTCCACCAGTGGTCACTTGGGGAGACCAGAAAAATGTAAGCGATCTGGAGGTGAAAAGAGGACTATTTTCATTTATTGAAATAAAAATACCGAGTTAAGTCAACTTATCTGCGAATTAAATAAGGCTCAAAGTATGCGTCCAGTTTGCTGGTCACATGGAGTTGGACCTTTCAGAGGGACAGAACTCTAGGACTAGATCGGAACCTCCTGGTTTAAGCACCAAGGGTCAGCCACGAAACCCACTGGATTTGTTTATCACAGAAAACAGACCTTTTCTGACCCTTTACATTCCTGAGATATCTGTCCTAATGCCTTCATAAATTTCAAATGCTCGATACTACCATAAGAGAGGATTTTCTCTATAAAACATAGTAAAGCAAGTGGAAAAATTTTAGGACATTTATAAAGGCCAGCAAGTAGAGACTATCAAAGCCATGTTGAGATGTGTCTTGTTGGCTTCCATGGTGATTAAGCCCATCTGTACCAAGGCCCCCAACTCTTCAATGCTTTTCTGCTCTCACCCCAGGCTGGACCTGCCCTAGCCCCTTGCCTACCCAAACCATTCTGCCTATTCATGAAGCCTTTGCACCCCCTCCCCCTTCACATCTTTCCTGGGCAGAGGGTGCAAGGCACAGCTACCAGGCCAGCCCTACCTCCCAGGATGTCCCCTGGCCCCAACAGCAACCACTTCTTAAAAATGGATGGGAAATGGTTGACCCAAACTTGCTCTTTGCAGCCCACCACATGTGAAATGTGGAATCTCTGCCCTAAACACACCACACCCTCTCCACTCACTCACTAAGTGACTTTTCCTACACATCAGCCTCACAGCATCTCGACTCTGTGCGTTGTCAAAAATACTACATTTTTGGACTTGTGGGAGATTGCTTGTGAATAAATGAATCCGTATCAAATCTATTCAAGTTAAGGGTGTATTGCATGTAGATGGAAGACATCTCTACAAATTAAAAGGAACGGAAATAATTTATATGAAAAATTAAAACAACAAAAAACTTACCTTAGTTTTAACATCATCACTTGAAAGGAAAGATACAAAACACATGGTAGTATAATCTTATTTTCCAGTATGTGATTGGCAATGTTAAATGTAATCTACCATTCTGGGGGTTGTTTTGGATTACAAGCTAAGAGGAGGTTTGTGAAAGTGACCTGATATTTAGTTTAGTTCCTTCTTTCACATTGAAATATCTTTAAGACTGAACTAAACCTCCTAGGAGCAGCCCTGGTAACCAGCAGCACTAACCGGAGAAGGGCCTCACTACCGCAACTATAGGGGCCAGGAGGAACTGAACTTGGAGAAATGAATGGAAAGGTTAGCCCGGCACAAACACTACATTTAGAGCACATTGTTGGCCAAGTTTGTCTGCTGTAAGTCAAAGGCAATAGGAACACCACAACCACAGGTAAAACGAATTATGCTCATGAACTGCTTTTTAGGCAGAAAGCCTTCAGTTTTCTGAACATATAACTTACTTTTCTCCAATAAAACTGGTAGCCGGACTAGGCAAAGAAGGCAATATCTTTGAAAGCAAAAAACTTGGCCTTCATATACCAGTAGAGGACTGCCCCAAGAAATATGTAGTTTTTGAACAACTCAGCTCCTGCCTGGGTGATAATAATATGAAGGGAAGGCAGCATGGTGCTATGAGGGGGGAAAAAAACTGAATGGTAAGTTAAGAATTCTAGTTTTTGCTTTGGGTCACAGGTTCTTCACATGCAATATGAGAAAGTTGGACTAGATGACTTATAAAAATTTACACATTTACTTCTGCTTCTAAAGACTATGATGGATGGTACACATGAGCAATTATGGGCTAGCATGTCAAAAATCTGAAAATATATGCCCAGAGTTACATTAACATCTTAAAAGCCACAAGAATTTGGAATGGCCGTGGTTTGAAACACTGAATAGACAGAGACACAGAGAGACAGAGAGAGACAGAGAGAGAGAGAGAGACAGACAGAGAGAGAGAGAGAGAGAGAGAGAGAGAGAGAGAGAGAGAGAGAGNAGAGAGAGAGAGAGAGAGAGAGAGAGAGAGGCGCTTTCTCTCCAGGCAATGGAAAGCAGCTTTTAATAGTTAGCATCCATATATTCAATAATTTAAAAAAACTTTCTCTATCTTCTGAAATCTCTCCTCTTATAAATTTTTTTATTCAGAAGATAAACTTACACTTGATTTCTATGCAGTAATCATTTTGTGCCACTTAGGCAAAAGGAATGTTACAGATTTTCCCTTTCTCTTTAAATGTAGGGGAGAAATTAAGAAATAACAAGTGGCTTCCAAGATAATTAGATAGATCACACTTTCTTGGCTCTGTACTCTCAGGGAAAGGTTTAGAGCTTCTGGCAAGACAAAAGATTTCCGATGTAAATGGCTTAGTATATGACTAAGAAAGATCTGTTTGGGCACATTCTTGATGAGGTAAGTTAAATCACTTTTTCCTTGCTCCTATGTTTTTCATATTACATATTGATGTATGCTAGGTAACGTGGCAAAGATACAGGTAATATTGGATACAGAAATGTCTTTAATCAAATAAAATTATGGAAGCTACCAAACTAGATGTAGATAATGACTACTGTAATCTAGGCAGACCCAGTGACCATTATGAAAAATGATCATTTCTGAAGTTAGAGGGAGCATTACATGGCTATAATCATCAGGAGGAATTCGGAAAACACTCAATGCTGAACATTCACTTAGCCTACCTTTGCTATGATTTCAGGTTAGAACAGGTATTGTTTGATCAAGAATGTTTTATTCCCTAGAACAAGAAAGTTTAAACCCAATTTCATATAGAGGCCTGTGGCTTTTATTACATTCAGGTTAGTGTTTAATATAGAGTATCGTAATGGGATAGAACTCATTATGATTTACCTTTTTTCCAAAAAAAAGCATACTTTTCTCACAGGTGTATACAGGTATCCTGTTGTTCATATGCTAAATTCTGCAATTTGATCATTCTAAACATGAAAAATATCCAATGGAACTTGAATGACCTGTTAACTACACTCTCCTTTGCCAATCTCTTCACCCTGACTCTGAAAGGCTGTTGATGTATATTGGCAAAATTCCAAATTATATGCCAATACTAAGTATGGATACTATTTAAGATTAAAAGTGCAAGAACTACTTCCTTACTTAAAGAAAAAGGAACCCTAGGGAGTTGCAAAGTATATGGACTAACTTCATAGGTGTACTCTTGATGTCATGCCATACACATATAACGTTCTTTACTATCACAGCTGTCTAGGTTAGTCTGACAGAGCACCTGACTTTAAGAAACAAACAAACGAACAAACCAGTGAAACAGACATGGGGAAAGATATGTACATTTTGGAAGGATTACATTCAACAGCTGTTCCACAATCTGGCCATTTTTAGGGCTGTCCAACAATACTGTTAATCCAGGTGAACTATTTAACCAGATTTAATAGTCAATTGATTAATAATAATAGATTCCAAGTTAAACAAGGCATGTATACATTAAAGAAAGCAGTACAGAAATGTACTGTATATGAACTGTTTACAAAAACATACAAAATGTTGGATGGCACAAGGAATACAGTGCTAATAGAAACGGATTAAGCTAAGTGCTTAACATAAACTGTCCATCCCTATCACTAACAAAGAATATTTAAGGGACATGAAGTATTTCCTATAAAAATAATGCTATATGGTGTAGAGTACTTTATTCAGTGTATTTTTAGGTGGTATTCATCTGTTCATTCTTCTTTTTATTGATTCAGTGAATATATCTTCGTCGTTTTCCATTTTCATTTCATCAAAGCTCCAGGAAAATCTAACTTGCTAACAATCATTAAAGCGAGAAGAGACGAAAGCGGGAGCAGCAGCAGGAGCAGCAGCATTATGGGTACCAGCTGGGACAGTGTGTGCTTGCAGGTGTCTCTCAGATATGTGCTACCTGTCGCCAGAACTTGTGCTATCAGCTTACATCATGGTACCAAACATATCACTGAGGTCACTTCACAGGGCTGTGGAGGTGATTTTTTTAATACCTCTCCGCTGAGCAAGAGTAGAGCGGCCTACTGGTTCCAAAACTGGTGACTGATTACGGTTTAAAGCAGAATATGTAGCTGCCATGGCACCCTGAAGACAGGAAAGGAAAGTCAAAACAAAAATGACAATGGGGAGTCACGCATGCAGAATATGAAGATTTATTTCCCCAGATAACTTCTTCATTAGCAAATTTAGGTAGATTGTATTAGGCTCCTAATGAAAATAACCGCACTCCTCAAATCCTCTGATTTAACTAACACTGAAGAGGCCAATGTGGGAGGTTGAAATTATGGGTGACAGAGAACAGGGATGGCCTTATAATGAGCAAGCCTCACTTTTCTCAGGACTATTCAACTTTTGTTTCTTTGCCATCTTTGACTATGAGAGGCAGCGGGCATGCTCTTTCGGAACTTGTGTTTTGCCCCTGGTGACAACCTTAAACTGCTTTGGGTTGTGTATAAGAAAGAAAAATATGGCGAGCCGAGAAGTTAGGAAATCCATAAGCTTATCTGATTGATAAATTCAGAAATTAAGAAGTCATTCGTAAACTAGATTTATGACGATAATCGGCATGGCTTGCCTTTTTCTTTCCTAAATCACCCACTGTGAGAGAAGCCCACAGGAGAACTGGATGCAGGCCGAGAGGGAGAGGAGAAGGTGTGGTAGCATGGAAAGGGCGCCTCAGTCTCTCCCGGGGGACACGTGGATATGGTCTGAATGAGCTGCTCACCTTGACCAGATGTGGTGCGTCCTGTCTGTTCAGTTGGTATTGTGGCAGTTGGTCCCAGTGGACTATCCAAGGGTGTCTGAGCACAAGGGCAGCAGTCAGTCTCTGATGAGGGTCCACATGAAGCATCTTTGACACCAGGTCCTGCAATGGGAAGAATAACACAAACTTAAACCTTTCTTCTTGTTTTCTATAGCACTTGACACTGCTGAACATTCTTCCTTACTATGACACTATTTTTTTCTGGCAGTAGGTAGATCTTTGGGCTCGAAGCAATTTGGTCAGCATGACAATTTGTTTAAAAAAAAAGCAAAAACCTAAGTCTCTGTTCTCTCCTGAGTGATAGTAATTTTGGTGCATTATAAAGGGTAAATTTACCACAGTTCACGTATCTTTAAATACTTTGGCTCTTTTTTCCCCTTAGATATTCTGAGGTTTCCACATTTTTGTAGGTTTACTTTTAACTAATTTTCAGCTACTTAAGACTTTTTGTGCTGCTGGTAATACTGAAAAGCAGAACTGTCTAATAACAGGAACTTAATTGGAGGGTTCTAAATGCCCCTCCCAAGATTACAGACTTTAATTTTTTTTCCTGCTTCAAAAGCAACTCATGGGCATTATGGGAAAATGAGAAATACAGAAAAGCAAAAGAACATGAATAACACCCAGAATCCCATTCTTCCCGAGACAAAGGCTTTCTATCTACCCAACTGCTCTCCTATACATGGACTATAGATCCATATAATTGTTACATAGTTTTATACCCTCCCAAATAACAGGATTGTGATTTCTAAAAGCCATGTACCACTTTTTAAATTTTCATTTAAAATATATCTACCAAATGTCCATTAAGGCCAGGCATTCTGCTAGGCATTGGGTACTTAGCAGTGAACAAGAGAGAAATGAACTGTGACCTGATGGAGCTTTCAGCCCCTTGAGGGAGAGGCTAAGATTACAAAGCAAAGCACATAGGAAGTTCTCTGATGGGGTGAATAAATAGGAGGGCAGCTGGAGAAACACACAGAGACCTGACCTGGACAGGGTAGGGTGGCTTTTGAAGTGACTTCTGTAGAGGAGTGTGAGACCTGAAGGATAAGCAGGAGCTGGATTGGAGAAGGGAAGGGGAAAAGAGCATTTCAGGGAGATAGAACCGAGTGTGTTTGGAGGAAAGCCCTCAGGTAGCAGAGAACATGTCAGTTAAGGAGCTGAAAGGAATGCAATGAGGCTGCAGCACAAATTGTCAAGGAGAACACGGCAGAAGATAAAGTAGAAGAGGTAAGAAAGGAACTTGACCGTGAAGGCCCTTATAAGCCATATTAGCACATTTGGACCTTTTCTGGGGGCAACAAATCATTTAAAGCAAAGGAGTGATGTGGTCAGGTTTGGACTTTAGAGAGATTACACTAAGTGTGGAGGAAAATGGATTGGAGCGGGTAAGCCTGGAGACTCCAATTTGAGGCTGGCAAGAGAAGATAGCTTCGAGGGGGTGGGTATAAAAGATGGAGAAACATGGATGGAATTGAGATACTTAAGAGAAAGAACCAACAGACCCTGGCAGTTACCTAGATATTGGGAACTGGGGAGATGTTATTCCAAGTACTCCTCTGCTATTAGATATTTTTTTAAAAAATATGGAACGCTTCACGAATTTGCGTGTCATCCTTGCGCAGGGGCCATGGTAATCTTCTCTGTATCGTTCCAATTTTAGTATATGTGCTGCTGAAGCGAGCACTGCTATTAGATATTTACAGTTTCTTACTTTTAGTTCTCATTAACAGCTAAGAACATGAACTGAACAGAATTAGAAATAAAAGTAAAACAATTAGGGACCGCCCCTTCCATATTCTGAATGTGGGCAACTGTGCTTCAAGTGAATAAAAGGCTGCAAAGCTGCTCAGGGGCACGACCAAGCTCTATTACAATTTTAATCAGATATGTATGTTAACCAGTGCACTTTTGGCCAAGTCACTTCGAACCACTACTCTTCAATGGCTTACTCCTTCTAAGTCTTCCTCTTTAAATAGTGGTGCTCCCTGAATTCCTTCCATTGCTCTTATCAGTCGGCTCTGATAAACTCACTCATGCTCAGGGCTTTAGCTACTATGGATGATGAAAACTCCTAACTTCAATGTCCGCCCCAGACTTGTGTACTAAGATCTACATCCATATAGCCAGTTGCCTAATGGACATACAGCTTGAATTATACATCACAGAAGCGTTCAAATTCATAATGTCCAAATCTGCAATCATCACTCCTCTCAAAATGACTTCTTTTGTATTCCACATCTTGGCGAAGAATGCCAGTACCCACTCATTTGCCCGAGGGGGACATGTGGACTGCACACTTGACATCTGCTTCTCCCTTGCTTCTTCTGTCCAATAAACCACTGAGTCTATTCTGCCTCCTAAATTTTTCTTCCATTTGGCTCATTTCCCACTACAACTGTTCTAGTTCAGATCCTCCTCTTTCACGACCCAAAATACTGCAAAACCTTACAAGTAATGCCCTATTAGATCAGCGAAGGCTGAGTGAAATAATGTAGGTAAAAGTGTTACCACAGTCGTTGGCATGTAAGTGCTCAGTCAGTGGTAGCTATGGTCCTGTTCTTCTCAAAGCCACACATGACACATATGGTCCATGTGACTGATGACATTCACATATGCAACTTGCTCTTGATAGAGCACCAGATTGATAGAGTCCTCTATCCCAATTTTGTGGGTATTCACTATATTACATGATGCTTGTAATCAAAAGTCTTAGCTGGACAAATTAGCAAAAGTTATTAGTAATAACATGGTATTTATAAGATAGGCTGTGAGTTGGATGCAATTTTTAAAAAAAAGATTTTATTGGGGAATCGGGGAAGGGGAACAGACAAGTCGCTGTCCTTTTGTTCCTCAGTCTAGTTGTGGAGGGCGTTGCTTCACTGGCCCATGTTGGTATTATCATTGCGCTCTTCCCGGCTGAGGCAGTTGCTCGCTGGCCATTGGACGGCTGCTCACGGCGGCTCACGGCAGCTCTCCCCAGCTGCCGGCTGCCCATGGTAGCTCACGGCAGCCCACTGCAGCCTACGCCATCGCCGGCGACTCTCGAAAGCCCAGCTCCAGGTTGAGCTGTTGTTCACCATCTTAGCTGTAGAGGGCGCAGGGTCACTGGCCCTCATGTGGGATCCGAACCGGGGCCCTGCTGCTCAGAGCTGGAGTCCCAAGCCAGCTGTTAACCAACGCGCCACTCGGACGGCCCTGAATGCAATTTTTGGGCTCTATTTGTATCTCCTCCTCACTTATGTTTCTCTTTCACGCAAAAAAGCATACTGGAATGCAAGTGAATAAGAACTTATAGAAATTAGATAAATAACCCCGACTTGCTTTAACTTATTAAAAAAGCAGGGAATGTGTAAGCTCTGATACTTTATTACAGTAACATTACTTGACATGCCTCCCAATTGATTATGACAAAGTTTGTGGCAGGCTCCATGGTTAAGAATTACTGCTCCACAGAAGTGAACTTGAAAAAGGAAAATCTGATTACTACAATGATCAATATTTTTCAACAGCTCCCCAATACCTAGAGTGAACCCCAAATCCTGAGAATGGTCTATAAAGCCTTTCATAATCTGGGCTCACTGGCTCCCGTCTCACGTGTACCCTGTACTCGTCCTATCAAACCATTTTAGCCCCCTGGAGGCATTCTGCCCTTCCTGTGGCATCATGAATATGAATAGCATGTGCTCCTCCCTCAGTCTGGGATGGACAACATCCTTCTGCTCCCCAAAGCCACCTGGCAAATCCCTTCATTGCTTCTGGAAAGCTTTCCCTGAAATCTTTCTGACCGAGCATCACCTGTGAACTTCTTTAGCACAGAAAACGTACCACTCACTGTAACAGCACACATAGCACTGTTAACACTATATTTTTGGCCATTTCCCAACTATATGGTAAGCTCCCTGAGATCAGGAATTCTATCTGAGTCACATCTTTTATCCCTGGAGCCTTCACTCATTAAGCGCATTATAGGTGCTCAGCACATGAATTAAAAAGGAAACAAGTACCCAGAAAAATGAATTATCTGGTTTAAGAAACTTCATTGTTAAGAAAAGGGAAAGACTAACATTTCATTTTAAGTGAAGTTATAAAACCGAATATTATCTCCACAGACATTATACTGGTTAGCTGAGGCTCCATCTCTGTCAAAAGTATCTATATAGGTACATTTCTGACATACCCTATTTATTTACGCAATCACATCAACTCAAGCTTCCACCTCTAAGAAAAATCAGCACTTTTACTAGTATCTATCTTCTTCATCTTCTTTATGTTCTCCTTATTTTGAAGTGGAAAACTTTGCTCTTCTTTTTAAAAGAGAATTTTCTATGAATAGGGTGAAACTAAAGTAGAGTTGGAAAGCAAGTCAGTGCTATTCAGGGGATGGCAGATCTTCCAGTGAGAAAGGCTTTTCAAATGAATTTCAAGCTGACACTATAAAACTATCCTACCTTTTATTGTGAAAAAGATAATACCCCTTTCTTTATAACATGGACCAAAAATAGGACATGGTATAGTTATTCTAGGGAACAAGGGCTTTGGAATCAGCTATTTAGTTTGAAGCTCCCACACATACCTGGTGTGTAACCATGGACAAGTTCACACTAAAATTCTGGGCTCTGATTTCCTTCTGTGAAATGGGGGTACTACCCTCTATTTTACAGGGTTAAGAGGATTAAATGGGATAATTTAGGTAAAGTGCAGCATGAGGCACATAGTAAACACACACATCATGAAGACTACCACCATTATTAATCATCATATTCCTCAGTAAGAAGTTCAGATGTACAGATAATAAAGTCAAACCAATGCCTTCTGGGAAAGAAACAAATTAATTGGTCCATTTTTTATTTCAAGTTATTTGGTAGTATCACTTCAAAATATTACTTTATAAACAAAAGTTTCTAACTTATTTATTCTCACCAAGGATTATGAAAAATTATTTTCTCAAAAACTTAACAACAGAAAGCCATATTTACCTTTGCGGTGTCTGAAACAGAATTCCAGTAACCACCACTGAGTGAGAATTTGCCGCTGCCTATGCGTGCCAATATTTCCTCCGGTGTATCATCAGGGCCATTTGCAAATGGAGTGTAACTAATTTATAATAAAATTAAAATGTTAATGAATAAAATTTCTTTTTAGGTTGGTAATCTTTATTTGCAGTGTCCAAAAGTACTCTGAGTAATTTAATTAATGTAATACTTTATTGAAATCATAAAGTGAAAAATATCAACAACATGAAGCTCCACAAAGCACCACATCAAGGTAGAAGTTATGAAACATTAATTAGGCTTAATACACAAATATATAAATATTTTAAGATATGACACACTGTAAGATAAAATACTTAAAATCATGTATGTTTATGACATAACGAGAGTACAAAAAAGGTATGGAAAAATCAATTTAAGACCTCAAGGCATAAATAAATAATACATTATAGAAAATTAGTAATGATATAGCTTAAGTGTGGTACACACACACACACACACACACACACACACACACACAGGATTGTATCAGAAAACATGAAAAGATAGTACAACACAGAGATTAAAAAAATAAACCTAGATAATACAAACAAAATATTGATGACTAAATGATTACAACATATGGTACACACTTACCCAGTGAGCATTGTATAGAGGAGGACACCAAGACTCCATATATCACAAGCAGCATCATAGCCTTGTCGTTTTAAAACCTAGAAAAAGTAAAAACTAGTATGAACACACTGCTGTTTATTTATAGCTTTAGATAGGCTGTGGGAACTGAATTATATCCCCTAAATCAATGCATAAGAAAAACCTCAAGAGAACATGATTAACAAACAAGGTAATATATTAATCCTATTCTAGAACTTTCTATGACTAACAATTCATATATATATATATATATATATATATATATGTTACATATATTATATATATATATATATATATATATATATATGTTACATATATGTAACATATATATAATGTATATATAGAACCAACAATTTATACACATTTTAAGAAAGGAAACAACTGTATTAAAATTACACTGATGGCAACCACTTTGAGCACCTCTTATAATTGCAGAAGTCAAACGTGACTTGTATTCATCTTTTGTTATCGATATACATTGAATATTACAATTTTAATAGTTTTTTCCTTTCTTAAAATGTGTATACATTTTTTGGCACCATGTGTATGTATATGTGCGTATATATAAATAAATTTTGGTATTGCAATTAACATTTATTGAGTGCTGCCATGGTACACAGAGGACTATAAAACAAATTGAAGGTAAGTTTCTTATTTCAATGAATTTCCATTTTGTATGGGGCTGCAGAAATGGTTACACAAAATGATATTTTTAAGAACACATATAACTTAGTACAAATGATATAGTGCAAAATTGTATATAATTTGATTCACTCAAGCATTTAAGAATCACCAACTATAATCAGGCATGAACTGTGACAAATACAAAACAACTCTGGTTTCCTTAAGAAAATCAGAATCTGGCAGGGGAAAGAAACATATATATATAGTTAACAATTCAACATGATAAGTATTATAACAAAATTATGTCTAAAGTGCTATGGGTATAAAGATGAGGAAGCAATTCATTCTTGATAGGAGAGAGACGGAAATCTAGGAGACAGCCTGTTTATATTGGGCCTAAAAGTAAGAATTCAGGAGGCAGGGGGAGGAGGTGGGAGGGCAGAGGACACCCAAAGGGCAGAGACAAGAAAGCAGAGCATGCTTAGTGACAGTTCTGTGTGGTCAGATCTCCAGGACGGTGATATGAGAGACTGAAGGGCTTTTATAAACATCTTGCTAAGGAATTTAGATTTTTTCCCTGTAGGCAAACAGATGTCACTGAAGTATTAAACAGGGACATAAAATAAGTAGATCTGTATACCAGAAAGATAATGCAAGGTATAGAGGAAATGCTGACAAGAAGAGAGACTGGAGACAAGGTCACCGGATGGCAGGCAATTTGTTGCAAACTAAATAAAAGACTCTGCAATCTGCACTAAGGCAGGATATGAAGAAGAACAGATATAAAAATAAAACAGAAAGTATTTTCTGAGATTGGATGTACTGGGTAAGGGGAAAGGGATCTCAAATACTTAGGAATCAGAATGGACAGGATTTGGCAATAGACTGGATGTAGAGATATGGTAGATATAGGGAGGATTTCAGCAGGACTTCAAAGTTTAAACTTGGATGACTAGGAGACAAAGAGTTAAAAAGGTCAAGTCTAAGGAGAGTTGGGCCATGGAAGACTTCCGGAAGAAGATGAATTTAGAGGCAGGTTTTGAAGCACAAAACAATCCAACGGGCCAAGGAATGGTTACATCATGATTTCAAAAAGCAGGAAGCACTAAGGAGGAAAATGAGATGGCGCGATTAAGTGACCATGCTTGGACCGATATGTGTCAGAGGCTGTGGATACGTGGACAAACAAGCAAAAAATCTGTCCCCCATCAGTTCTAGTACCACCGGGAGAAGAGATACAAATATTATATCTAAATATTATATCTAAAAAGTAACAAAATTTCAACACGTTTGGAAAATAAAGAGGGAAAATCCAACTGTATAATGCAGCTATCCTAAGACTGCCAAGTATTATCATTTGAAAAATCTAGCACATGGTAAAAGCACAGACTTTGCAGCAAGACTGCCTGGGCTGAAATCTAGGTTTGACTGCAGGCAAATGACGTAACTTCTCACTGTGTACCTGGTTTCCTGTAAAATGTGAATAAAAGTACTCAGCTCACATAGTTATAATGAGAATGAACTATTATATGTAAGTTACATGTTGTGAGGGTGAAATCAGTTAATACATGTGTCTGGCACATAAGCCCTATATCAGGGTTTACCATTATTTTCTATTATCTTGCTCATAGTTACATTTTTTTTACAGTGATAAAAAGGCAAGAAATCTTGCGGGCAAAACAGTGGATTTTTTTGGTGGGAACTGCAATTTCTTAAGAAAAAAAGCAACTTGACGAAAGCAATGCTTGAAAAGGACCTCAGGGCTGGCCGAGTGGCTCAGTTGGTTAAGAGCGCGCTCAAGAGTGTGAGCTCTGAGCAACAGCGTTTCGATGCCCGGCCTGAGCTGAGCTGTCACTGAGCTGCCAACAGGTGGCAGGACGGCTCAGCTAAAAAACAAAAAAAGGGCCGGCTGAGTGGTGCGTTGGTTAAGAACTGGCTTGGGATGCCAGAGGGCCCCGGTTCGGATCCCACATATGAGGGCCAGTGACGCTGCCCTCTACAGTGAAACAACATCCTCCACAACTAGACTGAAGAACAAAACGACAGCAACTTGTCTGTTCCCCTTCCCCCAATTCCCCAATAAAAATCTTAAAACAAAAAAACCCCCATAAAACAACAACAACAAAAAAAGAAAAGGACTTCAATAGCTTTGTAGCTCTCTTGTGGAATGCTCACAGAATGACCGGAGGGAGCAAGGTGTGCTTAGGCTGCGGCGAGGGAAGCAGGGGCTAGGATGGCAGCGCTGTGAACGCGAGAACCACCAACTGGTTTTAGGGGATAACAGAGATGGTAACTAGTTAGGTAGCTAAAGAAGAGACCTTGACATTTTAGCCTCAGAAATACAGAAAGATAGTGACAAAACCAGGAAATTAGAAGGGTATTCGGAAAGGCGGAGAATAAGCTAGTTTCCATTTAATTCCATGCACTTGCAAGCACAAAAGTATGAGTGATAAGAGACATATACAGATGTGTGATTGCGCAGAAAGACAGAAGTCAGGACAGGAAAAGGAGTACAGGTGGTAGTGGGCTGATGACAGTGTGAACTACCAAACAGAAGAAAAAGGGCTGACATTTTATTTTAATTATCTGTTCAGTCTTCAATTAAATAACTATTAACTATTCTATATTGAACACAGCAAATGAGGTTTTAAATATACTGAAATACTACAAGCAAACTGTTTCACAATTACCTCTGGTGCAACAAAATTTGCAGTGTAACAAGGAGTCATGAGGAGCCCGTTTTCTGCTCTCAGCTGTTTGGCAAAGCCAAAATCACAAATTCGAATAGACTCTGGATTGCCAGACTCATCCACATAAAGAATGTTGCTAGGTTTCAAGTCTCTGTGAACCACCTAATTGAAATACAAATTAAGGGGGTACATTAACAATACATTTCCATTATAGAAAATACTTTATTCACAAACTGTCAGAGCAATGCACTTAACAAGATAGTGAGTACTGACCTTTTAAATTACCCCACCATTATAAAATGCTGAATGCAAGTGTAACTCTCTAACACAGAACTGGGGCAAAGAGAGGAAGAAGAAAGAATAGTATTTACCTTACCCCTCTTCGACCAACTGAATAAGTGGTTTAAGGAGCAATGCAAATAACAATAATAGCGGTCTCCAAGTTATCAATTCATTAAACAATATTTATTGATTGCCTCTCATGTGCCAGGGTATTACATAAGGAGCTGCAGATACTAAGGTGAACAAGATCCATAAGATCCTTGTCTTTACATGCTAGGAGCTTACACGGTAGCGGGGAGAATAAACAGGGAAGAGATGCGGCAAGACTTGGGAGGTCAAGGAGGGTCTCTAGAGGAGGTTAGCATCTGATCTAAGACCTTTAGAACAGATCAAACAAGGCAGAACAGTGGGGGATGGTCATACTAAGCAGAAGGAACAGCCTGCACAATGGAGGTGCACAACAAACATGCTGATAGGCTCAGTGAAACAGGCCTGGGGTTTAGGAGGAAAAAGGAAAAAAATCCTGACTTTAACTATTACCTATTTGACATCCAAGGGACAATGTCACACACAAAAAGATACCGGTCCTTTAGAGTTGTGTATTACTTTCCCCCTTTAATCACCTGTGTGAATACTTCTTTTATCATAAGCCTCTCTGACACTCCTTATTAGACTTACATGTTTCTTCTATCATCAAATTCGGAGTCTATATCCTGATCAGTCACCTCAGTTTTAGTTCCTAACATCCAGAATGTGACTTCTCCAGGCCATTTAAAAAACTTACTACTGCTGAGGAACTGGTCAAGAACACAGAAGACCTAAATGACTGCAGTCATGAATTCTTCAGTAAGTACCGAGTTCTACTAATTTCTAGCTACAGTCCTCAGTGACTCTTGACCAGCAGAAGTCAAGATGCTCTTGAACTAAATCAACACAGTCCACCTGTTAGCTTCTAGGGGTGAAGACAAACAAAAGGAGAACAATGTATTGAAAATAAACTCCTTAATCTCTTTTGCTTTTTCTTGCTTCCCATTCCTCTTCACTCTTCTGCTGTTCTTTTTCTCCTTGCTGCCCCCCATTTTCTCTTTTGCTTCCTTTCCCTCCCAGACTTCTCTTCTTTTTAAAACATGATTTTTTTTTTTTGCCATTTACTAAAAAATCTGTATCAGGAAGAAATGAAGAGAGCATCCACCAGCGAGAAGCCAGGTGACTATTTGGCCTAATCCGTTTGAAGGATTTCCTTTTATAAGTGAATACAACCCATGATTCTCTGTTTTGCTTCTAAACTTGAAATGGGCCCAGTTCTCAAGAGCACCGAGTGGCCTAGCAAAAACGGCGCTATGTCTTCCAGGTCAGAAGATCTCACTCACTTTTTTTTGGGAAGCGTAAGAATTTAACATAAATAAGCTAGGATTTCAAATTAGCACTTCAAGCTTAATGGGAGAAGTTTACATAGAGGAAGAATAGTATGATAATTAAGCTAATAGTAGTTATTTTCCATTACATGCATAAAGTAACTTGTACTTTTGTAATTTTAGCTCAAACATTAAGAAAAAAGGTATTTGTGTGTGTGTGTGTGTGTGTGTGTGTGTGTATTTTTTATATAAAATATTGAAAAGACTTACCCCTTGTGCGTGAAGATATTCAACAGTTTTGGTTATAGTAAACAGGACAGCGCTGGCCTCTCGTTCAGAAAAAAATTTCTGTCTAAGAATTTTATCCAGCAATTCACCCCCTTTCATAAGTTCTGTTACTACATACACATATTTTCCATCATCATATACCTATAAAATTGAACACCAAAATGTGAAAAATTATTTAAAGCTTTATATGTGCTCAGAACAAAGTTTAGCATATTAAAGAGAAATTAAAACTCATTTTTATATTCAAGGAAAATTTTACTTACCACAACCAATGGAGGATATTAAACTTGCAAACGGTTTTATACACATAAGAATATTAAAATAAGAATTGATGAGACTGATCGTCAGAAAAATAACTTGTAATTTCATTTTGTGAAATTTAATTCATGGCAATCAAAGTAGGTATGGGCATGGTGTATGAAGGGGCACTGAACTTTTGCTCCTAGGGTTTGTTCCTCTTTTTTTTTTTTTAAAGATTTTTTTATTGGGGAATTGGAGGGATGGGAACAGTGCTGGGGAATTGGGGAAGGGGAACAGACAAGTTGCTGTCGTTTTGTTCTTCAATCTAGTTGTGGAGGATGTTGCTTCACTGGCCC
>NW_017731363.1:5119628-5120777 GCF_001890085.2 Hipposideros armiger
ATGGCAATCCACTGCCACAGGGACTGCAGCCTACGCCGTCGCCGGCGACTCATGGCAGCCCAGCTCCAGGTTGAGCTGTTGTTCAGCATCTCAGCTGCGGAGGGCAGTGTCACTGGCCCTCATATGTGGGATCCGAACCGGGGCCCTCTGGCGTCCCAAGCGAGTTCTTAACCATCACGCCACTCGGCCGGCCCAGGGTTTGTTCCTCTTGATCTTTCTCTATCTACTGCTGATGACAAGGACTGCTACAAAGACACATTCCTGTGATTTTCCTGGAAATTTTGCAATTGCAGAACGTCTATATTTATATACACGGTACAATGAATTATTCTGGTTTTGGTTAGATTGAAAGACAAGTTGTGGCTAGTATTAAGTAGGAAGATTAAGTAGCAAAGAGAAATTCTACCCAACCACCCAGGAGCATACCAGTTTACTCCTTATGTAGAAATAGAAAGCTCACTGTAATTTTGGATCTGTACTCCAGGCAATCCCGAACTAAAATATTCCCTTTATTAAATTTCAGTCCCTGGGCCAGCCAAGTGGCTCAGTTTGTTAAGAGCGTGAGCTCTGAGCAACAAGATCACTGGTTTGATTCCCACACGGGCCAGTGAGCTGCACCCGAGCTGAGCTGCCGCTGAGCTGCCAACAGGTAGCAGGATGGCTCACATGGTGAGAGCAGGTGCTCCTAAGAACAAGGTTGCCGGTTCAACTCCCGTATGGGATGGTGGGCTATGCCCACCTGCAACTAAGATTGAACATGGCACCTTGAGCTGAGGGGTCGCGAGCTGCTGACGACGGGCGGCCGGATGGCGACTGGACTTGGAGCTGAGTTAGCTGCGCCCTCCACAACTAAGACTGAAGGACAACAACTTGTCTGTTCCCCTTCCCCAATTCTCCAACACTATTCCCCTCCCCCAATTCCCCAATAAAATCTTAAAAGAAAAATTTCAGTCCCTTTCATTCCCCCTTCACCACAGAGTTACTGCACACCACACCTTTATTTAGCTCCATAAAAGGTACCACGTACTGGGGCCCCAAATATGTAGCAAACAAGGTACCTACCCTCAAAGTTTTTTTTTTTTTTAATTGTTAGTTTCAGGTATACAGAACAATGCAATAGTTATCCTTTTCACCCTCATAAAGTAACAA
>NW_017731363.1:5120880-5232722 GCF_001890085.2 Hipposideros armiger
TGTCCCGTGACTATATGTATATATAATTATAGTTGACATACAATATTATTCAACATCAGCTTCAGAAATACAGTGCGGTGGTCAGGCCTCTACACCTACCCTCAAAGTTTTTATTCCAGGAAGGAGTAACAGAAATAAGAGTGAAAACAATGCTGGAGATGCTGTGGGGGAAATTTTCAGAGACTTTGGAATTTGAAACGAAGGAAGGAGCAAAGATATAAAAAATAGTGACAGTTCAGGGAGTTTCCAAGGCGAGGCTGCGAGCAATTATTTTCTACACTTCCTTTTTGATTTACTTGGTTGGATTCTTGGAGGTTATATTAACGAAAGAGTCACTTAAGTTAAACAGCTTCACATTCTAATGGGACTAAGTTAACATTCTTCTTCTAACCATGAGCAGTGATAAATTAATCTGAGGAAACTGGAGTTTTGGTTTGGAAGGACAAGGGAGGGTAAACCTTGGAATTCACAAAATCTCAGACTCGCAAGGTGAAAGGTAGTCCTCTGGCTCTGTTGGTCATGTGGTATCTGGTCTACAACCCCCAGATATGGCTTTTGGGCCTATGTGAGCACCGTCAGCAAGAGAGGACTTAATGTGCCCTTTGCCAACAGCTCTACTATAAAAGTCATATGGAGCAGGGAAAGGATACCTTACTTGTCCTGAGGGTGGTGAGGGGTGGAGCAGGCTTCCTGGAGGAAGTAGTGCCTTAGTCAAGTCTTAGATGTACGGTAGTTAGCCAGGCAAAGAAAGGAAATGGTGTTCTCAACTGAGGGAACCATAAATTCAAAGACAGAGCAGCATGAGAAAACGAGGCATTTTCAAAAATGTGTACATACTGGAGCATGGCTGGAGCATAGGGCAGGTGAGGAAGTGTGAAAACTGCTATGGACGGAGGAAGGCAGGGACCAGAGATGACGGGGGCATGAAACGTAGGTAAGTAACATGTTTAGATATGAGTGTAGCTCTCTCTGGCAGTGCTGTGGGAGTTTGGGGAGTCCACACAGCATGTGACTAGTCCATCCTGAATATTAATTCGTACCCGAATGTTCCAGTAAATGCAGATATTAAAAGCAATAATGTCAGCAATATTTTTCTTCTTAAAGCAAAAGTAGAAAAATTAACTATATAAACATTTTTCTTTGTAACTGAAATTATGCTATATATGTTGTCCTCCAATCTATTTGTTTTACTTATTATATTGAGTTCTTTGTCTACCCTATGATATTTGAAAACATCCCAGATTCAAGTGATCTACGTAAAAGAATCTACTTACATCCTTTAGAGTAATAATGTTTGGATGCTGTCCATAACGAAGAAGAATTTCAATTTCTTCTGTTGGGTCTCTCTTGCTTTTATCAATTATCTAAAAGGCAAATAGTTATCACAAAATGTCATGAACTATACAGTCATAAACCTTAAGTATTTATAGCTACAGACCTTGGGTATCATCTTATATAAACAATGCACATATAAGCCATTTATCAACAAGTTTTATTTAAGTACATGGCCAGACCGCCTAATCAAAATTCAAAAGCCAGTCTTGATCTAGATGGCAAGGCTGTAAAGTAAATTCTATGCCATGAGTCACATTCCTACCAGGTCTCTCCAGTTTAAGTTTGTAGTAAGTTTAGGACTTACTACAAACTCAAACCCTCAAGAAAAGGTACGAAGAACACAGTTAACATATCTTTCTTCCATCCTTGAACATCTTAAACCTTTGGGAACTCAGTTGACTTCTAAGCCTGTCAATACAGATAATTAAGGGCAACATGTACCTATAACACCACTACTAGCATCTGTTTATTGAATTAACTTTACTTCCTTTAATAAAATGCTTCAATGGAATATCCCATTAGTTGTAAGCTACTTATAAAAAATTAATTAACAGTTAAGTAGAACAAGCTTATTTTTGAAGCTAGGCAGAAAACTAAGCAGAAAACCACACCTAAAATTTTACTCGCCTAGAATTAAGTTTAATTATTATAATAAAGCCCTTTAAAATACTAATGTAGCTTTCCAACCCTTTTATGTCAGCTGCTTCTTAAAAATATTTCTCTTAATGTTTTAATTTGTTGAAGTATTTTAAAAAAGACAAGGTTTGATTTCATTTCATCCAAAGGTAGTCTGAAATAAATTTTGTGACCTTCCTATTTTCAATTTTAAAACCGCTTAGTAATTAATGTATGTAATAAACACCTAAATGCTCCAGCAACCTAGGAAAGTGCTTGTAACTCTCAATATGAACCAAATCTGCTATCTGAAATGGGTTTAGTTATAAAACAGCTCTGTATTTGAAAAACACGGAAGACAAACATACAGGTGTCCACCATAATCAACTGTAAATGACAGTGTGGAATTAGGCAAATGGATCATTAAGAGGAAACGTATATGGACTAGACATGCTAATTCAAGGGATAGGATCTGGGTCTAGTCTATTGAAAACTGGAACACACTGCAAGTGTTCTTTTTGGCAACCTTCTCTCTAACCTGCTAATCTGAGCCCAGCTTACATTATATCCATACTTGTGCTTGTGGATTTCAGATTTGTAGTAATTTCAGTAGAATCCAGTTGTCCTGGGATTGGTTTTATGAACCTAATTTAAGTCACAAGAATCCACAAATAGCTTGAAGATATTCTCAAGGTTTTGGTACACTGCTCCTGGTTTCTGTAATTCAAAGGGGGCCTCAGGACATTTCGGCTTTTATTCTAATGTGTTTATGGAGGCAAGATACATCCTTAAACTGCTTAGCAAGTACATTATTCATCTTCTCTCCTTTCACGTAAGCAATTTGAAAATTTCTATGTATCCCAGATTTCACTATGAGCAATGAGTAGGTGAGGAGAATATTAAAATGCATTTCTATGGTTTCTCCTTACCTCTGACAAAAAGCGTTGTGGACACTGATGACTTTAAAGCAATTAGATCCAAGATTTAGAATAGTAACAATTTTGGTGTGTGTATGTCTTCCCAGATATTTGCTATGCATATATAAAACACATTCATTTTAATTTTTACATAGTGAAATCATACTATATATCTAGATAAATGGATGGATGTAATCACAACTAATGCCACTCTCTCACTAATTAAACATGAGCTACCCATACTTACAGACAAGTCCTAAGGTTCAAGGTAAGTTGAAAGCTTTAGACATTACTTGAATTGCTTGCAATGGCTGAGCAGAGGCTACCATCCCAAGAAAAGGCAGAGACTTGAATATCGTATTTGTTAACTTACAACTAAAGGTTTGCAACTCAAACTTTATCATAGAGCCATGTGTCTTGATTTTTGGCTTAGAAAATTCTTGCTGTCTTAGGACATCTGATGACATTAAAACAGTTAATGATAATACATTTTATGACAGTGGTTCTTATTCTTTTATTGGTTCACAGATCGTTTTAAACGTGAAGGATGGTCTGAACAATTTTGCCAGAAAAATGTAAACATACAAAATTTGGTATACAATTTCAAGGAATTCCCTGAACACAGAATGGGGGACTCTTGAGAGTAAAAGAGGTGCTACCAAAAATCAGGTCCAGTGTACAGTGGTACCACCCTGAGCAAACTGATGTATGCTACCCTACCTGTACTCACAGGGGAATCCATGGTTCCAGATGAAGATCACTAGCCAGACATTTTAAGTTACCTCATCTTTTTATAAGAAGAGGCACATTTACCAAAGAAGAAGAGTGTAATTTTTCACTGGTACTGACATGCATGAATAAGAACTGTTCGAGTTGCATTTTAAATCTAAAAACATTTACCTTCACTGCAAACTCCATGTTTGTGGCTTTATGTATACATCTCTTGCAAACTGAGTAGGAGCCAACTCCAATGTCTTCTTTTACTTCATATCCATCAGTGAACTGAATACTGTTCCTGTGCAACTGCTACAAACACAATTATAAACTGATGAAGAGTTCCATAATGACTTTGGTACATTTCATAGGGAAATAAGTTACTCAACATGCAATGTTGATGTTAAATATAAATGAGTATCAGTCAAAATAAATCTTTACAGCATTTATTCTTCTACAACTGCGTATTTTGGGAGTATCTACAATAAAATGTACAGCATAAAATATGCCCTTTAGAAAGCTTATGTTAAAAACAAAAAATTAAGTGTGTACGAGAAAAAACACAGAGCTACTTGATAAGGGGCTGACGTCCTTGCCTGTGAGGGGGCCCCATTCCACTCCCCGACAGGCTGCAAGTCTTTGAAGTACCCTTGCAAGTGGGAAGAAGTCCGAAATTTCTGGTATAGAAGAAAAGATTTAGGAGGATTCAGAATCAGGACATCTGGATTCTTGTCTCAGATACACCACCTGTAGGCTGTGTGACCTTGAATTTGTGTTTTCTCAGAGGGTAATGGTGAGGACTAAATACAATAATGTATTTGTAGGTGATACCTATTATCATCATTTTGGACTATCAGTAGCCATGCCATCCTTTCTCCATCCTCAAGTCATAGTTCCAATACAACTTCTGCTAGAGAAGCCATTAATGGGTTAAGGACTAAAAACATGTGGTGGGATGATGAACAGCAAATTATTGGTTCCAAAAACAGGCTGAGAAAAGTTGTGCTGTCCTTGGCTATAGATGGAAGACCTCCCCGCACCCTCTGCCCCCCATGCCTCTGAGTCTTGTATAGGTTAAAACTTGAATTCTGTAAAATATATGTTTGCAATTTCTGGTAGGTATAGAAGTTATAACTTTAAAACTTGCCATATATTACATGCCTGTCATAGTAAAAGGGACAGATTATTTCAACATGAACTTTGTTCAAAAACCAGCATTTAAACTGGTTTTCTAGAAAGTGGAGAAAGCAAGATGATTGACTCATGAAAAAAACTTTATTAGAGCAAAAGT
Organism: Hipposideros armiger; assembly: GCF_001890085.2. Classification (NCBI taxonomy): domain Eukaryota; kingdom Metazoa; phylum Chordata; class Mammalia; order Chiroptera; family Hipposideridae; genus Hipposideros; species Hipposideros armiger. Next base: position 5,125,753 of record NW_017731363.1, read on the forward strand.
AACTTAATCAGCAAGTAAATTCAAGCAGTAATTATACCCTAAAACAATTCAGTGCTTTAAAAGATATATCTAGTTCCCTCTATAGGAAGATGAATTAAATTTATCTTTCAATGATACTAGGATGAGAAAAAAAATAAATCTAATGGTTTGTACTACTTGTGTTCCTCTAATAACATTTAATTTACTAGTCTAGTCTCCTGATACTTACACACACACACCTACCTACAAACCTGCTTCTGTGGCTTTTATCTCCTTTTTCTCCAACTCTGATAAACAGATGGGATAATGAGGTACCCAAGGCAGTACCCATAACCATTTTTTCCCTAATGACAATAGGGCTCCAAAAGAACAAAGACACAAAACTTAAGACTTAAGTTCATTTTCATTTCTTATGTTTCTATGGCAGAGGATGGTAAAGTATGACCTGTGCACCAAATGTGGTTCACTACCAGTTTTTCTAAATACAGTTTTATTGGCACACAGCCATGCTCATTCATTTTTGTATTGTCCATGGCTGCTTTTGTGCTGCAATGGCAGAGCTGAGTGGTTGAAACACAGATCGTATAGCCTACAAAGCCTCAAATATTTATTATCTGGCCCTTTACAGAAAAAGTCTGCTGACCCCTTTTCTAAGGCATCAGGGAACCAGGAGATCTCAGTACATTACAGCTGGCCTGGCAGAGGCAGAGGATGAAACAAACAAGGCCTGATAAACATTTGGAGGCACAGGAGAATGGAGAGATAAGATGGTGATATTTATCGCAACTCTCTTAAAATTTCACTTTCAAGTCAGGTACTCAGGATTCTGGTGCATGCAACCTTTTCAAAGGTGTATGAAAGATATTTCTCGGAGTAATGTCAATGATATAAAACGCATTTTAAGCTGCTCACTTAAGTCAGCAGATCAAGTCTAATCTAATTATTCACACAATGCACTACATCGTACATTTCAAATTTAAAATGACAGACATTCACTCACCTGAACAATTGAATGCACACCAACTGTCTGCATAGCTTGGCTCTCATCATCTGAGGTAATAGCAACAAAACTAAACCCCCGAAAAAGCTGATGTGCATTAGCACTAGGTGGAATGCCAGGTGAATCTGAAAAGAATAATAAATTACTAAGAAGATAATTATTTTGAAAGATAATTAGGGGAAGAGTTGTTGACAGTATGACCTTTCTCACTTATTCTGGAATTCTACTTCTCAGGCACCCAGTGCTTCCAGGATAACTCATTGAGCCACTGTATCAGATCTGTCCTGATGGCTTGCTGCCATCACAACTCTCAGGTCCTCATCCCTCAGAGCCCAGAACATAGCTAATTCATTGAAGAATATAATAAATAGATTAATTATTGGGTTAATATTATTCTAAATTAGCACTGTCCCATAGAATTTCCTGCAGTGATGGAAATTTTCTTTATCTGTGCTGTCCAATATGGTAGACACTAATCACATGCAGCTACTGAGCATGTGAAATGTGGCTGGTGTGACCAAGAAACAGAATTTTAAATTTTAATTAATTTAAATTTAATTAATTGGCTACCATATTGGACAGTGCAGCCCTAAATGGTAAACTAACAACGCTATGGTTCCTGGTTAAGGGGAGATACAAGGTTAACAGATAATTTTGGAGAAAGGAATTTAGTTCAGTGGTCTCAGTACATAATGTCAGGATCTGGAAATCTAAACTACAAGTTAAAAATTATTATCTATATGTAATATATTTAAGGACCAAAAGTAATTTCTAGGATAATCATGGTATGTGGTCCTTAAAATATACTTTACAACATGCTATGTATTGTTATTCAAATTATTTATGTGGAATTGACTGGCATTAACAAAAACAGAAATATACTTATACAATATGGTTAATGTTCACTAAGACAAACAATAAATGTGTTATCCATAAATATAAACACACACAATTAGGCATCCTAATATTTATAAACATACTATAAAGGCTAAGGGCAAGCAAAAAACAAAAGCAAATCTACTCGACTACGTATAAAGTTCTTTTTGAACATCAGTTTGATATTCTCAGCAATATATATTGTTTAGTGAATTTTAAACCAATGTGACAGTATTATACTGAACACTTCTGCTAGTACAATATCTGGACAGAATACAATATAGCACTGCTATCTTCTGAGATTTTCCCCTCATCGGGACAAATTGTACGGAGAAAGCAAAGTAAAACATCATCACATATCATCAATTCTATGCATATCACTGTCCACGTATTTGATAAAATTTTGTTCATATGTTAATTCAAATTTCTAAGACTGTCTTATAAAAATAAAAAACAACTACCCATGCTTAATATAGACTGAAGATTTTGGCTGGAAAGCTTTACAGCGATGTTTGAATGATGTACTCTATGGAAAATACGTGCAAGTATACTTTCTATTTATTTGCTTGTCAATGATAAACCTGGGGTCTGGTACATCTAAATGAGAGAGCATTAGAGTGAAAAACACACCATTATGTATATACATACGCTAATTAATGAAAATACAGGCTATCATTTCAAAAATTACTTCTCTGTAATAGTCACTGCTTACGCAATTTTAGGATAAAGCATGAAACAGGATATGATTCATTTTGAAGTTATTACACCTCATATAAAGTTTAAGTTATGTTTGGGATTTGAGCTTTACAAGTACTTCCAGAATACCACCTAATAGAAGAGCTTTAAAGAGAACTGTTTATACTGAAGAGTATTTCATGTAAAAATAGCTACAGGTAGGGGCCGGCCGAGTGGCGTGATGGTTAAGAACTGGCTTGGGATGCCAGAGGGCCCCGGTTTGGATCCCACATATGAGGGCCAGTGACATTGCCCTCTACAGCTAAGATGCTGAACAACAGCTCAACCTGGAGCTGGGCTGCCGTGAGTCGCCGGCGACGGCGTAGGCTGCAGCCCCTGTGGCAGTGGGTTGCCATGGGCTACCGTGTGTAGCCAGCAGCCAGCGTGAGCGGCCAGCAGCCGCCGTGAGCGGCCGTCCAGAAGCCGGCGACTGATGTGCCTTGCCCAGGAAGAGCGCAATGATGGTGCCAACTTGGGCCAGTGAAGCAACGTCCTTCACAACTAGACTGAAGAACAAAACAACAGCAACTTGTCTGTTCCCCTGCCCCCAACTCCCCACTGCTGTTCCCATCTCCCCAATTCCCCAATAAAAATCTTTAAAAAAACAAAACAAACAAAAAAAACAAAAAAACTATTTAAAAATAGCTACAGGTAAATAAATGCACAACCAAATAGTTTTTCCACATAAATAGTATCAAAGTTTATAAGGCAAAACATAATTTGCTAAAAGATTTAACAAGAATCTTAACTGCTATAAAATGTTTTTAAAAATTTACTAATTATCTAGGTATTGTGGCAGGGATAGGGTATGAAGGGAAGATGTAAGGATAGCATGAAGAGTTGTACTAGAAAAGATTTTCTGATTGAACAAGAAAAAAATATATAGTCTTATATTCGGGTTTTCATGTTTTTTCCTTACCTTTGGGAGTTTTTGCCGTAAACTCAGGATCAAAATAGAATGTATCTTCAGGCCTGCCAGTTGCAGGTTTAAAAGGTGGATGAATTTCTCTTCTGTACAATTTCTGGAGTAAAATAAGAGAGGCTTAGACGTGTTAATTACTAAAAAAAAATTCAAGCAAGTTTCCATTTTATACTTACATTCCAGTCTATTGTTGAGAAAAATAAATGTCTTTTGATTTCTTCAACTCCATCTGGTCCTGCGCCTATTAAAAATTAACTAGTTTTGATTAAATTGTAATTTTATTTCAAGGAGGAATACATGTTTATTTAGTCTTTGCTTTAATATTTGTCCTAATGTTTCATAATCCAATAACAAAAACAAATATCCATCTTCCCCCCTCCCCTCAAAAAACCAAGGAACACCAGGGCTGGCAGAGTGGCTCAGTTGGTTAAGAGAGCGAGCTCTGAGCAACAGGGTCGCCGGTTCGATTCCCACATGGGCCAGCGAGCTGAGCCTGAGCTGAGCTGCTGCTGAGTTGCCAACAGGTGGCAGGATGGCTCAGCTGGTGAGAGCACGTGCTCCTAACAACAAGGTTGTCGGTTCGACTCCCGCATGGGATGGTGGGCAATGCCCACCTACAACTAAGATTGAAGACAGCACCTTGAGCTGAGCTGCTCTGAGATACCGACAGGCAGCTGGATGGCGACTGGACTTGGAGCTGAGCTAGCTGCGCCCTCCACAACTAAGATTGAAGGACAACAACTTGGCTGTTCCCCTTCCCCAATTCACAGACACTGTTCCCCTTCCTCAATTCCCCAATAAAATCTTAAAAAAAAACCCCAAACAACCAAACACTAACAAACACACAAAAGAAACAAAATACAAATTTTACCTAATCTGTTTGCAGGATTTCGTTTGAAAAGCATTCGTAAAAGACTCTGGGCTTCAGGACTCAAAAACTGTGGCATCCCAAGTTTGGCTCTAAATAATAAATCCACATAATAACATTTTATTTTTTGGAGGCATTTGTGTTTTATTTAAAGTTTTTTTAATTAAATTTTTTATTTTAAGATAATTGTGGATTCACACTCAGTTGTAGGAAATAATACAGAGATCCTGCACACCCTTTACCTATTTTTCCCAAAGGTCACATCTTACAAAACTATATAGTACACTACAACCAGGATATTCACATTGATACAATCCACTGATCACATTCAGATGTCTCCAGTTTTAATGTGTGTATGTGTGTGTGTGTGTGTGTGTGTGTGTGTGTGTGTTTAGTTCTATGCCATTTTGTCACATGTGTAGGTTCCACCATCCACAGTAAAGATACTGAACATTTCATCACCACCAGGATCCTGTTTGTTGCTCCTTTATAACCACACCCACCTGCCTCCCTCCCCAATTCCTATCCTCTGGCAACCACTACTCTAGTCTCCATTTCTATAATTTTGTCATATTAAGAATGTTATGTAAATGGAACCATACAGTAGGTAACCTCTTTTCACTCAGATGAATTCCCTTGAGGTTCATGTAAGTTGTGTGTATCAATAGTTGATTACTTTCCATTTTTAATCAGCATTATTCCATGGCAGGGATGTACCACAGTTTGTTTATCCATTTGCCTGTCAAAAGACATCTGGATTGTGTCCAGTGTGGGGCTGTTACAAATAAAGCTGTTATGAACATCTGTGTATAGGTTTTGGTGTGAACACGTAATAATTTTAGTCCACAATCTTCCAATGAAATTTTTCATTCTTCAGAATTTTGCAAAAAGCATTACTGTCAGAGTAAGACCATCTAAGTCTTAGTTCTGGCTCTTTTACTAAGAATTTTGTGACCTTGGGAAACCCAATCCCCTTGGGCCTGTTACCGCTTCTTCATAAGCAAGGGGATTGGATGTTAGATCAATGCTCCCCAAACTGTAGCCTTGGAACCATTTTTCAAAAGGAATTTAAGAAATGCAATATTTAAAACTGCTAAAAGAACATGTGCTTCATATGTTTATTTTTTCCTTCCATCCCCTTTAATAGCCCTGCAGCGAAGAGGAGCTGGTGGGAAAGGGGTCTGTGGAATATCGAAGAGTCTGTGGCACACAGTCTGAAAACCACTGGCCTGGATGAGCTTGAAGATCTGTTTTAGCTCTAATATATAATTTTGTTCTTTTTCTCAACCTACAAATCAAGGAAACCAATGATCCTGTAAGTATGAAAATAATAACAGAGCATGGCAAAATGGCTAGCAGAGAAATTTATATTTCAGAAATAGATCCATTTATTATTCAGTGGGTTGTTCTGGAGCTACTATGTGCAAGACACTGCTTAGTGCTGAGGATAGAGTTAGCCCCCCATGGTCAGCGGGGAAGATGGATACAGATAACCCTGGTACATTAAGAGACAAATTCAGAAGGACATATGGGAGAGTGCTGAGGGGTTACCTAATTTAACACAGGAGATTGTGAAAGGCCTTAAATGAAATCTAAGGGTTGGGAATTTATACATTTGGCCAGTATTTCCCCAACATTTTACTGAATAACATTAACCTCTCTAGACACTTAACAGCAACAAAAAATATTTCATGATCCAATGAGTCTGTAGAATGCTATCTATTATACAACCCTGCTGGAGAATAAAATACATTGCATTTAAAAGGCTGAGAAATCTAGAGTAAAGAAATCGGTATTTTTCTAAACATTTGTTTCCAGCACCTCTCTCTCAGAGAATACCTATTAACATCTCGTAGAATTTAGTGTCCTGATGAACAAACTTGGGAAACACTGCTATATTAGGTAACAGGGATATAGCAGAGGTCTTTAAACAGGGGACTAACATGGCCAGAGTTATTTTCAAGACAGTATCTCCAAGGGCAGCACAAAATGATCTGGAGTGGGAAAACAGTGGTAGGTAGTAAGCATTCTACTTCGGAGCTTGGCTCAATAGTGTGCGTAGCCGCGCACCATGGTCTGAGAAGTGTAAACAGTGCAATGCAGAGGAAAGGCTGGGACACCGAGGTATTTCTAAGTGAATGTGGTGAATACCTGCATATGCAAGGGAGGGGAATCAAAAATTATTTTCAGGTTTTTGGCTTTCAGAAACAGGCTGCATGGAAATGCTGCTAATTGGGAATACAAGAAGAGGAAAAGAATGGCAGATAGAGATAAATTTAATTTAAAAATATTAAGTCATGCATGTCATATGCTTTGGGAGAGGCAGGCAGGTGAGTAAATGGAAATATAGGTCTGGTCTCTGGTAAGTTAAGAAAGTGTGATTTGGGAGTAATTAAAATGTTGAGACTAGGAGGTCAGCCAGGAAAGTGAGCACAGAAGGGAAGAAGGTGTATCAGAGATAGAACCCTGGGGGACAAGAACATTTAAAAGGTGATCAGAAAAAGAGCAATTCAGACATTAAAAATAATGAATGCAATTGGCTGAATCACACTGATTATTAAATCCCATGAGTTCATTATAGTAAAAAAAAAAAAAGTCAAAACTAACATAAAAACCCAACTCATTGTGGACACCACCCCTACTGGAAGTAACTAGGGCTCTGACAATTGGAAATAATTAAGAATTAAGGATTTCTTCTGCCCTCGTTTGAGCCTTATTTCAAGGTAACTAAATAGCCGTAGTTGATGAGGGAAAGTTCATTGTTGGAAAATATCAGCCAATGAATGAAGAAGGAATAACAGTAACAAAAATCACCATTTTTGAATCCCTAGTAAAATAATTGTTTCAAGTAATGATTATCAGTGGATGAAACCAACAGATGAAAACCTGACACGGAACTTCACAATGAAGGGATCAGCTGTAATCGCAAGACCTCATCACCTCCTGATGTGCTGCAATAGGGTGCAACAGCAAGAACTATGAAAAATTCTTGCCAAAGAAGTTTAACCAAAAACAGGATAAAGGAACAATATCACAAGGAGAATTTAAAAAATTCCACACTCCTAGCAAAAGACTAATTGTTACATAACCATGGTAACAAGAGAGCCACCAGAACTGGTTTTAAATCCAGTCAATTGATCAAAGACAACTTGCCTAGGTGAACGTAAGTTGTTTTTTTTTTTTTTTGCAAACCAACCAATCAGTAATGCTCTTCATTCATGAAAATTAGCCAAACAAGAATGGGCTGCCTCCACTAACCACACCTGAATGCCAACTTATCAACAACAGTCCCACCCAAGTAACCATACCCTTACAGATGATATCAACTCACTTACGCCCCTGAAAAGCTGCCAATTCTTGAGCTCCGCCCTTCCCCAAAACCCTATATAAGAACAGAGGTCTACTCTGCTGGAGAGGTTCTACAGGGTCAGCATCGCTCCCTTATTGTAATAAGCAACAGAATCAGCTTTATGCTTTTTTCAGCTATTGAGAGGTGGTCTCATCTTTCAACAGGATCAATTCAGAAAGCAGAATTCTAAACTGATTTGGTTTCTACAAGTAAATGGCAGGAGAAAAACAGGGGCAGACTGTTCTAGATGAAGAGAAGCTTCTGTTCTTGTATAAGAAATACAACCAAATGAAATGTGCAGACTTTTAGGACTATAAAAAATACCGCTTTGGCAAAAATCTGAAAACTCTGCTTAAAGACTGGTATTAGATGGTACCTAAGCATTATTACTAGCATTGTTAGATGTGGTTATGTAAGAAAACATCCATACTTTTTACTGAGGCAAACTGAAGTAGGTGAGAAATGACATGTCTGTAATGCTTACAATATTTCAGTAAATTAGAAGAAAAGGGAATAAATGGAGCAAATGTGGTAAAATCTTCATGACTTGAATCTGAGTGATTGGTATACGTGTGTTCATTGTATTACTCTATTTTTGTGAATTTCATTTGAAAATTTTCATAATTTAAAAGAGAAAAGAAGGCAGAGGAGGAATGGTCAAGCAAAAGAGACTAAAGGAGGAATGATTAGAGAGGTAGGAGAAGCCGACGAGATGATTAGGAAAAGCTAAGGAGGGTGGGAGTGGCCAGCAGTGTCAAATGCTCCTCAGACCTTCCTTAACTTGTCCCATCTAAAATGGCTCCTGCCCCTGCCTTCTCTCACACTTCAAGAATACCCTGGTTTCCCATCCATGAAATACAGTTTGGGGAATATAATCAATAATGTTGTAAAGATTATGTGGGGTGCCAGATGGGCACTGGACTTATTAGGGAGATCACTTCATAGACTGTGTCGATACCTTACAACTGTGCAATACATCTGAAGCTGAGGTTGAATAATATTGAATGTCAACTATAATTAAATCTATATAAATATTGGGTTGTCAGAAATGACGTATTTTTTCTATTTTTCGTTGCAAAATGCATCATGACCTTTCTGACAACCCAATATATTTAGTCTCAGGAGGTGGAGTACAACATACGGAATAGGGTCAATGGAATTGTAACAGCTATATTTGATGTTAGAGGGTAGTAGATTGAGGGGTTATCACTTTGTGAGGGATGTGAATGTCTAACTATTAAGTTGTTTTGTACACCTGAAACTAAAAAAATAAAGAATACCCTGGTTTATTATCACTATTACTCCTACACTACCTGAAATTATTATATTTAGTTGTTTAAATATTAATTCCTCATCTCCCCCACTAGAATGCAAACTCCGTAAGACCACAGAAGATCTTGTCAGTCTTGTTCATACTGCATCCCACGTACATGTAGCAAGACCTCAATCATCTGTTGAATGAAGTGTGTGAACAAATGTCTGAGAGTCAACTTTCTAACAATCTGCCACTGGTTTAAGCAACGAGGAGATCACTGATGATGACAGTGAGAGAAGTTTCAATAGAGTGGCGAGCATGAATGACAAACAGGCTGTGGGATAAAAGCAGTCAAAAAAATGAAAGGCTGCTCTTCAAAGAGGCTTTGTGTTGAAAGGATGCGGGAAGATGCAGCAGAAAGTTGAAAGGAAGGCCAGGTCAAAGAAATGGTGATCTTTTTCCCCCAACACCAGAGTGTGCTTATTAGCTGCAAGGAAGGGGCTAGAGTAGATGGAGCGATGACGGTTCAGTGAACATTCATTTATATAGTAAATATTTTTTAACCTTTTTTATTGTGAAGAAAAACAAAGTGCAAAAGCAAAAAAAACCAAAACAACCCAAACCAAAATACACAGCTCAATGATTTACCACAAAGTGAATAGTCATCTGACCAAGAAATATAACATTGCCAGAAGCCCTCATCCAACGTAACCACTATCCTAATTTTGCCTCAGGCTTTTGTGATCTAAATATGGCCCCTAAAAACTATGCTTTCGTTTCTCTGCTTTTACAACTTTATAAATAGAATCATACAGTACTCATTCTTTTGTGTCTGAACTGCCTTTGCTCAACATTCTTGTGAGATTTACCCAAGTTGTTGCACATAACTGTGGTTTGTTCATTTTCTTTGCTGTATGGCATGCGACATCCATGGGCAAAAGGCCTCAGCCTGGTTTTTTATGGCTTTTGAGCTAAGAATGGTTTTTCCATTTTTAAAGTATTGGAAACAAACAATAAATAATATGTGACACAGACTATGTCTAAAATATTTACAGATAGTTTGTCAACCTGTTTTATTCCATTATATGAATATACCATAATTTATTAATCCATTCTACTGTTAATGATCCAGTTTCCAATTTTTGACTATTATAAACAATGCCGCTGTGAACATCTTTGTACTTGCTTCTTGATGTGCAAGTACCCTGATGCATATAAATTGGGTGCATGCCTAAAAGTGGGATTATTAGATGAGGGTAGACAAATATTGGATTTTAGAAGACAATGCCAAAAACTCCTTTCCAAAGTGGTTAGACGAGTATTTATATTCCTTCCAGCTATGTATGAAAGTTGCCACTTGCTCCAGCACTTAGTACTGTCAGTCTTTTACTGTTAGTCATTCTGATGGGTATGCAGTTGTAGCTTGTTGTGGTTTTATTTGCATTTTCTGATTAATGAGGGTGAGCATCTTTTTATAAGATTATTGGCCATTGAATATCCTCTTTGATGAATGAAGTCCCTATGTCTCCTACCCATGTTTCTATTGGGCTGTCTTTTCCTTATTGATTGACTGGAGTTCTTGATATATTCTGTATACAAACCCTTTGTTGGTTATATGTGTTGCAAATTTCTTCTTTTATTCTTTAATGGAATCTTTTGATGAGAAAAAGTTATTAATTTTAATGTAATAATAATTTATCAATCTTTTCCTTTATAGCTAGTGCTTTTTGTGTCCAAAGACTACTTTCTTACCCAAGGTCATGAAGATATTCTCCTATACTCTTCTAGAATCCTTTTTGCCTTTTTACATAAATATATGTAAATATATATATGTACATAATATACTTGGAAATGACTTTTGTGTATGATGTGAGATAGGAATTATTTTATCTTTTTCTACATAAATACCAATTTTTCCAGCATGATTTATTTAAAAAGGTTGTTTTTCTACTGCTCTGCAATTTCCAATGGTCGTAAATCAAGTGCCCATATATGTACAGGTTTATTACCAGGTTCTCTATTCTATTGCACAAGTCTATTATCCCATACTTGTTTTAATACCATATTGCCCTAATTACAGTTACAGCAAAACTTGATACTTGGTAAAGCAAGTCTTCCTATCTTGATCTTCTTCAGAGTGTTTTAGCTATTCTTGGTTGTACTATCACACTAGAATTTATTAAGTTCCACACAAGAAACTTGTCAGGATTTAAATTTATATGCATTGAAACTATAGTTATGCTATCTAATATGGTAAGCGCTAGCCACGTACAGCCACTGAGCACTTGAGATGTGGCTAACCCAAATTGGAAGTGTAAAATGCATACTGAGTTTCAAATAAGTATGGGAAAAAATAATGCATCATATCCCAATAATCATTTTGTAATGTCGATTACACGTAGAAATGATAATGTCTTGGATATACTGAGTTAAATAAAGTATATTACAGTCATGTGTCACTTAACAGGGGTATGTTCTGAGAAATGTGTCATTATGTGATTTCATCATTGTGCAAACATCATAGAGTGCACTTACACAAACCTAGATGGTACAGCCTACTGCACACCGAGGCTGTGTGGGATAGCCTATTGCTCCTAGGTTATAAAACTGTACAGCATGGTACTCTACTGAATATTGTAGGCAACTGGGACACAGTGGTAAGTATGTAGTGTACATAATTGTATGTGCTACACTTTTATATGAATTACAGCCCAGTAGGTTTGTGTATACTAGCATCACCACAAACACCTGAGTAATGCATTGCACTAGGATGTCACAATGGCTATGATGTCACTACAAAGTTATAATGTCTACCATGTCATTAGGTGATAGGACTTTTTCAGCTCCATTATAATCTTATGGGAACACTGTCATATATGCGGTGTGTCACTGACTGAAACATTGTTATAGGGTGCACAACTGTACAATTAATTTTAACTGTTTCTTCTTACTTTTTTAATGTTGCTACTAGAAAATTTAAAATTATAACGTGGCTCATATTATATTTCTATTGGATAACACTGATTTATAGAACCAACATTTTTACAACACTGGGTCTGTCATAATATGAATATGGTACAACCTTCCATGTTATTTCGGTCTTAAAAATTTTTTTTAAATAAATTTTTTTAGTTTTCTGCATAGAGTTCTTATATAACTTTTGCTAGATTTATCCCTAGGTATTTGATATTTTCTATACTATTGTAAATAGTATGTTTTTAAAAAAAATTCCATTTTCTGTTGCTAGTATACAGACATGAAATAGACTTTATTTGTCTTTCTCAGTCTGACTTGTTTTACGTAGTTATATGTGGAATCTAAAGAACAGAATAAACAAACAAACAAAACAGAAATAGACTCAAAGATACAGAGAACAAACTGATGGTTGCTAGATGGGAGGAGGGAGGGGATAGGTGAGAAAGGTGAAGGGATTAGTAAGTACAAATTAGTAGTTACAAAATAGTCATGGGGATGTGAAATACAGTATGGGGGATATAGTCACTAATATTGTAAAAACTATGTATAGTGTCAGATGGGTGCTAGATTTATTGCAGGGATCACTTCATAAATTATATAGATCCCTAACCACTATGCTATTCATCTGAAACTAATATAAAATAATACTGAATGTCAACTATAATTTAAAAAATATGTATAGGCACAGGATGTAAAATACAACACAGGGAATTTAGTCAATGATATTGTAATGGCTATGTACAGTGTCAGATGGGTAGTAGACTTCTTGGGGTTATCACTTTGTGAGGTGTGTAAACGTCTAAGCACTATGTTGTTTTGTATACCTGAAACTAATCATAAAAATAGATTTTATTTATTCACCTTTTATATAGCAACTTTGCTAAACTCTTATTAATTTCAAGACTTTATATGAAGATTTGGATATTCTACAGATACAATCATGTTATCTAAATAGTGATAATTACATTTCTTCCTTAAGTGTTAAACCTTTTAAAACCTTAAACCTGGGCCGGCTGAGTGGCTCAGTTGGTTAGAGTGTGATGTCTGAGCAACAGGGCCGCTGGTTCAATCCCCACATGGGCTAATGAGCTGCTCCCACCACAACTAAGAATGAAGGACAACAACTTGACTTGAAGCTGATGGGTCCTGGGAAAAACACAATGTTCCCTTCCCCCAATTCCCCAACACTGTTCCCCTCCCCAATTCCCCAATAAAATCTTTAAAAAAAAACTCCAAAAACCTTAAACCTTACTTCTTTTGCTTGCCTTACTGTACTTGCTAGTACCTCCAGGACAGTGTGAACAGAAATGGAACAATGGGCATCCTTGTCATATTCCATGTCTCAAAGGCAAAGCTTTCAATATTTCACCATTAACACCAAGATAATATGAGTACTCTAAATCTATGGGGTTTGTTCATATTTGAACCACATAATACTGATGAATTTCTTAGTTATTTTTTATACTATAGCCAACACTCTAAAAAATGTTTGTTTTTTTTTTTTAGTTTGAAGCATTTATTTTTAAATCTCACCAAAACTTATCCACTAGGGAGTACTTACTTAAGGATCATAGTCATTGTTTCTTTTCGATCTTTTCCTTGGAAAGGTAGTGTACCAGTGAGCATCTCAAACTACAAAAAGGCAAAGAATCAGAGGTATTAGACAATAAGTATAAAATCTCAATGTCAGAAGGTAAGAAAGCATCATCTTAATTACAGCGAAATCTTCTGAAATTGCTATATAATAAAACAAGTGATTTATATTTTTACTATATTCATTACTGAACTTCTCAAAAAACCCCCTCCCCAAACCTTACCATTAACACACCAAAGGACCACCAGTCCGCACTCTGAGTATGACCTCGACGATTAACTACTTCTGGAGCCATATATTCCACAGTTCCACAAAAAGAATATGCCTTCTTTTCGTGGTCAATAGACTCTTTACTTAGGCCAAAATCTGCCAAAATAAATATCGAATTCATAAATATCCTACAATAATTTGCAAACATAAAGTTTAAATTTTGAGTTCCAATATTTACATTATTAAAAATTCTAATCCAAGATTTTAACACAATGTGTTGCTCATTATGTGTACCATGATCAATCTTAAAGGAAATTTATATAGAGAGTATTTATTCTCATTTTAATAAAATGAGAATTTTTACCTGTTAATTTGATGTGACCTTCTTCATCAAGAAGTATGCTGGAAAAAAAAAAAGACAAAGTCAGAAAATCTTTTCAAACCACTAGAGATTTATAGAAGCTAAAACCACATTCATTCTAAAATACTGCTTTAGGCAGTGAATAAGGCAAAGGTAAAGAAGGAAAGAAATTTTTTTTGGACACACACATATAACAAGCCCCAAAGGCAAAGCCTTATAAACTTCTATTAATGAGCCAGGGGCACTTGAAAACTATTCAGAAAAGAACCCAAACCTATATACTCTTCTACGTTGTTCTTTCTAATGCCTTTCTGCAGACGTGGTCTCACTAAACTCCCTAGTATTTGCAGAATAGACAGAGGGTCCACATATTTAAGTTGAATGTGATACAGTTGTCATTCTGGTCATTTTTTTCTTTTTTAAGCTGAGCCATCCTGCCACCTGTTGGCAGCTCAGTGGCTGCTCAGCTCGGGCTGGGAATCGAACCACTGTTGCTCAGAGCTCAAACTCTTGAGCAAGCTCTTAACCAACTGAGCCATTTGGCTGGCCCTTTCTGGTCATTTTTAACGCATCTAACTCAATCATTCTTTCCTAGCTTTTTTTCTGACGCAACCTACACAATCCTCTTCCCTTCAACACACCTTCCTCATCACACTGCTTGCTTTCATTGACCCATCCCTTCCCTGTACACATGCTCCAGTGCTTTCTCTTAGTAAACTGTGAGCTCCTAGAGTGTTTTATCTTATTTATCTTGTAGGTCAGTGCCTGGCCTAGCACAAATAAGAAATGTACGTTGAATGAATGAAACCAGTCTTCAAAGGGCCAATAAGCATTCCAAATAGTTTGGGCTTCTTCTCAAGGGCATTGAAGACTATAAAAGGTCTATATGCATGGAGGGTAGAGATAAGCATATCTGTAATTTCAGAAGACAATTTAGAGGGAAAAATAAAGGGTACTTAGTGATCTCTTAGATATGGGTTGTAATAAAGAAGAACAAATGGAGAAGACACTCAGGTTTCTGGCTTTAGCAGATACATGAGTGGAGAGTAACATCATTAATTAAGGAGATATAGAAAGGGGTAAGTACTAAGCTGTAAGCTAATAATTGTATTTCTGGATAGGTATTTTAGTATACTGACTTGAAAGATCAAGTAATAAACTGTTTCACTTATATGCAAAGCTATCCCATAATGTAGACATTTCCTTACTTTTATTTCTAACTAAAAAATGTGCAAGCCAAATTTCGTTATAATAAAATTTTACTATGTCAAAAATACTACCGATGTTCCTAGCCATCAATTCAACTATAATTACAATAAAGTTTACCACTGTGGGTAATTCAGTAGGGGCATATTTTTCAAGTCTCTTTATAACAAGTAACTTGTTATGAAAAAAACAAAACACACCAATCTTGATTATGCTTAATTACGAAGCAGATCAACACATCTAGGGAATATAGAGGGAATTACTAGGTATGGTGGAAATCACCCTCCCTTCTGTCTAATAAACACATGAAAGGCACTTCTAAAACCAAAACAAAACAAACCTCAAATCATTCTTGATAATTTTGAGAGAAAAAAGAAAACATTTGGGTAAAAGGGTATTACTTGTGCCTTCTAAATAAAGCATTCTTTTAAGATAACCATGCCCATCCTTTATCTTTTAAAGAAAAGGTCAACTGTATTACTCTCAATAAGCAAAGTTCCCTTTCAACTATTAATAATTATTTTTAGCTACATTTATTATAACAGAGTTCTAGTTTAAAAGTATCTGGAAAATCCCTTACAGTGCATAAAACAATTGGTCTAAAGACTTAAATTTCTTCCAAGTTCTATATAATGGTTTTTACTTGTATCATTTAACAATTAAGAGTTATTTTGATTTAATAGCATTGTCTAGACATGTATGTGAAAGATCTCACTCTAAACAATCTTACCTACATTTTATCTTATTCGACCTTTGAGACAGGGCCCATGCTTTAATCATAACTGTATGACCAATGTTAATACAACAGTCTACAATAAATACATTCAATTAAATGACATAAAACACTAACATATTTTTATTATGAACATTTAATCTTATGTTTATAGCAATTTTTTTCTTCTAAGAATTATATGCTTGAATATTTATTCTCACCAGGAATTATATCTTATGTAATAGTTAGAAATTGGGAAAATGATAAGAAAACCTCATTAATTATCTGGGAAATAGAAATAGAACCATATGAAACTTATCCAAAAACAAAATACATGAAAAACATAAAATGTGAAAGTATAACAATTTCTAAATGACCACTTAACAGGATTTCAAAGGAGTATTTCCTCTATTTTCTATTGTAATATATTATTTAAATTTTGCATGTAACATTTTAATGTAAGTAATATCCAAATTCTTGATAAAGATGATGGTTGTAAAACTCTGTGAATATACTAAAAATCATTGAATTTTACACTTTAAATAGTAAAGTGTATGGTATGTGAGTTACATCTCAATAAAGCTGCTTAAGGGGCCGGCCGAGTGGCTCAGTTGGTTGGGAGTGCGAGCTGAGCAGCAGGGTCACAGGTTCGACTCCGACATGGGCCAGTGAGCTGCGCCTGAGCTGAGCTGTTGCTGGGCTGCCAGCAGGTGGCGGGATGGCTCGGCTGGTGAGAGCACATGCTCCTACCACCCGCAACTGGGACTGAGCATGGCACCTTGAGCTGAGCGGCCGCGAGCTGCCGGACTGGACTTGGGGCTCAGCTAGCTGCGCCCTCCACAACTAAGATTGAAGGACACTGGCTTGGGTGCTCCCATTCCCCAGTTCCCCAACACTGTTCCCCTTTCCCAATTCCTCAATAAAATCTTTAAAAAAAATAAAAAAAAAATAATAAAGCTGCTTAAAAAAATTCTTGATGGAGCATGGCTCTTGTTTATGTCCTTAAAAAAGGAAAAATAAAAACTTTCTTACTCAAAGTGGTAAACGCTGCCAAATTAAAACACAGATGTGTATACAACTTAAATAATATTAGTGTCTTGATAACTGCTATTATCAAAGCAATGGGAATTTGCTCAATTTACACTTAAAATTTGAAATCATGTGGAGAACAAAATTTTCAGTAAATGGTATTTGGAGGAAAGCATTAGCTCTTTGCCATACTTCATACCAAAAAATTTCTAGACGTAGTTAAAATATAAAAAGAACCATAAAATTAGAAGAAAAATATCTGATCATGGGATTGGAAAAGACTTTCTAAGAATAAAAATCATGGAAGAAATCACAAAAGAAAAGATTCATAGATCTGACTAAGAAAAAACATACTTGTGAACGTTAAAATAACGAAGTTAAAATTAAAAGATGAACTAGAAAAATGTACTTGCAATATATGTCAAATGGTTAAATTCTTAATTTGTAAAGGTCTTTTACAAATAAATGGGGAAAAAATAAAATTCCAAAAGAAAAATGAGCAAAGGCCATGAACAGAAAAATCACCCAAAAATACAAATTCCAATAAACATATGAACATAGATTTCAACCTCATTAAAAATCAAAGAATGCAAATCAAAGCAAGATAACATTAACAGGAATTTTCATTAACAGATATTTAAAAGTATGAGAATACATAGTGTTAGCAGAAATGTGAAGCAGTCATGCTAATGCAATGCTTATGGTAGTTCTATGAAGTAATTTTATTTTTTATTACCTCCAAAATAATGATATTACATTGTATTCAACTTAGTAGCATGATTCCTTACTTTTCTGGTTTTAAGTCTCTATAGATTATTCCCAGGCTATGTAGATGGTCTAAAGCAAGTGCAAGCTCAGCCAAGTAGAATTTGACATCTTCTTCTGTGAACATCACCTAAAAATAAAATAAGTTTTTTGACTTTATTTTCTTTTTATATCTGTAATTTTTATTTAAAGTTCTGTCCTAGAGTTTAAATATTCAAAAAATTATAAATATGCTATTATATGTAGTTTTATCCACAATTTACTTATGAAAGAAATTTGCAATAATGATCAAATCATTCAACTAATCACTTACTAATGCTGAATAGGCACTGTGGGGTAAATCATTTTACATTTTGTTAAGTAATAACTATATGTAGATTGTGTCATGGCTGCCCTATCGCAGTAACCATCTTAGAAATGAAAACTAATTTTTAAAATGCATGCTGAATTTCCACTACTAATTCCTTAAGGATATCTTGCTAATATATTATTACTTCTGAAAAAACCCCCACTATAACTAAAAGAAGTAGGACAAAAGACAAAGACAGTTAATTAGTTTAAAGTTCTACTTTTAGAATAAATTCAAAACGTGGGAAAAGAAGTCTTTTTGGTTCTGATTCTTCAATGTAAGAATCTTGTGCCACTAGAGAAAATATGATAAACATAATATTGAAATATAACAAAGCTTTAGTTGAAACAGGATGAGTATAAATAGATTAAAAATAAAAATTATATACCTCTTTGGATAAGCGTGTAAACAAATCTCCTCCCCTGAGAAAATCCAAAATAAGATACAACTTCCCTTCAGTTTGAAAAGCTGAATGAAGAAATGAAAATTTTCGATTAATCCACCATAGTTTATTTTCTTAGGCTTACATTAGGTCAGTATTCACAAATGAATATTATTTTTAGCAAATTAATCATTTGTTATCATAGGTCCAAACTGATTTTTATTTAGAAGATAACCACCAGTTTCTCTTAGTTTCCATGTGGTAATGTTAAATGCAGTATTTCTTATTATGGAACCACTAGAACATTTGTTAGATTTTCTTCAGGCAACAGTCTTCCAGGAATACAATAGTTCTAAAACATGTGATCAAGAAGAAAAATTCCGAACAGAAAAAGACTTACTTAAACATGAAACTAAATACAAAAACCATGCCACTTAAGTACAGAAAAAATGTGGGTTGGGTAGCTTTAATTACACATAAAAAGAATCCCCACATGTTTACCCACTGAGAAAAAGCACATATGTCTTTGGGGAAAAGAAAGGTGATAAAAATTTCAGGACACTATGGATCTTTCTTATTTTTAAGTTGGGCTCACACATATAGACTATAAAATGCTGGTACATTATTATTTATTAATATAATAAAAATGATTATTATTACCTGTTCTTATGGCTACCCCTCAGAAACTATAACGTTTAAAAGAAACATAAGCTAAATGTGATTAAAAGCTTCTAAACTTTGTCTAAGAAATAATGGTTTAATTTCCACAGCTTTAGTCTATGTATCTGTTAAACACATATAAATATACACAAATACATATTTATATACATTAGTATACCTGAATGCACTCAAGGGAGTGGGGGATGAGGTGAAGGAATGAGGTGGGAGGTGGTTCATAACTTACTTACCATAATGCAACTTGACAATGAAAGGATGATTAACTTCTACCAAGATATCACGCTCCATTTTTGTCCGAACACGGTCTCGAACTATAAAATATTGCACATGTGGCTACATTGCAATAGCTTTCAGAGACAATCTTTAAAACAAAATATCTTTGGTGCCTATTTTAAATAAAATTTTGCTTATACGTATAAAAATGTGAATTTATATTTTTATACATATTACTCTTAAATTTTCAAAATTAATAACTATATATTTTTTACTAAACTATATAACCAGAAGAAATTATATATATTTATAAAATCTGTGCTTAAGTTAAAAAATAAATACAGAGAACATATTTGATATTGGCTTTAACATCAAATTTATAAGTATTTTAATCAAAATTATGAGAAATGGCCAAAAAAGAGCAACTTTTTAAAAACAAGGCATCCTAATATTAAAACACAAAAATGGAATAGCATTGTTTTGTACACCTGAAACTAATAATAATAAAAAAAAAGGAATAGGTTTCAATACCCCTATCAACCCTATCAACTCAATTCAACAAACATTCATTAAGCATCTGTGAAACATGGCAGATATGGGAAAGAATGGATATGCCCCAAAAGGTCTACTTTGAGGGAAAGAGAAGAGGGAGTGGGGAGGAAATACTGTGTGACAGTTGAAAGAGCGAAGGCTTTTTGGAGTTAGAAAGATCTGGACTCAGATCTGTGTAACCCTGAGCAAGTTACGTAACTCTCTGAGCCTCAGGTACTTGTCATCTACAAAATGCGGATACACCACTGTACCCTTGGGGGCTGTGTTAGCATTTGAGATAAGGTTTGTACATCCCAGATCCCAGTATATAAGAGAAATTCAATTAAATGGTAGCGATAGCACCATAAATATGATAGAGAAAATGATTTATTACCAACAATAAGTAGAACAGGAATTCAGAAAAGGGAAAGATCGGTTTTACTTGCATAGGAAGGCTAGAGGGAAGAGGTGGGGTTGGAGACTTGTAGAGCAGGGTTTAGATGGGTGGGAAGGGCTGGGCCTAGAGAAGAAAAGTCCAGGTATGGAGTACCAGCACAAGGAAGGACATGGAGGCATGCCTGATCAACGGGAAGGAACCACATCACTGTGGGAAGTGGGGAGGTGAAATAGGAAGGATCCAGACGCTTGACAATTCAGAATGCCAGGAAGAATTTATGTTTGACCCCATCGACAAAGCTCTCTTTTATCAACCAAACATTTCCTGAGAAAATTCTATGTGCCAGGCACTATGGGATAAATACAAATAAAATAATCTTCAAGAAGCTCATAATCTGGTGGGAAAGACAGACAAGTAAATAAATGATTAGAATACATTCTGAGATGTACTCTAATTGTGTTGGTAGCTCAATGGACATAAGAGGTGAAAATGATCATTCATTAAAGTTTTAATTTTTTTCTGTTGCGTAATAAAAAGGATAAAGCATAGATAAGTTCTATTTTTCAGGCTAGAGTGACTGAACGACTGTGCCAAAGATTAAATAGAAAGAATAGTAAAGAGAGTCTTTTGCGGGGGAGGGTAAGGACAGAAAGAAAGGTGAGCTGGTTCTCTTTTCAATGTAAGGTGACCACAGATATTTAAAACACAGAAATAAGACCTCTGGGAAAAATAAGCAAAGAAGCTTAAAAAAACCCAAAAACCCTATTTTTCATTCTATCAGTTTTTCACTTCCAACTGGGAGGTTTTGGTGCCAGTGACTGAAAATGGTCAAGCCAGGAATAGGAATAGATTGCTCTTGATGTCTATACAGCTCTTTGTAGCTGACTTGTCCAGTTGGTATATCAACCTCTGATTTCATTATCTTGTCCTATCAGTACAACTCTGGTATCTTATATCCAACAGGCCCTTTCTATTATTTATGTGAATGAGGTTCATCACCTAGGCCTGCTGATAATTCTGTCCCAGTCTAGCCCAAATCTGCCCTTTTCCCATTGCTACCCATACAATCTTTGAGTAGATTCCTGTTACCTTAAATTTCTACCTCTTTCAATAATTATACAAACCTTACACAGCTCATCATTTAATAATCACTTCTCTATTCAGAAGAAGCAAAATTATCCATCAATATTTACTGTATATCCCTCTGCTATTATTCTACCACAATGGGAGTCAAAAGCTATAGTTTGGTGGCCATACTAATATTAATAACTAGGTGAGTTACGTTGGTCAAATCCTTTTAGTGCTCAGGGACTTCCTGCTTCATTCTCTCTAAAATGAGAGGTGATTTCCTTTCTATTATGATTATCTTGTGAGATAGTTTCCTTATACGTAATGCTGATGAAACTTTGTTTAGTTGAAAATGAGCAGTGAGATTCACTCAAAAGAATTCCTTCATGTTGTCTGAGGTAGAACTGTGTAATAATTCTAATCTTGTTTCTTATACTTATGTAAAGACTAAGTGATAAATATAAATCATCCTATAATCAGGAATTTTGATTAGGATATCATGGGTCATAAAAAGGCATGTTTTATATTGGTTAAACTCTAAACTCTAAAATAGAATTTGTTTATACTGACTCATTTTGGTAAAGCAACTACATTATTCTGAAATAATTTTTCTTACATACTAATTATCAGATTTTGAACCCTCCTTGACTTGAACATAAGAGTGAACAAGAAGAAATGCTGTTTGTTTCTAGGACACTGTACTAAGAAACTGTCTTAAACAATGGTTTACAAAACCTTTTAAGCTCATAAACTACTTCATTAGGACAAAAATCCCCATAAACCCCACCTAATGCTATAGACTTCTATTTGACCACATTTATTGTATTAATAGGAACTTTAAAATGGAAGGAGACTTCTGGTTAAGCATGGATGTTTTACTTTCTTCTAAAACCCCAATGAAATGACAATAATGGAAAAATTATGCATAAACTCACAAGGACAGAACAGGAGAGGAAGTAGTAGCAGAAGATGATGAGTAAGTGGTAACTCACACAGCAGATCAGAGAAAGCTAAAATCTAAGCCTAAGAAAAGGAAGTCCGGTCGGTGAGTAATAAGCAAACTCTTGCCACAAAACTTTCCAATCAGCTTTTTGGTCCCTCACTCTTAAATGAAAGATAGCAAAGGACCCCCAAGCATTTGAGGAAAGGTTCTAAACATGAGAAACAGTTACCAGAATAAACAGGGAAAAAAAGGCATAAAGGGAAAGAGAGACAATATAAAAAACAAAAGAAAACTTAAAAATCAACCTTGTAATTTATATCCACTGAGAGAGCAAAGACCACATGGCACCCATGAAATAAGAAGCTTTAAAAGAGGTATGGGAGAAGGAATCAGTATCTTCAACAAATAAACTACAAAGGAAAAAAAAAAGAAATGGAGACAGAAATCATAGATTAAAAGTCATAAAGAGATTTCAACCAATTACAAAATGTAGACCATATATGGATCCCGATTCAAACAAACTGCTGAAAGAAAATGAATTATAAAATAGGAACAACTGGAAATTTGAACACTGATTGGATATCTGTATATTGATTTTTAGGTATATGATAGAGTTGTATTATTTCTTTTAAGATACATACTAAAATATTTATGGAAGAAATTATACAATGTCTAGGATTTGCTTTAAAATATCAAGTGGGAAAGGGGCAGAACACAGATAAAAAGACTGATCATGAGTTGAAAAATGTTGAAGCAGAGAGAAGAGCATACGGGGGTTCTCTATAGTCTTCTGTTTCTTTCTGTAAATGTTTGACACTTTCCATAATACAAAATTTTTTTAAAAAATGGAATAATTAGAGAACAAGGAAAATCTAGGAAATTAAAAAATATGGTAGAAACAAAAAGGTCAATAGAAGAGTTGGAATACTTTCCCAAAACTGAAGAAATGAGTTTCTAGATTGAAAGAGACTATTCCATACCTAGTGAGATGAATTTAAAAAACCCACAATAAGAAATACCACTATAGGGCCGGCCGAGTGGCGTGATGGTTAAGAACTCGCTTGGGATGCCAGAGGGCCCCGGTTCGGATCCCACATATGAGGGCCAGTGACACTGCCCTCCACAGCTAAGATGCTGAACAACAGCTCAACCTGGAGCTGGGCTGCCATGAGTCGCCGGCGACGGCGTGGGCTGCAGTCCCTGTGGCAGTGGATTGCCATGGGCTACCGTGTGTGGCCAGCAGCCAGCGTGAGCGGCCAGCAGCTGCAGTGAGCGGCCGTCCAGAAGCCGGCGACTGATCTGCCTCGCCAGAGAAGAGCGCAATGATGGTGCCAACTTGGGCCAGTGAAGCAACATCCTCCACAACTAGATTGAAGAACAAAACAACAGCAACTTGTCTGTTCCCCTTCCCCCAACTCCCCAGCACTGTTCCCATCCCCCCAATTCCCCAATAAAACAAAAAATCTTTAAAAAAAAAAAAAAGAAATACCACTATACAAATTACAGAACATCAGGGATAAAGAGTAGATTGATTTTAAAGCCTTCCAAAGTGGCAAAGCAGCTTACACACAAAGGACTGGGAATCAGAATGCAATAAACTTCATAATTGCAACACAGGAAACTGAAAGACAATGGAGAAAATGCCTTCAAATATCTGAAGGAAAATTATTTCTGACTTAGAATTTCACGCCCAGCCAAATTATAAATTATGTGCGGGGGGCAGAATAAAGGCATTTCAGACAAGCAAGGTCACAGAAATTTACCATCCATCCGTCCTTTCTGAGGTAGCTACTAGAAGATGTGTTCCACCAAAACTAGAAAGTAAACTAAGAAAAAGGTAAATACAGGATTTAGGAAAGGAGATCGAATACAGCAAAGATGTGAAGGAAATGTGACTCCAGTACACTATCTGGCTCAGCTAGGAACAATTTTCATAAAGCTGTAATAATGAAACCAGTTTTTATTAAAGCTGTAATAATGAAAACAAAACATGAAAAGGGAAATTGTGTGTGGGTAGTATAAGAGAACTAAATCCTAATATTCCACATTAGGAAGTCAATAGATTATGTCTCCAAATGAAAACAATTAAACAATCGCAATATAAGAGTACTGAATGGGAAGGTAAATGGCAGCAGCTACAGAGATGAAAGTCATTGTCTCTGGGGGTCAAGAATCAGGACAGGGAGGAGGCGAGGTAAAACACTGCTGTTTTATAAGGCTCCATACACATAATACTTGGACAAAAATAAAAACGAAATTTATGTACACATTAAGAATTATCCAGCAGCCTACAATTCCTATAAGTCAAATATTTTCACTTTTCTATGATCTCTTTTACAGCTTATATCTATGTAATTTTACATATGTATGGTAGCCAAATCTGTTATAATGGTATGTATATATATATATATATATATATATATATTTTTTTTTTTAGCTGAGCCATCCTGCCACCTGTTGGCAGCTCAGCGGCTGCTCAGCTCGGGCTGGGACTCGAACTGCTGTTGCTCAGAGCTCAAACTCTTGAGCGAGCTCTTAACCAACTGAGCCACTCGGCCGGTCCAATATATTTTTAATTAAGTTCATTTTTGTGATTATACCTGAAGTGTTTTATTTAAATAATAGCCTATTTAGTGGTATCCCATAATTTTCTAAACATTCCTCTATTTCTCAATATTTATGTGACTTCTAAATTCTCAATATTGTAAATAATGTTACAACAAGAATTTTCAAGTGCATAAACTCCTTCTTGAGATTACTTCCTCAGGCTAATTTAGCAGCAAAAATGGCTCTTTGTGCTTATTGCAAAACTGCTTTCCAATTTATGTTGCCATCATATAAAATAACTCATTTTATATGCATTTATTTATCAGCAAAATAGAACATTTTTCCAAAGAGTATTTCTTTTAGTCTCTTGCATAAAATTTATTCTGAAATCCTTTAGGTGGAGGCTGTAATGTTATTTCTTAGGAACTCTTAACTCAATCATTCCTTTTACATTTATAAGTTGAAATTCTACTGTAAGGAAGTGCTTTCTGCTGTTCCCCATTAATTAATTTATGGATTAACTCATGGATTCTTATTTTACTCAGTGGGTTGTAATCTATCACTATCACTATTTATTGAAATGTTCAAATTGTCCTAGATTTGGCTAGAAAGAGCCCTTTAATCAATTCCTTATATTAATATTTTGTAATATTTGAGGCAAACAATTTCCTGATTTCCTATTCATAGTATTTTTCATTATACGAAAGACTAAAATTTATTGCATTGTCAATTTGTTTGTGATTTGCTCAATATCTCTTCACAAATTTTCTAGATGTGAGAAGTTGTAAAATTCAGCTCGATTGCTGTTTATTATGATATAGAGTTTAAAAGAAGACTAATTTTTTCCCCTGGTTGCTCAGGAGTATTTCAGATAAACTTTATGAAATCATTAGTTACCATATTTTCCCATGTATAAGATGCTCCCATGTATAAGACTCACCTTAATTTGGGGGCCCGAAATTTGAAAAAAAATGTATTACATAAAGTTATTGAACTCAAGTTTTATTCATTATAAAATTTATACAACTCCTCATCACTGTCAAAACTCCCAACCATTAGCTTGTCCTCATCTGTGTCTGATGACGAGTCACTGTCTTCATATATTGCCTCATCCTCAGTTCCATCTATGGCATTTGAAATCTACAACCACTGTAAAAGACGCACCCAGTTTTTAGACCCTAAATTTTTTGAAAAAAGGTGCGTCTTATACATGGGGGAATACGGTAAGTTCCCATTATTCTGTACACCTGCTTTGTCATACAGCACAGGAAATACTCAATATTTTTGTAACAAATACATTAAAATTTAATATATAATACTTTTGTACTGTTTTGTTACACTGATTTGTATGCCTCTATTACTCTCCCTAATAACACACTAAATTATTACTTTAAATAGGTTTTAAACCTAAGAGTTTGTTGCTTTCTCATTCTTCTTTTTTAGAATACTCTTTGAGGTGTATGCTTTTCAAATGAAATTTTGACTATTTCAAGGAAAATGCAACTAGAATCTTGAGGATATGGAGCTAATTAGATGGTTAGAGGAATATAGAGATTCTTAACAACAGTTAGCCTTCTCTAAAAGGAATTGGGAATTTGTTTCCTTTCCTTGTATCTTTTAGGTTTCTCAGAGTTTCATAATGAGTTCCATCTACAGTTTTATAACATGGAATTCATGAGTATAAAGTTACAGAAATAGTGATACAAAGTAGGGCACTAAGGATATAATTTAATTCCCTGGTCCTAGCAAGAATCAAATTGAGTAGTATTCCAGGGGTAGAGACTGGATAGGAAAGAAACAAATTACATTCAGGAAGGGAACAAGAGAATGGATATTTATAGAGGAAGGTGAAATTTCTTGGAATGATGATAATATCCAGAGTGAGTGACTAATTGGGAAGAATAACATCAGAAATAATAAGTGATCATCACCGAAGTTCTTCCCAGAATATTTAAGAAACTCTAGAAATTACAGGTACTTTGAAGAAGAAAATAATGATGTTAGGAATCAATACATAAAGCTACTAGAGGTTATGTGGTAAAATAAGTGATACTACTAAATAAAAGGAGGATTTAAAATCTATATACAATTTCTCGTAAATGACTGTTTACCTATAAGAGCCAAATCCTACATTAGGTTTCTTCAAAATCAGAGGCTTGGAATAAAAACTTATTTGGAGACCAGATGTCAAGAGGACAAAGTCCTTAGAATAAAAACTACTTTGCATCCCGGAAAACAGTAAGTTTTTGAAACATTAAAATAATTATATTAATTTGAAGATGAATCAAACCCAGTTTTAATCTTCTAAACTTCTACTTGCCTAAAGCCCAAGATGAATTGATACTTCTTTTATAACATGGCAAGTCCAGTTCTCACTAGTCTTGATTCCTAGACCAGTAGGAAAAATTCACGAAAAGAAAGTCTAAATTTAAAGATGGTAACAGGAACAGATTCAGAAAGCAAGTGGCCTAGATGTCACATGAGGTCCATTGAAATCTGTCAGTTTGTTTATATTACATGAACATTACAAACAGTAACAGCACTTACCTTTCAGTGTGGCCTTCTTCAATACTTTCATGGCGTAAAGCTGTCTAGCATCAGAGCCTGAGATTTTTTTGACTAAGAAAACCTGTATTTAAATAAGGGAAAATAAGTTTTACGAAGTATCAAAACTATATATACCATTGTTAAAATAAGACTCCTGCTATAATATAGTTTATTATCAGAAAGATTCTGATACATTGTAGATCAACTATTTTCCTTAAAATGTATCAATTATAAATACAATGAGTTGTATACAGTGGTTGTAACTTGGGGTGTCAATATAAGTGAATACATTTCTTTATTTTTGTTGTTTGCCAATTCCTAAAGAATTGTAACATATATGTAACATATAAGACAGAAACAAATCTTTAAATTATGTAGCAATTAGAGAAAAATCTAACCTTTTTAAAGTACAACACAGGTGGTGATTGCTTTGCTTTTTAACAAAACAAAAATTCTTCTGATTCCATAAAAATTATTATACAGGAGTTCCCCTTGACTACAATTTTCTGTTACTATAATTATTCACTGATGAATGGTCTTTTCTATATATGAGAACTGTACATAGGTTTATTTCTACTGGGCAGAACAATTTAAAACACACTGACGAAGCCTATTCACAAATATTTAATGTAACTTAAGAACTCCTACTCCCCAGCTTTAAAAATCAAATGATCACATATACCTAAATATGAAGAACATGATTCTCAGGTATGCTATTGAGCATCTTGGTTTTCCAAATATTTTTTAGCTCCTTTCGACAAATAGTGTGGGATTTATAAAAAACAAATAAAGCCTGCTCTAAGTAATTCATGGTCACACTACAACATGGCTAATAGAAAACTATCAATAAATCTCTTCTACTCATTTTGACCATTAGTTTCATGATCTTTTCCATCAAACCTTGAAACAGACCCACTAAATGTACCTGAATTTCAACTCTTTTTCTCCTACCCATTCTTTCCTAGCAGTGTGATTCAGCTGCCACAGATGGGGAAGAAGAGACACAATTACGATCAAGAATTAACTTTAGGGTCAGCTCTCCATTATCTGCCAGGCTATGAGCACAAAATCAAAAACCTATTCTAGGGTAAGGCAGAGTTCCTCACTTGGAGAAACTGTGCCAAAGGCACTGGGGCAGTGACCTCAAGTCAAGTGAAGAGCACCAGCACTTGCAGTGAAACCCTGATGCAGGGTGAGTTCTTCTCCCCAAATCACGCCCTCCTTGTTCCCTTCACTGTTCCCCACCCTTTAGTTCCTTTCAGCCAGTTAGCAGTGAGCCAACCTAAGGAGACAAAAGCATTCTTAATGAGGGTGGTTCCTAAGGATGGAATGATGTTTAAATGCTAAAGGTTATCAGAGATTATTAATATTTTTGAACAGAAATAAATTCTAATTAGGTGGAGGTAATTAGGATTTAGCTGATATTTATTCATTCTTAAGATTCCCCAAGCTTGTTTGAGCCATTCTACAAGAAATATTCTCCTTGTGGATTCCAAACTTTCTTCACCCTTCTTTGAAAGCACACTCTTAACAATTTTTAGCACTTCTTTGTTGTAAAGGACCTTCACAAGCATTTTTAATACATCAGTATAATTTTGGGAGGCAGGCCTACTAAGTAATGCCTATTCTATAGCTGCCCAAGCTAGGGCTTAGAGAGGTTCAACAATCTGTTTAGTGTCACAGTGGAGGTACTGGGACAAGAACCCAGCCAGTCACCAAGCTGTGTGTTCCTGCTCAGGGTGCTCTTCTTACTCTGGTGCCTTTGGCTGATCACCAGTCAAACATAGCAAGAGCAGCCGCAGTCCCAGATGCCATCGGATCTTCCCAACCAGAGCATTTCTGACCTTTCGAACTCCCCCATGATGCTATTTTAGGCTCTGACAGGTCATCCCTGTTTTCTTGGCTTGGATTGGCTTTTCAGGATGAGTAAGAAAGGAGACACCCTATTTTTACTGTTTGCTATTTATAGTAAGGTATTTAAAGAAATAAAGGGAGAAGCATGCTAACTCCTGAAAACTTAAATGTTGTGTTCCCTGAAAATCTAATGTATAGAAATAAACCCATCTATATACCTTGCATGATAATACAATTTCATAGTAGATGTTATGTGCTTGGCCTTATATAATTTAATTCTCGCTACTACCCTGTGAGGTCTATTATTTACTCATTAATTCTTTCCAGAATTATATGCTAAGTATTGTGCTACCAGTTCAATGCTGAGACATGGTACAAGGCATGGCCGCTGCACTCATAGAACATATAGCCTAGTGGGGGAAAGAGCCAGTAAACAAATAGTTATACAAATGAAAAACTGCAGTTGTGAGTGTTGTGAAGATGAGGTACATAATGTTCTGAGAGAGTAAAATCGAGGAATATGACCTAGTCAGGATGGTAGGGAAGACTTTGGGATGATAAGCATGACAGGAGCTAACCAGATGAGGAAGGCATGGGGGTAGGGTGGAGTATTTCAGGCAAACGGGAAAGCATGTGCAAAGGCTTTCTAGCGGGATGGAGCCTGGTGCTAAGGGACTGAAAAAGAAGACCTATGTGGCCAGAACACCGTTAGTAAAAAGTATATAAAGCGATGTTGAGGTAGCCAGTGTCCCGGACCTAGGGGCTCCTCGGCCATCTTAAGAATTTGTCTTTAGGGCCAGCCGAGTGGCGCGTTGGTTAAGAGCTGGCTTGGGACGCCAGAGGGTCCCGGTTCGGATCCCACATATGAGGGCCAGTGACACTGCCCTCTACAGCTAAGATGCTGAACAACAGCTCAACCTGGAGCTGGGCTGCCGTGAGTCACCGGCGACGGCATAGGCTGCAGCCCCTGTGGCAGTGGGTTGCCATGGGCTACCGTGTGTAGCCAGCAGCCAGCGTGAGCGGCCAG
Organism: Hipposideros armiger; assembly: GCF_001890085.2. Lineage (NCBI taxonomy): Eukaryota > Metazoa > Chordata > Mammalia > Chiroptera > Hipposideridae > Hipposideros > Hipposideros armiger. The sequence continues at coordinate 5,156,126 of NW_017731363.1, forward strand.
CAGCCGCAGTGAGCAGCCATCCAGAAGCCGGCGACTGATCTGCCTCGCCCGGGAAGAGTGCAATGATGGTGCCAACTTGGGCCAGTGAAGCAACGTCCTCCACAACTAGACTGAAGAACAAAAGGACAGCAACTTGTCTGTTCCACTTCCCCCAATTCCCCAGCGCTGTTCCCATCCCCCAATTCCCCAATAAAAATCTTTAAAAATAGAATGTCTTTATCCTAAAAGCAAAGAGAGGCTAATAAAGGGTTAAGGGGGTGGAGCATAAGATTAGCTCAAGTTGGCTGCCTGTAAGTAATGGCCTGAGGAAACAATAAATTTGGGAAGTCCCCGTTAGGAGCCTCCTCCAAATGCTGGCGAGGCAGTGGAGAAGGAGAAGACAGGCATGATTTGAGAAATCTTTACTAAATCAACAGGACTTGCTGACAGATCAGATCAGTGGTGGGGGGTGTGGGGCGAGACAAGGGGAGGACTAAAAGGATTTATCATGAATGCCTCCCAAGTGTCTGGCTTGCTTAACTGGATGCCATTCATAGTGACAGAGAAAAATGAAACAGGATAGGTTGGGGGTTAGGGGAACATCATCAATTTGGTCTTAGACATGTTGAGTTTAAACTGCCTTTGAAACATGTGAAGAGAAAAAATAAGCAGCTGTACACAAAGTTCAGAACTTGGGGGCACGATCTAGATTGGAGCTATAAATCTGTTACATTGGCTGTATAGGGGTTATAATTAAGATAGTGGGAACAGAGAACATAATTAGTACGAAGTATAGAGTAAGGAGGAGGCAGCCTAGACTGGAACCTTGAGGAACTTCAATACTTAATGACTGACTAGAAGAGAAAAATGAGGCTCCAAGAGGTTAAATAACTTGCTCAAGCACACATAGCAAGCAAGTACAATAAAAAAAATTGTCAAACATATGGTGATGGAAGGAGAGCTGACTCTGTGTGGTGAACACAAAATGTGATACACAGATGATGTACTACAGAATCGTACACTTGAAACCTATGTAATTTTACTTACTATTGTCACCCCAATAAATTTTAATTAAAGAAAAATTTAATCCAAGTCTGGCTGACCTAGAGTCCAAACTTACAACTGTTATGTTCTGCTGGCTACTTATTATATTTAGATGAAAAGCAACACTTTGGGTTTGAAAGAGGTTAACAGCTATAACAAGTTACCCAGGTTAGCGAAGAATTGCTAACTAGTTCCATTAAAATACACAAGAGAGCTTCAACTGGTATTGTTTTGAAGCTTGCAAAATATGAAATCTTCAAATGTTTCCTCACAGAGAGGTGGTAAAGGAAGCACTGCAAAATGCAAGTTGAATGCAACCTCTGAATTTTCCTCTTGCTGAGAAATGGACTAGATAGATCAAGTAGTAGTAATTTTAATGTGGTACTTCTCAAAATGAAGTACAGGAAGTGTTCCTCTAGTGTGTGGCAGGGGGACAAGAAATACTTGAAAGAAAAGATATTACATTTGCTGGAGCAATTTTTAGTTGGTGGCTTTGGGAAATATTTTTTGATATACAAAACAAACATGGATGTCAATGATAGAAGACACCCTTTGCATTCATTTTAAAGATAAAAATCCCCCAAATTTCATACCTGTAGTGGTAATCCCCCATCCCAGTTCTTTGGAAGTGCCCATTCACTTTCTGCTGGTATTAGGGATACTCTGGAGGAAAGCCTGAGATGCACTGTTATAATGTACGAAGTATGATCAAACAATACGGTGAATGCTTAAATTAAAAAAAATACAGTAAAAGACACACTCCATTAATCCCCCTCAAAATACACCCCCTCATTTCAAACACACTTATCCCATTGTTCTTGCCACTTGCTGAAGCAGTTCTGGAAGTCCTCTTTCGTGAGTGCCTTTAGTTGTGCTGTCGTGGCTGCCTCGAAGTTCTGAATCATTCTGACTTTGAGGAAGAGCCAGAAGTTGCATGGTGCCAGGTCCAGTGAATAAGGTGGATGAGGACACACCGTAATGTTTTTATCTCACAGCAATTGCCGTATATCAGAAGCGATGTGTGACACGGGGTGTTTGTTGTCATGATGGAGGATGACTTATGATGAACTTTAAAACACACCTCTCAACTGTAGCTTACACTCAGCTGACTGCACTGAACAAGTTGAAACTTGTGACACACTGTTACTAAGGTTTGACACGCCGCTTCTCATATTGAAAATCCCTGTCTTTCCGTTGGATGGCACTCAGCAGCAGCATTCACCATATTTTGTGATCACAATGGAAAGGCGCCATGTCACACATCACTTTTGGTACAATTTCTGTCAAATAAAAATATTACTGTGTCCTCATCCAACTTATTCACCGGATCTGGCACCGTGTGGCTTCTGGCTATTCCCCAAATTCAAAATGACCATGAAAGGAAAACATTTTGAATCGATTCAGGACATCGAGGCAGCCACAACAGTGTAACTAAAGACACTCACGAAAGAGGACTTCCAGAACTGCTTCAGAAAGTGGCAAGAACGGTGGGATAAGTGTGTTTAAAGCAAGGGGGAGCATTTTAAGGGGGATTAATGGCAATGTGTCTTTTACACATAAATTTTTTTTAAATTTAAACATTCACCATATTGTTTGATCATACCTAAGATAACCTTCCAACTCTACACGAGGACTCAAAAAGAGGCCAGGCTATCAAGGGAATATTTTGTGACTTTTAATCATTGAAGAAGTGCAATTAGAGAGGTCACATGGTCTTGAAGATAAAATGATTATGACGTGAATAGTGCCAATTTATGAAAGTTTTCAGTGTACTTTTGAATGACTTTAATAACTTTCCCACACTTACTAATAGTGAGAAATGTAAAAACACAGGAAATACTGCTTGTAGGGAGATCAGTAGTATTTCATAAAATATTTCTGTTCTCCATCTGTATGTAGTATATACGAATTCCAAAAATCAACTTTTTAAAAAGCACAGACTCATGACTTACCTTTCCAAATGATCCCTGCCCTAATACTTTTAAAAGTTCAAACTGGGAAGGATCTGCCTTTTCATGGCCTTCCTTTACATGATGCGTGATTGCGATTTCTTTGATACTGCCTTCTTCCTGTTGATGCAAATACAAAAGGAGAAAACTGAGTTAGAGCTACTTGAACCAGCTATACATCAAGCAATATAAATTTAGTGTATCATATTAGAAATTCTCAAATTAACATATACAAACCACCTTTACTGACCCATTAAGTAACAGAAAACACATGCCCAGCAAATATACCTTCAAGTTGAATGTTAGAGACAGAATACCAGCCTACCACATAGGCCCATTTAACTTCTACATAACATTAGCACTGAGTATTCCCAAGTCTTCATTCTTCCTATTGGAGATAATTAGAATAAACAGGTTTCATGGGGTGAGGGCAGAGAGTGTATAAAAGTCTGAAAAGTAATCTGCTGTGTTCTGACATGTGGTTGCGTTTAGGTAGAACTAATCCTATACACACAAAAAAAAACCCGTTTACTGGGGAGAGAGGTTGAAAAATATTCTGGGGTAACAGGGGAGACTTCTACTCTCAGGAAGGCCATTTGAATTAGTATGCTGAAATTTATTCTGTTTGAAATATCTAAGTTGTGATCTATTTCTAGGACTACATGAGATCTGAGAGAGGAAAAACGAATAATTTTAGAACTGTAAAAGAAAATAACTTCGATATTTGGATAGAGGATTAGACACAGAAAAAAAAAAGACTATTCAGCATGATGAAATAGTGGAAGGTCTCGGGGTTAAGAGAAGGATTTTTAAAGATAGTGGATGCTTCAGTATATCTGAGGAAAAGTTATCAGAAGAAGAGAAAGGTTGAAAATATGTCAGTATACAGAGAATTTCAACTACTTATTCACCATGTGATCATCAGATCAAATACACCTTATTTAATCACGGCAAATACTATATGTTACAGCCCAAACTACAATAAAACAAAGCCCAACAAAACCAGAAACATAAGCCTGTCAAAGACTCTTTTCTTCTTTTTGCCTACAATATTATTTTTTCTAGTACACATAAGTACTCTTAGTAGAATCTAAATGTCTTACACAAACATAAACAATTATTTCTATTACTATTTTATTCCATATAAATGTTTGAGGTCAATTAACATTTTCTGAGACACTCACAGAATGTTGGCAATATAGGGAATTACAAAAATTTCTCAGAAAGATATAGCAAGGTATCCTAATGTTGTGGCTTTTGAAAATGAGTCGTGAAAGGAAAAAAAAAACTCCTGTAAGAGGACAAAAAAGAAAACCAGGCCCACCAATTTACTCTGTAAGACAGAAGCTGTAGTTTGGAGGTTGTCCTACTACTTAGGCAGCTTAATCATTTTGGACTCTCTTGGAACTTTGGCAACAATAAAACATGGTTTAGTCCTTTATTTTGTAACGTCACATGCATTATCTCCTTTATTCTCACAGCAATCCTGTACAGTAGGCATTAGGGTAGAATCAAGCATTAGCTGAGTCCAAGATTCTACACCCTTCTGGGGCACCCCTTTCCTCCAAATGAGACCAATGGATAAGGGCTTGAGAGTGACAGTTGTTCGTGACTACATTAGGAAAGGCAGGAAGCAAATCAGCAAAATCTTTTTAAAAACTTTCAAAGAACAATGTATATGTGTGATTGATCAAGTAAGATTTAGAGTAAAATCCAGCAAATATTTATTAAGCACCTAGCATGTATCAAGCCTGGGTGAGGTGCTTTTACACCTTTTATCTTACATTTATACTTCACGACAAATCTGAGTACATACCAGTGTTAGAGAGGGCTGATAATACAGTGGAGTACACCCCAAAGCAAGCAAAAATATTTCAGAATTCTCTACAGACTCCTACATTCACCACTAGAAATTTGACAGATCTTTTAAAGACAAAGGGGTTTGAATACTCTATGGTCTGAAGTTTAAGGAGATTAAGATCACAAGCCAGTAACTGGCAGGCTTAGGGCTCTATCCCAGGTCTCCAGACCTCTAATGACTTCTAAAACAAAGGTCTTGGTGGTTCTCCATCAAAGAGCAATGACAGGAAAATACAAACTTATTCCCCTGGTCTTTTTAACTGGTCTGTACCTCTTGGGTCAGTTAGCTAAACTGATTAGAGAAGTTTAGCTGAACTTTTGGTGGCACATCCTTATCAGTAAAAAAAAAAATCAGCATACACCCAATATTTGTATACTTACTGGCTTATGAATTATATACATGTTCTTTTCGTACTATTAAATTATATATACTGGGCCAGCTGAGTGGCGCGTTGTTTAAGAGTTGGCTTGGGACGCCAGCTCTAAGCAGCAGGGTCCCAGTTTGGATCCCACATATGAGGGCCAGTGACGCCGCACCCTCTACAGCTAAGATGGTGAACAACAGCTCAACCTGGAGCTGGGCTGCCGTGAGTCGCTGGCAACGGTGTAAACTGCAGTGGGGCTGGCCAGCAGCTGTTGTGAACTCTTGTGAGCTGCCGTAAGCGGCCGTCCAATCGCCTGCAAGCGACTGCCTCACCCAGGAAGAGTGCAATGATAATACCAACATGGGCCAGTGAAGCGACGTTCCTCCACAACTAGACTGAAGAACCAAAGGACAGCAACTTGTCTGTTTCCCTTCCCCGATTCCCCAAGAAAATCTTAAAAAAATTATATATACATTATACATGGAAATGAAACTATAAAGAAGTTCTCCTCTTTCTTTTCTGTACTCCAAAGAGCTATCACATCCCACCTTGAAGTCTAGTGGATTACTGACTTGAACTCATGAGGCCAAGTTCATGGGTTGGATTCCAGCATTTGCCAGGTAGCCTTCTATGGAAAAAAAACTATCTGTTCAAGAGCCTAACTGGAATCTAATGGCCATTTATGCCCGTAAATCATGAGGCTGTAAAGAATTATACTCTGTAACATTCTATATGCTTCACCACTTTTCTTTCTTGGATAAGTGGGATGTGACTTATTAGGCTGTAATATTTTATCATCTTTTATTTCATAGCAAATGCCTACTACAATTGTCACAAATAAATGCAACACAGGCAGGAAAGGATCACTGGATTATAAATGTTCTGCATTTTGTAGCAGGCATTCAGGATTAAGTCTTACTCCCATAGTGTGAGCCACCATCAGGCCATGGATCTCAAAATAATAGCAGTTACTATTCAAGAAAGATTTCATCTTTGATGTCTACCTTTCCTTTCCTCTCGTGTCAAACAAGTTACTAAAATCCCTTTGATTCTTTCATTCATTAAACATATACTAAAACGCCTGCTATGTATCAAGCATGTGGTACTGCGAATACCTTTCATTCTTTCTTTTTTTATTTCCAATAGCATCATCCAGGTACAATCCTTCATTATCTTTCTTGTGGAAAATTGAAACTAGCTTGGTTACTCATAATGCTCTTTTCTGCCACTGCCGATCCAATTTGTCCTCCTGACAAATTCATTTTCTGAATGTAGACATCTGGTCATTATGACCAGACTGCTGAGCAACTCCAAGTTTTTCCAAATTAAATGTACTGCTTCACCTTGGCATTTGAGGCCCTCTGCAATATGGCCTCTACCACTTTTCCAGTATTATCTCCCAATGTCTCCTTACACGTTGCCTGTCAACCTGGGTTACTTCCTGTTCTCTAACTTTTTTGTTTTTAAAATCAAAGTAATACATACATGCACATGGGTATCAAATCAAACAGTGACAGAATGGCTTATGATGAAAAATAAGTCTCTTCTCACCTCCATACATAGGCTTTTAAAAAAAATTAGTTCATTTGGCACTTATTTTGATTATTTCTTAGTTTGTTAACTTTAAGACAATGCCTACCGATTTAAAATAAAGAAAGATGAGGGACTCATTTATATTATGTCCCTTCCAGTGTCTTTCTCCCACTATTTGATAATTATATTACTTTTACACCAACCTCTTTTCTATCAGTTTTGGATAGAATCCTTACTCATCACTTTGTAAAAGGAGGCTAATAGTACCCACATGTTCTTTCTCTCAAACTTCCCCCCACCTGCTGCTAGCTGTATGTTTACATTTTTATTATTAAGAAAATTAACATTCTCTCTTGTAACCACAACCAAATCCTTCATGCTCTCTTGAGACACAGCCTAATTGTAAAAGCTGGAAGTCTATGCAACAGCATCCACATTTTCATGACAATATATTGGTCAAATGCAGGCTAGGAAGTATATTATATTTCCTTTTATATGTGCCCATAACAGTGATTTCCAGGCCAACCCAAGGGGACTTAAAAGAAAAAAAATTCATCAAATGCTTAAATTCATGATACATTTTAACTCTGATTTCTATTTGTACCATGCATTTCTTGTCCAGTTTTTTATTTTTATTGTTTCTAACAGTCCTTCCCTGGGCCCCTTCCCCGCCCCCCCATTCTTGGGGGGCAGGGAGAGGTTAGTCTGACCATTATTCTTAATCTTTGCTTAGCCCTTAACTGTACTTTCCATTCTTCTGAAAGCCCTCGCTTGCCCTCCCATTGGGATTGGTTGTTCTCTAGGCTTTGCTGCACAGCTATTATCTTTGGGATATCTCCTTCCTGGTTGAATCCACTATTTTCAGTTTCCCATGTCTTTCTCTTTCTTAGATTAATTATTCCCTTGTAACTTCCTAAGAAAGGTGATGTGGAAGAAAACTTTCTGAACCTTGCACATCTGAAAATGTCTTTATTTTGTCTTCACATTTGTATAGTTTGGCTTGGTACCAAATCTAGAATAAAAACAATCTTGCCTCAGCACGTTGACACCACTGGTCCACCCTGGGCTGCTGAGACGGGTAATGCTAGCCTGATACACACTTTTTGGTAGGTGACCTTGTTTTTTTTTCCGGAAGCTTTAAGAATTTGCTCTGTCCTTGTACTTCTGAAATTCCATACTAGTGAGATAAATATAGGTCTTCTTTCCTTCAGAATGCTAGATGCTTGGTGAACCTTAATAATCTAAACCTGAATTTTTTCTTCTGAGGGAATTCTAGCATTTCTTTGATAATTTCCTTCTATCTACTTTCCAGGATTTCTCTTTTTGCAACTCAATTATTAGTTGGATATTGCATGTTTGGAATTGAATCCTTTATGTCACTTATCTTTTTTCTCCTATTTTCTGAAACTTCCTTGACTTTATTTTCCTACCCTCATACTGAATTTTTTTATTTTGGCAAATCTCATTTCTAAATACATTTTCAACTCCTCTTTTTTCTCAATGTTTCTTTTTTTCCCCAACACCACCTTCCTCCACTCCCTACCCGCTTCCCACCAAAATGAATGCAATCATTCCAAACTTCTTTGAAGATACCAACTGGAATTTTAAAAATCTTTTTCTAAATTGGGGCTCAGAGAGTAAAAAAATGTTCTTGAGGGTAGAGAGAAAAGATCAATGCTTATGGCCCAAGTTCCAAAAACTTGCCACTGTTTTATCCTCAACACATGTTTCCGTTCCTCCTAAGTTTAATTTTCACTTATTACATCAGCAAAGTATTTTCTATCTACTTTTATGTATATGTACAGTCATAGTAGCATAATAGGCAAAATATCCTTGGATGGTATCTTTTTTTTTCTTTTTAGCTGAGCCATCTTGCCACCTGTTGGCAGCTCAGCTGGGCCGGGAATCAAACCAGTGACCCTGTTGCTCAAGAGATCACATTCTTGAGCGAGCTCTTAACCAACTGAGCCACTCGGCTGGCCCCTTGGATGGTATCTTGATGCTCAGGTTGTGCTCAATGTCGCCAATTTTTCCAAGTTATGGGAGCATGAGTATTATAGAAATGAATCTGAGGTTCAGCTAGGACATACTAGTAATGCTTGGGCAATTGTGGACAATAGGAAAAATAGGAAAGCAACAATATGCTCTTCTAGCTCATACCTGGAATCCAATGAGATGAATGCAGAGAGGAATATCAAATTTCCGAAGACATTAATGACCCAAGGAAGACTGACACTTGCATATGACAAACATATCTGTGTCACTAAATTACCTGTTACTGAAATAAATCTGTCACATGAAAACACAGAACTGTAGTTTGACAGTTTGTAAAATGGTGTTTTTGCCTGTAAGTACATGGTAAAGCAACTATAATTTTATGGACAAAGAATTTTGTCAATCAAGTGGAGCATAGATATAAGTTATATCCATTATAATTACTCTGTGAGGCTCACATATTTTTACATTCTCTGGCACAACTTCATTTAAATGATACATGGATACCTGCCTATTCATTACCACACAAAAAAACTTATTTCGTGCATTTAAAACGTTACAATTATGTTTTTTCATTTTTACAAAGTCTATGTTTATTTGATGAGTAAAGGTCTAGTTGTAGGCAAAACTGTGAGGCTGGCAGCTGGTCTATATCACAACCACATATCATTTCTCTATACGCCCATCACTTTCAGACATTTGCCACCCCAAGCCTAGGTGCTCAATATCCTCAAGCTGTGTATTAGAATTCATTCAGTCATCCATTTAAACACTCATTTATTGAGCACCTAATACATGCCAAGTATTCTTCTAGGTGCCTGAGATATACACTAAATGAAACAGACAAAAATTTCTGCCATTTGGCGGAAAGACATAATAATAAAAATAATAATTCCTGTTAGAACATGATAAATACCATGGAAAAAAGATATTAACTTGGGTAACAAGGATCAGAAGTGCAGGGATGGACAGGAGGGTTTGCAATTTTAAATAAAAGTATGGGGTGGGGGCTTTACTGAAAAGGTGCTATTTGAATAAAGACCCTAAAGGAGGTGAGGGAGTCGACCACCTGGGGGAAGAGCATTCCAGGCAAAGGAACAAGCCCGCGCAAAGGCCAGTGTGGGAGCACACGTGGAGACCAGTGTCTGGATCAGAGAGCACGTGAAGGAGAGGGACATAATAACAGGTCCAATAGGGGAATAAAACTCAGGGGGCTCTCTTGCTTTTGCTTCTTCCTGATTGCCTGGTCCTAATGAAAATGTTTCTGATCTATGACATATTATCTTAAGCCCATTCCTTTTTGTTAGAAGGCAATTCAGATGTGGGCCAGGTACTAGAACAGGTGTTAGAGATGCCAAAATAAAAAAGAGTATCTGCCCTCGAGGAATTTAGCTAGGGTTTCAAATAATTTATTGTTGGATAAATACCTATTGAGATATGACCCCTGATAAATAGAACAAAGTCAGTTCAGTTAAAATATATATAATTTGAGGAATTCTGTAAAGAGTGTCATTTTAGACATCACAGAAAAATGGCAGAAGAAAATTCATGGACACGTGAACCTTTTGGTGTTCACCAAAGCCACCTCATTTGTTTCCCAGGACCAAGAAAAGGTGTCTGTAGGTTCCCTTTTAAATGGTCTTTAAGATTCACCCTTTAGTGGAAAAATAATTAACTTAATATTTCCTTTTCAAGTTCAGAGGGAAAAAATAAAATTTTGTTCTTAAACTGTAAAAAGGATGAAAGAAAAGGAACTGAAATTGATGCTGTCTATTTGAGTTATAGAAAACCTAATGTTATAACATGCTAACATTAAGAAAACAAAGTGGGTGATATTAATTGACTTTAAAGAATGATTCAACATTTGGCATTATGCCCTGCCTTGTATACATAATTTCCTTTTTCCTCCCCTCCCTGGAGTCAGGAAGTGTGTTCTTAAGGCATTTGTATTTTCTAAATTGTTTTGAATGTCAGAAAATATTGTTGAAGCTTGAAGTAAAACATTTAAATGTTCCTTGGTAAAACCCAATAAATATTTTCTAACCATGGATATGTACCCATTTTTGGGTCTAACATAAAAAGACTTTACAAATGAAAAATGTATACTTTATTTACCTCTTAAAAATAATTCAAAATTAAAGTATCACCCTCTATATAGATGTCTATCGTTCTACAATATACAGTTTTTTTATTTTAAAATGGTATGTTCTTTTTTTAGATGATCAAGATACATACAAATTATTTGGCTGTGACACATATTATAATTAGGCTGGTTATTCAAGCCATGGTGAGAAACCACATTTTAATTTACTCTAGATTACAATTCAACCAAATCCAATTTACTTGATTTGCTAATGGATGACAAATATGCTCAGCACTTTTCATTTAACCAAATTCTTAAAGAGAGTATACCAAGCCAGCTTCTTGTATCTGTGTTTGAGAAAACAGCATTGCTGGTTGTCCAGACTAACATTCTCAATCACTGCCACAAAGAGCAAAGTTTTCTCCCAATCAGGAATCCTGATCAACAAATTTAATTCTCTTTAAAGAGCAGCAGGATAGTACAATTCTCACAGCAAAATATCAAGTTGATTTTGGCAGGATTTGAGATTAAACAGAGTACAAATTATCATTCACTAAGTACATTTTAACGAAGTAACGATGTGAAAACTGTGCTTATACTAAGATAAAAGTACTTGCTGAAAGTTTCTTAAATCGATTAAAAACTTCAAATTTTTAAAGGAACCAATTTCAACAAATATCTGATTTTAAGTTCTTGACTGTTTAAAATAATACATTCTCCCACCCATGAGAATACTGTTTATGCTACAGTAATCTACTAACCGTTAGTAAGTTCACAATTTTGTTCATGCCTGGTTTAATACTGAGAGTTACAGTCATCCATTTACTGTACAAAATTACAAACACTAGCAAGATAAAAATTACTCTCATGCTAGAAAGCCAATGTAAAAATAAGCTTACAAAACATAAAGACTTGCACTGTATAATACGCATAAATGGCTTACTTTTAGTAAATAGAAATATCCTTTAAATGTTCTATAAAAACTGGTTTTGAATTTTGAAAAGTTTCTTGAAAAGAACATATAAAATGAAATAAATGTTTAATTAGTATAATTACACTTAGCTCCAACTAAAACGTTTTAGTTTCTAAAAGAAGCTGAACAACGCTTACCTGTATAGAGCGAACACGAAAAGACAAAAATTTAAACATGGCTACGAAACCATGATGGTGATAAAAGAGTTTCTGACCGTAAAGCTTAAGTTAGAAAGGGAAGGCCAAGCCTCTGCAAAATTTTCTTCTACCAGCTGTTCCGGCAATTAGAAAATTTCCTGTCAGGCGGGTCCTGAAATGCTAGAAAAAGAGGCCTGACAATTTTCCTGTGGTAAAAGAAAGGAGAAACAAATGGCGAGGGCACTAATGCAGCTGATAGGTAGGGAGGCCAGAACAGGAAACCAAAACAGATTTGCTGATAGCAAAATCCTGTTGAAAAGTTCTTTGCTCCTGGTTCCTAGCAATCCAGTGAATTTTTACAACCAGTGAAGTGAACATTATTTTATTTCAGAATCCTGAGAAATGCCAGTTATTTCTCAACTATACAACTTTTTAAAAGCAACTGAAATTAGTCAGCACTATTAAAATAATAAAAGTAATTGATGTACATGTGAAATTTTACCCTTTGTAATGTTTATACACACACTCCAAAGGATAGTCTCAAGACTATTTTAAGATTATATATAGACATGTCATGGGTGTTCCCTGTCAATGAGGAAGTTTCATAACTATGGGAAGAAAACGACCACATGCAAAAGAAACTTTATGATACTGAATGTCAACTATAATTTAAAAAATACACAGTCATGGAGTGTAAAGTACAGTATAGGGAATATAGTCAATGCTATTGTAACAGCGATATACAGTGTCAGATGGTAGTAGACTTGTTTTATACACCAGAAAATTAAGGAAAAAATAAACTTTTTTACTTTGATGGAAGGACAACTTCTTCCTGTTTTTAGTGAAAGTAAATTATATTTAAATTCACATTGGTTATAAACATCAATTATCAACCTGGTTAAAGACTTCAAAGCCCATAGCTAAAACTCACATTCCTAGTTGATAAAATCTAAATTAAAAAAAAAAGTCCAATCCCTGGGATATTACTGAGCAAAAAGAACACTTATTGGGGCTGGTCGAGTGGTACGCTGGTAAAGAGTTGGCTTGGGATGCCAGCTCTGAGCAGCAGGGCCCCGGTTCGGATCCCACATGAGGGCTAGTGACACTGCGTCCTCTACAGCTAAGATGGTGAACAACAGCTTGATCTGGATCTGGGCTGCCGGCGACGTGAGCAACCGGCAATGGCGTAGGCTGCAGTGGGCTGCCATAAGCTACCGTGTGTGGCTGGCAGCCAGCATAAGCAGCCAGCAGCCGTCGTGAGCTGCCGTGAGCCGCTGTGAGTGGCCATCCAATGGCCGGCGACCCATCTGCCTCAGCCGGGAAGAGCGCAATGATCACAATATCAACATGGGCCAGTGAAGCAACATCCTCCACAACTAGACTGAAGAACAAAAAGACAACAACTTGTCTCTTCCCCTTCCCCGATTCCCCAACGCTGTTCCCCTCCCCTAGTTCCCCAATAAAATCTTAAAAAAAAAATCGAAGGTAGAAAAGTATTAAAACAAAACAAAACACTTATTGCAACCTACCTAATGCCGCGATCCCTTAATACAGTTCCTCATGTTGTGGTGACCCCCAACCATAAAATTATTTTGGTTGCTACTCTATAACTGTAATTTTGCTACTGTTATGAATTGTAATGTAAATATCTTTTTGTTTTCTGATGGTCTTAGGCGACCCCTGTGAAAGGATCGTTCAACCCCCAAAGGGGTCGCAAGCCACAGGTTTTGAACCGCTGCTCTAGAAGTTCCTAGCTTCTAGAAGTTCTTCTGAGGTATTTTTGCTTCGGAAAATTTTTTAAAGTATGCCAATATTCAGAAAATGACCATTGAGATAGTGGCATTTAAACAAAACTAAAGGACAGAAGCATTGAGAACTATGGGAAAATGCAGTACTTAACTTGCATTTAATCTACGTGGAACCAACAAAAACCTTAAGTGTTAATCTACACTGCCAATACGAATTTAATAAAACCACTAAATTTTAAAAACCTGAAGAGCCTCTAAAAATGCCAAGAATGATCAGCTCGCTTTCTGGATGAAGGCACTACGGTCAAGGTAGACACATATTTGATGATGGAACTATTTATAATGGGAGCTCAGTTCAGCACTCCTTTATTGCGCAAACGTTAGAGTGCCCATTAGGTGCTCCAGGTACCATATGAAAGCCTAGGGCTCTTCCTGCTATATCAAATTTTTATGGCAATGTCCTATAAATGTTCCTGCTATATCAAATTTTTATAATGTTCTATAAATGACCTAATGGAAGTAGAAGAATACAAAAATTTGCTCAATTTAAAAAATTATCCTATGTAACCAAGTACATTAAAATCAACTGGGACTCAAATAAATATCCAAAATAAAACTTTGAATTCTGCCTGGGAAATTATGCACTTCTCTTGATTAGAAATGGATACCTAAATTTTTCAGCAAGGAAAGCACTTAGAATGTTTCCCATCAGAACATGAACCCTCCCATTTTCCAAAAGGAATAACTTAAGCCTCCTTACAATGCTGCAAAAGGGCAGTAAGGCTAGGACAACCACCTAAGAAAGCTGCAGTCTGAATATGAGGTACCTCTTAAGACTCAAGAAGCAGCAAACATGGTTACTGTACAACTGATTAAGACGTACAAAACAGGGCCGGCTGAGTGGCACAATCATTAAGAACTGGCTTGGGACGCCAGAGGGCCCCGGTTCGGATCCCACATATGAGGGCCAGTGACACTGCCCTCCACAGCTAAGATGCTGAACAACAGCTCAACCTGGAGCTGGGCTGCCGTGAGTCGCTGGCGACGGCGTAGGCTGCAGCCCCTGTGGCAGTGGGTTGCCATGGGCTACCGTGTGTAACCAGCAGCCAGCGTGAGTGGCCAGCAGCCACTGTGAGCGGCCGTCCAGAAGATGGTGACTGATGTGCCTCACCCGGGAAGAGCGCAATGATGGTGCCAACTCGGGCCAGTGAAGCAGCGTCCTCCACAACTAGACTGAAGAACAAAATGACAGCAACTTGTCTGTTCCCCTTCTCCCAATTCCCCAGTGCTGTTCCCATCCCCCCAATTCCCCAATTTAAAAAAAAATCTTAAAAAAAAAAAGATGTACAAAACAAAACAGGAGTGTCTCTGTATGGAGCAGTCATCAACTTAATTCAAATAATACTTAAGAACAGGAGCAACCAAATAACCATTTTTTAAGTTAAAGGATGAGTCTAAATTGGCTTTAATGGCTACTGATGCTCAGGTTAACAAGTCATTTTGCTTTGTGTTGTGCTTTTTAATATTAGCACTAAGAAAATGAAGCAATATTTCAGATACCAAAATCTGAAATAAGTCTCCCTGAGTTGAAATGGTACCTTAATTAAAACAGCGTGGTACTGCTGTATAAAAAAGATAAACAGAGCGACAGAAAATTATAAAAGTGACACAACATCCAAGAGAAATATTAGGACATTTGGCTACCTGTTTGGAAAATGCAGAAGCCATAGATACAGATTTGATTGTAAAATTTTAAAACTTCTCTACATCAAAAGGCACCATAAACAAAGTTAAAAGACTAGATCCCTTATAATCATGATACAGCTCACCACTGAGCAACTGCTTTTTTTTGCGTGTCAGCTATCACCTAACCAGAATGAAAGCTCTTCAGGCCCTTTGGTACATTGCTCATGGCATTTATTACTGTTTACGCACATCCCATGGCCCCTACCAGATTAATCTTCAGAACAGGGACCACCCTTATCTTTTTTTTTTTTTTAAGATTTTTTATTGGGGAATCAGGGGATGGGAACAGCGCTGGGGAATTAGGGAAGGGGAATAGACAAGTTGCTGTCTTTTTTTTTGTTCTTCAGTCTAGTTGTGGAGGACGTTGCTTCACTGGCCCAAGTTGACACCATCATTGTGCTCTTCCCAGGCAAGGCAGATCAGTCGCCGGCTTCTGGACGGCTGCTCACGGCAGCTTGAGGGCCGCTCTCTGCGGCTGCTGGCTACATACGGTAGCCCATGGCAACCCACTGTCACAGGGACTGCAGCCTAGCCTTTGCCAGGGACTCACGGGCAACCCAGCTCCAGGTTGAGCTGTTGTTCAGCATCTTAGCTGTAGAGGGCAGTGTCACTGGCCCTCATATGTGGGATCCGAACCGGGGCCCTCTGGCATCCCAAGCCAGTTCTTAACCATCGTGCCACTCGGCCAGCCCCACCCTTATCTTTGTATCCCCATAGCAAACAGTACATGGTAGGAACTCAAATAATGTCTGCCTGATAAGTATCATATGCTGAAATCTGAAATGGACATTACTTGTGGGGTTGTGTGCATGAAATTCGATACTATTGTTTATGCTTTTCCTGCCTCTAATTCTTAACTTTCTTTAAATTTGTCTCATGAAATTAAAGTTTCAGCTAGTTTTTCTTCATTTGTGCATCTTACTGGTTTTAACATTTACCTTATTTAAAAGGTAACTTTTATTATAAAAATTATGCATGTCTCTTATAGAAAACTTAAACAGTAAACAAAAAGAAGAAAAACAAAAGAGAAAAAAAATCACTATTTTGGTGCATTCTAGTCTTTTTTTGTATACACACACACACACACACACACACACACACACACACACTTGGACCACATGACACATATTATCACTTTTTTCTGTAATGGCCAGAAAGTAAATGTTTTTGGCTTTGCAGGCCATATGGTCTCTGTCGACTCTGCCACCACAGTGGGAAAAGAAATGGGTGAGGTTGTGTTCCGATAAAACTTCCTTTACAAAAACAGGTGGCAGGCTTTGGGTTTAGTTTGCTGACCCCTGTTTTCTATTATTAAATAACCTTCAATGCATTATTAATGACAGTAGAGGATTCTACTATATAAATCTCCGATTGTAGTCTATTTGATCTTCTATACCACTGGGATGTCCCCATTCTTTGTGCACACTGACAATCATTCAGAAATAATTTCCAGACGTGAAATTGCATTCCTAGAAGCAGATTTTGCAGCATTTTAAAGTTTTTTGATCCTAATTTGTTTGCCAGGTTGTCCTCCGGGAAGAACCTAAATAATGAGGGCACCACACCAAGACCTCAGGCAGGGGCAAGCTACAGCCAGGCCCAGCCAGGCAAGGGCCAAATTTGATCATGCCCATCTCTGTTTACATAGGGAGCTCCTGCTGTTTTTGCCCAACAATGGCTACTGCTGACTTGAATAGTTGCTACAGAGACCATATGGCTCACAAAGCCAGTAAAATATTTACTACCTAGCCCTTTATAGACAAAGTTTGCTGACTCATGGTCTAGAGCCCTCAAACAGAAAGAGCAGCAGATGCAAAAGACCTGAGAAAGGAATGAATTTAATGAATTCAAAACACAAAGGAAAGACCTCGGTGGCTAGAATGTGGTGAACAATGAAGAAACAGAAGATAGGCAGGTAGGCTGAGGCCAAATTAAATAGGGCCTTATAGATTATCAAGAAGTTTGGATCTGGATTTTATCTCAAGTGTAATGGAAAGCTAATCTTCCCAATTTTAGGCAATGGCATCATTAATAAACCCCAAAACTTAAGTCCTTTTTGGCTCTTTCCTTTCTTATCTAATTTCCTTCCCTTCATATTTAATCCATCAACAAATTCTACTTATTTTAGCTCTGAAATAAACCTCAAATCTATCCATTTCCAGTTCCTCTGCTCTCAGTACAAATCCTCGTCATCTGGTGCTGTCTAACTGGTTTTCCTGCTGCCCAGTTTTCCCTGTGAAATCTTTTCTCTTCACGGCAGCCAGAATAATCTTAAAACAGAAATCAGACCAGGTTGTTGTGCTCCTACCTCAAATTCCTCAATGGCTTCCCATCACTGAACAAAACCCAAATTTCTCATAGTCTATGGAGCATAAAGCAAGCACTCATAAATGCTACCTTGATCCTGACTTAGGAATATACTCACGAAATCATTCAAATATGACGTCAATATTTGGTTTTAGACATGTTTTATCATGTTGAAGTCATACTATTTCCTCTTTACTGAAAGAAGAATGACTATTCAATTTTTATAAAATGCCTTTTTATTATTTATTGATATGATCACTTAGTGTTTCTCCTTTGACCTACTGATTTGATAACTTAAATCAATAGATGTCCTAATATGCTTATATTTCTGGGAAAAGTCCAGATATAAGTCTGTATTTTATTTGTAAATTTTTACAAGATTTTTGCATCTATATTCATAAATTAAATAAACTTTCATTTTCAGGGCTATGCTAACTTTATAAAACAAACTAGAAGGCAATCAAATTTTTCTCTACGCTTTGGGACAATTTAAAGACCACAGGAATGCTCTATTTCTTGAAAGTTTCAAAGATTTTGCCTACCAAATCACTGGGGCCTGGCACTGTAGTTGCGGAAGCAGGGGTGGGAAGAGTGTGTGGCGGTACTCGTTCTTTAATAACTTAAGTTTTTCCCTTGCTATTGATATACTCAGTTTTTCTACCCCCTTCCTAAATTATTATATTATCATTTAGATTTTCCTAAGAAACCACATATTTCAGCAAGACTTTCATATTAGTATAGAGTTACACTTAGTATTCTATTTTTAAAATTAAACTTAGGGAAAATTTCAAGCATATCTAAAAGTAGACAGAATAGTATAACAAACAGCACTCAGCTTTAACAATTATCAACTCATGGCCAATCTTGCTTCATATGCTCACTTCCCCCCCACTCTCATACCTAATTATTTTGAAGCAAATCCCAGACATTGTATCATTTCATCTGTAAATATTTTAGTTGTTGGGATGTTTTAATCTCCTTCCTATTTGTGGTTATATCCTGTTTTGCTTTTTCTAATGCTGTGCATTTGGTTTTTTTCTTCCTGTTTTCTAATTCACTGATTTTGGAATTTATATTTAATTCCTTCCTCTTGCTTTTTACAGGATTATCTTGCAGTTCTTTTTCTAGCTTCTTTCACTGAGTCCTTATTTTTTATTTGAATTCTCATCTATTAATATATTTTCTTTCAAGTATAATTCTAACAGTGTCATTTAAGATACTATGTTCTAAGCACTGTGCTTTACATGAAGTTATTTCAGTTAAACCTCACTACAATGAGATAAGTACTATGATCCATACTATAGATGAAGAAACTGTGGCTTATAGAGAAGTTAAGGAACCTGCCACCTCAGTTCACACAGTTTGGAAGTGGGATGGCTGTGATGTTGGTGGGAGTATAACTAGGCAATTCTATCTGGGAAAGCAGTCTGTATATGTATGGCCAGTGGCTGACTTAGGTCAGAAACCAGGAGGGTGCTAAACTTTTCGATAAGACCCTGAAGAACGACAGCTCAGTAGAGGGTCCATAGCAGAGTTCTTGAACACTGTTCAACATCACACATTTGTCTGGCAAAACTCCAACCTTGGTCAAACCCAATTGTCAACCATCTTCATGACTCCATGATGGCTGAACCCTGTTGGAGAAAAATCAACCCCTATGGTAAGTTTTATGATAAAAACTTAAAATTAACATGTTCATAACCAATTCCTTTGGATACATTTTTTTTGGTATGGCTCATTCAATTTTTCAGACACTAAAGGGTTTCTATTTAAGTACAGGAGAAGTATTCTCTAGCACACATCCATCAGTTGATAATGTTGTAAAGTGTTAAGGTTCTAAGGCTTTGTATCAGAGATGGGAAATAAGTTTCGTGGTCATCAACTTGAATGAAATGGTAGTGGCTTCCTAGAGCACTGAGAAGGGTTGCTTCGAAAGCCCTGTCTCAATGGAAAGCACGCTATGAGTTTGGACAGAGGGTGAGAGGGTCTGAGCACCAGTGGCCCAGGTGGAATCTTGCAGGAAGCAGCAACACACCCTGGGTGCTATTGCTCATCTTCCCACCCACACTTTTTTTTTTCTGCTTAGTGTGGAGTTCTTTTTACTTAGTCATATTTGTCTAAAATGGTTTACATTAAAAGACTAATTTAGGTAAAGGGGTCACAACTTTCAATATGCCAGTATTTCAGGTTGACTCAGTAAAATAGTCACACTTGAACAAAACTTAATCAAATCAGTTTGATCTCTTTCCAATTATGAATTAGATCACTCAAACTGAAAAAAATGGGTATTATAATGAATAGATTAGGGCAGAGGAGAAGCAATTTTGAATTAGAGGCACCATATGAGTTAGGCAAGCCATGATACAAAAAGGGGGTTTTAAGTTTTTTAAAAGCTCTTAGGTGTGGAGGAAAGGGACACTGGAAATGAAAAAACAGCCCTGAAACAGAGCCCAAAATGTAGCAAAAGGACACCTTACATGCTTGGAAAATTTGCCTATTTACATACTCCATTTAATGCTACTAAAATACAGTGTTAATTATAATGCTATTTATCTCAGAAATATTTTCCTTAGTGGTATATGCTTAAACCTACTAGAGTATATTTTTCCCATGCCCTGAGTGCTAAAATATACTCTCAGCCAATGAGAGTTAGAACAACAGACAATACTCTACACAATTAGTCAATACATGCCATTAATGTACCACTCTACAAATGTTCCTTGCCCATGAGCACTCTATTGTGCTTTCCTGTGTCAAGTGGGTTTCTCACTGTCTAGCGTCAAGTTGGCTAGGGCTTCTCTTTCTGCGGTTTAGTGCTTGACCCATGATGACTATTAGAGGTGTGTAAGTGCGTGCTGGACTCATGGCTATGAGTATCATTTTGGATCTTCAGGTGTAAGTTTTAAGGCAGCTTGAGGGAATCTTCGAGGAAATGGAGGAAACCAGTAGACAACTGGGAACTGGTGAAATTCCCTGGGCACTGTGAAGGCCATCATACACATCATGCAGCCTTAGAGTTACTATATAAGCAGTAGCTAGAATAATGGCAAGCATGGAAGGTAGAAAAAAACCAGTGCTAAAGACCCCTCATGACTTCAGGGGATTTGAAAAGAAGACCAGGCCACTGCTGGCGTTCTCCTGCCTTTGTCCTTCATAGGGGTGCCGCTCCTTAACCTGGTATTTAAGGTCATCTAAGACCTATCATCACTTTGTCTTTTTAAATCATTTTTATCACTACTACTTTTAACAAGCTTTCTCCAATTCTTGACAATCATGTATGTGACTATGATATAAGAGCTAGAAAGACTCAGTTGATAAATATAGTGCTTAGGGCTATGGCAATATATTTACAAAGTTGATGTTAAGCAATTAACATATGCATGGTCATTAGAAATAAATGATAAGGGGAACGAAAGGGTCAAAGGACCAAGTTAAGAGAAAGTTAAATCATTTCACAATTTCTCTGAGGCCAGGCCTATTGTCTGCCACAAAATTACAGGATACCATTCTAGTTCCTAAGGTGCCTACTTCATCCCTGGGGAACAGTTTGAGCGAGCAGGGTCAGCCTCTGGAAGGAAGAGGACAGGAAAATTAACACTTATTGGGCTCTTACTTTGTGCTAGGTACTTATTGATCTCCTTTAATTCTCAAGCCTCAGAAGAATCTTTGCCTGGTATAATACTACAAGAACCATTAAGAAAATTATTTCTCCACTAAGCCAGAAACTGCTTTAATGATTCTTAGATGACTACGGAGATCTAAACAGTCAAGACTCCCTATTTCTTCAGCATGGATCATGCAGAGCATGGAGGTCTCTGGCCAGCTGACAAAGGATGGAAAATTCTGGAGTCCAGGAAGATATCTTGGCTTGAGGTGCTTTACAGCACTCTACCTCCTGCTGTGTAAGATAGTCTTTCTCCCCAGCCCCACCAAAATCAAGGATAAAAATAAGTCTCTCCAGCAGGGAAGGGAGAACAAGACACTGGCTGGAGCAAGTTAACTGGTAAGAGAGTCAACTAATTATGCAAAAACATGGGTTAATATGCAAATATTCCAGGGGGAGGGAGATGGGGAAACTTGATGACTATCTGTTATATTACAATATAAACCAATTTAATTAGATACATTTTCTTATATTTTATGAGATAAATGGAGGAAATAAAAGTTTTTACTTCAGGTATATAAAGACAAGAAAGGATCAAGCCTTTAGAAGCCTGGTGAAAAGAAAAACAATATTAAAATTCCAGAAGATGGAAGCGGATCTAGGATATGGGAAGGGGGCAGATTGCAGGGCAAAGAATAAAGGGAAGAGAGGAAGAAATGAGGTGCAAAGAAGGAAAAAATCCAGCCAGAATAAAATGGCTCTAATGCCAACAGAAACCAGGAGACATGTTCAAGAGACATCATACAGGCAGCTCTATCATTCAGCAGTAGGCTTTCACTTGATCTCCCTATTTCCAGCCCAGTGCCTCACCCCACTTCCTACTACACCTGGGGTTCCCCAAGTGTGGAGCCTCTCTGGTTCATTGTTCTCTATGAAATACCTTCTGTCTCTTCCAGGGTAGAAGAGAGAGTGGAGGCCCTTTATACAGACATTCAATCAATCTCTGTTTTTCAGCGCTGTCCTACATCTCCACTTTCCACAGTGCCCGGCGACCTCATTTTGGGGCTCTTCTGGGGCTTTGGGGGCCATGAATAAGGCTTTCTTGCTTCCCACTGATATACTTCCCCCAAAGCATTTAGGTCCTTTGACTTCCTCCTCTTATGACTCTTTTATCTGCTTTTCATATTTATATATTGTGGTTCAAATTACAGAAGTCTTCTAATTTCAAAGACTACATTTTTGTCTCTTATTCTCATTGTTTTGGGTGATAATTTCCCAGAGGAGAAGAGGACAAAAACAGTTTTATATTGCCATTTTAAAGCTACAAGTTTCCCTTATATGTTTTTGTGTCTCTAACGACCTAACAGAGTTCTTGGCACCTAACAGACATTCATTAACTACTTGGTTAATGAACGATCAGATGTTGTCAGAGTATAGACTAAGCTGCCATAACAGAAAGACCTCAAAATGCGATGTCTCAAACAACATAAGTGCCTATTTTTCTCTCATGGAGCAGTCCATAGGTAAGAGGGTAGATTAGGGTGAAGCGGTGTCGTTAGTTCATTAGGTCATTAAGAGAACCAGGTTTCTTCTCTCTTGTTATTCTCCATCCATCCTACGGTCTTGTCAGTCAAAACTGGCTAATCATTACACTCTGCACTCTAGCCCATGGAAAAGGGGCCAATCAACCTACAAGAAAGTCTCGCAGTTGACAAGCTCCATACATACAATTATTATCTTGTAGTTTCTATGGGCCAGGAATCTGGGCCAACAAACATGTGAGCTTGGAAGCAGACCCTTCTCCAGTCAAGGTTCAGATGAGACTAGCTCTGGCCAACTCCTTAATTGCAGTCTGTGAGAGAGCCTGATCCACAAAACCCAGTTAAGCTGAGCACAGATTCCTGGCCCACAGAAGCTGTGAGGTAACAAGTGTATGTTATTTTAAGCTACTAGATTTGGGGTAATTTGTTATGCATCAAACACATAACTAATGCAACATCTTAACTTTCACTATTTAAATTATCAGTGACTGACACAATGGAAACTTAATTGTACATTAATGGCAAATGCAACTTAAAAGTAAAGACTAACATATATTTTGACAATCTTTTGGCTTTAATACCACTCAAGAAATATTAAACTTTATTAGGCTTTTGTCTTATACTTAATCCTAATTCCTATAATCTGGAATGATCGGCTCAACAAGTTTACCCACACTGCTGGTAATATGTTAGTCCTGCACCTAGTCAACCTATCTCTAGAATGCAGTTTTCTTCCAGATGTAAACATTACTAGTGCTGTGGGTACTCTGAGGGAAAATATAAGCCATATAAAATCACAATGGAAAATGCTTTGATTTTAGACTGAGAGAATAAAAAATTTGAAGGTTTTCCTTCCAAAGGAATTTTGTTACACAAAGAAAAAAAGGTAGCTGGTGATAGAAAAATCAGTATTAACACTTCTTGTTTTTTACATTTGCTTAAATGCTGATAAATATGTACTGCAGACTAATGAAGGAAAATGCCTCAAACGTTTGGAAGATACAGAAATCTGCACCAATACGAAGGCAGCTTTGGGCACTAAGCCCCATGCCCAGGCCTCTGTGCTGGCCAGAACTTAGCTCAGGCATTGATTTCACTAACAGCACTCACTGGGGTGCTGGATATAAAACAAGAAATAAGCCTGACAAGGTCACTGCCTCATGCAGCTCACAGTTTAGTAGGGAATATAAACAAATAAATAAGCAATGGAATCTAGTGTGGTGTTGCCATTTAGGGTACACATAGGCTGCTATGGCAACACACAGGAAAAAACAGTTAACTCATGGTGGAAATGGAAGTGATAGTTTTATCAGGAAGACAGCTCAGTTGAAGCGATATCAAAACTTGGACCTGAAGGATGGATGATCAGGAATTACAGGGAGGTGGGTGGTAAGGGAAAAGAATTCTGGGAGAGGGAATATCACCTATGAAGGCCCAGGAGCAAAAGAGAACCTGATACATTCCAGTGATTGGACTTTCAGTAGAGAGTAGAGGTATATGGCCGAAGATGATATGGGGAAGTATGCAAAAGCATTATTATGCAGGGCCTGGTAGGAACTGCATAATAAGAGTTCGAACTTTATTTAAAGGAAGCACAAAACTATAGAAGGGTTTTAAGAAGAAAAGTACAATAATCTCACTCCTCCATAACTTACATAATGTTCATGACAATTTATTTGGTTTCTGAAAAGTTAATTTCCCAAAACGTTAAAAAGCATATAGAAACATATAATTTTTTCTAATGTACTAGCAATAACCACATGGAAGACATAACAGAAACGAAATCCCACTTACAATATAACAAAAACTACAAAATACCCATGAATTATCTAAAGAAGAAATATACAAAACTACATATAACAAACCATAAAATTTTGATAAAGGATATAAAAGAATATCAGAATAAATTAATGTTCTGGGATGTGAAGACTCAATATGATTAAAATAAGTGTCTTCAAGTTAATCTGTAAATTTAATGCAATTCTGATAAAAATCCTAATACATTTTTCAGGAGCACTTGATAAAATGATTGTAAAGTTGATCTGGAAGATGTATAAGACTACTATTTTGAAAAGTAGAAAGGTGAGAGGGCTTTCCCTGGCACACATAAAAAAACATAATAGAAGTACAGTAATTGAAAATGTATGTAAAGTCAAAACATTCAAGGGTGTTGTGGGTTGAACTGCGTCCTTCCAAAAGGTATGTTCAATATTCCCTATGCTATAGTTTACATGTGCCAAATGGGTACTTGACTTATTGGGGTGATCACTTTGTAAGGTATGTAAACGTCTAATCATTATGTACACCTGAAACTAATATAATATTGTATGTCAATTATAATTGAAAAATAAATTTTAAACAACTGTTAAAAAGGTATGTTCAAGTTATAATCTCCAATACCTTGTGACTGTGATCTTATTTGAAAATAGGGTCATTGCAGATGTAATAATGCTAAGATGAGATCGTACTGGAGTAGGGCGGGCCCTAATCAAATGACTGGTGTCCTCATAAGAAGAAACTTTAGACACAGAGACATGCAGGGAGAATGCCATGTGACAATGGAGGTAGAGATTGGAGTAATGTGTCTACAAGGCAAGGAACGCCAAGGACTGCCCCACCAGAAGCTGGAAAAGTGAAGGAAAGATCCTCCCCCAGAGCCTTCAGGGAGAGCATGGCTCTGTCAACACCTTCATTTAGACTTCTAGTCTTCTGGACTGGGAGAGAATCAATTTC
This sequence comes from Hipposideros armiger, assembly GCF_001890085.2. Lineage (NCBI taxonomy): Eukaryota > Metazoa > Chordata > Mammalia > Chiroptera > Hipposideridae > Hipposideros > Hipposideros armiger. Next base: position 5,181,723 of record NW_017731363.1, read on the forward strand.
TGTTGTTTTAAGCCACCCAGTTGGTGGTACTTTGCTATGGCAGCCCTAGGAAACTAATACATATGGCAGTTTTATATGTGATAAAAGAAGGATCTCAAATGAGTGGGAATGAATGGGTCTTATTTATTCAATGAGTAGAGATTAGGACAACAGGCTATATTGATTTGGAAAGAAAAGTTAGATTTCCACTTAACAACAGGTACTAAAATTCCAAGTAGATCACAGAACTAAATGCAAAAAAACAAAACCATAAAAGTGGTAGATGAAAATGTAAGAGAATATTTTTATAACCTGGGTGCAGGGAAGGATTTTCTATCCAAAACATGAATCCCAAATCTGACCACAACTTCTGTACATATATAATAAAAGACAACATTGATTTCAACAATAATCAATGTTAAAAAAAATAAGGAGAAAATATTTGCAAGATACATTATAGACATGGAGTTAATATGCAGAATACATACAGAGATCGTACAGATGATAAGGAGACAAGTAATCCAAAAGAAAATTGGACAAAAACAAAAATACAAAAACTAATAATGCATGGATATTAAACTTCACTAATAATCAAATGAGATGTAAACTGAAATGCGAAATTACTCATTTAGAGTGGCTCAAATTAAAAATAATTTCTGATACTATCCAGTGTGGAATAGGGTATGGTCAAACAGGCACTCTTTAACACAGTGAAATTTTACAACCTTCTGTTTTGGAGGGCAATTTGGCAGTGTCTGCCGAGAGTTAAATGTTCATACCCTTTGTTTCAGCACAACCTTTTCTAAGATTATATTCTGCTGAAAAGTTCACAGAAATAAATAGGGGAAATTACATTAAATATAGGACACGCATAAAATAGAATACTAAGCAACTATTTAAAAGAGGTAGCTAGATCTACATGTACTGTCATAAAAGATGTTCAAGACATTAAGTGAAAATAACAAGTTGCAGAATATATGTACTTTGTAAATATCAATAATTGTCTTATGTACAGAACAAAAATAAAAGAATAACTGAACTGCTAACATGAGTTATCTTGCAGGGGGACATTTATTAATTCATTTACGTAATATTTAGTGAGTATCCATTATGTGTCATGCACTGCTCTAGGTGCTGGAGATTCAGGAGTGAACCAAAAGAAACCCAAAAAACAAAACAAAACAAAATATGAGGAAATGGTGAACATTCATTTTCTACATTGACTATTTCCATAAAGTATGACCTTTATATTTTTGTCTCTAATAAATCTATAGATTCTTTAAAAAAATAGCTTTAATGTACGAATGAAAAACTTTCAAAAATATGAAAGCAATTTGTTTTGTTATTCTCTTAAAATCATTCTTATCAAACAGTTTTTAAAAACATCACCGGCATATTCAAGAATGCATTTTTGTAAAACTGATGTGAAAACATCAACAAGTTCTAATATAATAAAATCATTACTTTGCTCAGTTTAAAAATAAAAATACTTGAATTTTATGGTATCTGACTTATCTATACCTCTTATGATATAGCATTTTACTTACAGTTTGTGGATTAATCTCCTCCTCTCCCATAGGTTCATCCATAATTTGCTGTCCATTCTGTGAAAAGCACAGCAAGTACAAAGTTACCAAAACAGATCTGACATTAAAGTTAAATGAAGGCAGACAAAAAAATCATATAGGAATATTTTCACCCCTAAAGGGTTCTAATGAAGTACGTAACCACCATATAAGTATGCATTTGCCAATTTGCAACAGGTTGTGCTTTAAAAGTTAATATGTAAATTGATTACTTTAAACTATAAAAACATTTTTTCCATGGAAATGATACAATCAATGATTACCTTTCCAGGTGAGCCCTTGAATTTATTTTAACAATTAAATGCATTACAAATGGTCTTATTTAAACCTCACCAAACATCGTTTACAATACTTTCTATGGGAAAACACATTCCAACTCCATTGATAATTAATCAGGGTAACTGATTAATTATTTCAGGGGGAAATTACGCTAGAGCTCTACATCAAAATAGAATCCAGATGGATTAAACATTTAAATGTCAAAAAATGAAATTATACATTGGAAGAAAATATACGTGAATAATACTTAGGGGGTAAGGAGGGTAGAAATCATAAAGGAAAAAATTGACATTTGAATTCATAAAATTTTAAAACTTCTTCTGCCAGACACAAAAAAGTTAAAAGAACAAACTGATCACACAAAAATAAAAGCAACATATGACAAAGGGTTGGTGTCCTCAATACATAAAGAGCTTTGTTTTACAAACCTGTAAGAAAAAACGATGAACCTCAACAGAAATGAGCAATAAGGGAAAAAAGAGTTCAGCCTTAGTACTAATCAAAGATATACATTTAACTGAAAGACACCTTCGCCTTTCAAATTGGTAATGATTTACAGAAAAAAATAAACACCCAGCGCTAATGTGGGTATGGGGGAAACAGCACTCAGGATATACTGCTGGAGAAAGTATAAATCAGCTCTATCTTTCAGGGAGGCAATCTAAGTGTATTAAAAAAGAAACAAACATAAGACTTTGAAACGTCCCACCATTTCGACTTTGTTTTTTTAAAACAATGGACAAGTGTGCAAAGATGTACATATAAGAATGCTCACCATAATTTTTTCCAAAAAGAACTCCAAATTGGACACCTAAATTCCTAACAATAGAGACCTAGTTAAATAGATTTGGTACATCCATATTATGGAATACTATGCAGTCATTAAAAATGATGATAAAGATGTAAATTTATTGACATGAAAAGACAGTCACATGTAATAAGTGAAAAAGCAGTTTACAAAACAGTAATGATTGTAATGATCCCATTTTAAGTAAATATATACATGTTTCAATGTATATATTTCTATGGAAAAAAACTCTGGAAGGATATACACCAAGATGTTAACAGTGGTTATCTCTGGGTGGTAGAATTTTAGACAATTTAAATTTTGTTTTGTTTTTGCTTATTTGAATTTTCTAATGTGTCTACAATGTCTACAATGAATACCTATTATTTGTGTAATTTAAAATAAAACAAAACAAACCCAGAAGTGAGGAACACAGTGTCTTCTCTAGTTCCCTCACTGGAAAAAGTAGTAAATGCCCCTGACCACTTGTTAATTCAACAAATACACAACATCTATGCTAACCATCTCTAGAGCATCATTAACTGGGAGGTAAAAGGTATCCCACCCATTACCCCATATCCCACATGAGGCAGCTGCTCTGAATTTGAACTCCTCTCTCTACTCTCCCCATCCCTATTTATCCATCCATTCAATCATTTATTTCATTTCATTCATGCTATGTTCTAGGCACCAAGCTGGGGATGAAAGGTTAATAAAACGGCCCCCATCCTAGAGATCCATTCTAGAGGATTTCACAGGTCCATTAACCCATAAGAAAGGGCACCTTTCATTGTCAAAGACTCACAGAGCATGTTCCTAGGTTAGGGAATGCCTATACAATATTACAAAGCACAGAAATAGTGCCAAAATGCAGAAAGTGGGGAGGCAGGCATAAAATCTGTTTTCCTAAGACACCTTTCAGAGGCTACAGTATCGCTCACTTCTATGGTAAGGACTCAAATACCTTCAGGACACATTTTTCTCCTAAAAGCCGCAATCATTTATTCAACTGAATACTGATCATTTTTACTCAGACATCCCAGACAAACCTTAAATTAGCTCTTAAGAACACTAGCTTTGGAGTCAGACACCTAGATCAAATTTCTGCTCTTACACTAATTATGAAGACTTGGACAAGCTATTTAAACTGTGTAAGCTTTAGTTTCTTCATATGGAAAGTAGAGATTAAAGTCTTATCTTCACAGAGTTAAGACTAAATGAGATAAATGATACAAAACCCTAAGCACAGTGCCTGGCTTACTAAACAATCAATGTTAGCTAGTTTAATTACTTCCAAAATTCAATTCAATCACCCCCTCTGTGGCCAATCAATCTACTACTTTTCCTGTATTTGCTCTTAGTGAATTGTACCATCATTCATCTAGTAGCCCAAACCAGATTTTCTCACTAATTTTACTCAGAGTTCTCTTTCTGTAACACAGATCTGCTCAATGGCTCCCCAAGTGGCTTTTAGAACCCTTGGTCTAACTTGAGCTACACTTATATTTTCCATGGAAATATAATTTGAGAACCATCTGCTTCTTGCAATTTGCAGTGCATGCAAAGCAAGAATCACAACTTATAACTTACTTTTAAGGCAAATTGGTACAGTAAAACAGCATTAAACTTGGACTTGGTGGACTAAGGGTAGAGTCCTAGGTCTGCCACTTATAAGCTATTTTTTGGCAATGCACTATTACTTTATCTGCTCAAGATGACGAAACTTGCCCTGTCTACCCAAAGGGTTACTGTTAGGCTTAAAACTGAGAGTTAACTCATAAGGAAGCACTTTATAAGCTGTGAAGAGCTGTACTAATGCAAATTACTATTATTAAGTTGAGGTAGATTCATGAGGATAAAATAACACTTCATAAAGTCCTTCTGATCTTAGAATAAAAAAAAAAGTTTAGGATTGGTAAGGGATCTTGAAAGTCTTCTGTTCTAAATACATATCATATGCTTCAGTTCTTTCTATCCCATTCTCACCTATACTTGAACACTCTCAGTACAAGAATGTACTACTTCACCAGGCAGCCTACTTCCTCATCTCAGAAAAAGGACTGGCTGATAAATAAAATTCTTCATTACACAGTAATTTTCCTCAGCCACAAATTCCCTGAAAGAGGATTACTAATACATGACTATGATGACTAACTTGCCTGTACTGTATCTGCAAAGTCATAGGAGGTAAATCTGTATAGCTTTGACTATAAACCACCCCAAGTCTGTTCTTTTCTAGATGGCTCAAGTTCCTTCAAACATTCCTTTTAGACAGATGAGACCATCTTCTTTTCTTTTCTCAGCATGCATCTAATTCATCTTAAAGGGTGGTACACAGAAGTGCATGCAATTAACATTCCAACCTTGATATGACCAATGTATTATAGAATAAAGGGCACATCACCTCCTTTGTCTTGGATAATAACTTATATTAATGCAGTTCACAGATGCATTATTCTTGAAATGTCCACAACACATTGCTGAATCATACTAAGTTTTCTATTGATTAAATCCTTGTCTTCTTTATTTACACTGCAACAAAGCCCCGTGTCCTCTATTCTGTACTTGTTGTTACTCGTAGTCTCATGAATAAAGCCTTATTTTAATTTTTGTTTCATCTTTTTCCAGTTCTGATCCATTGCTACAGCCTCTATAGATTGGATTCCAAATCTGCCAATCAGCCTCTTTACTATTTTCAACTTCATGTGATCTGTAAATTTTACAATATATTTGCTTTTCTGAACTCCTCATCCAACTAACAGTAATATAGTAACAAAGCAATCTAAGAAAAACTTAAGTTAAACATGATCTAAAGATATTTAATGGTCTACTTTTTGCCAAATACGTACTTTCTGAGTTTAGCAAACATTTTAAATTTTGAACAATTTAATTTTCGAAGCAGGAAAATATGAAAGCCAATGTTATCCTACATACCAGTGAAGCTTTAAAAAAATCTACCCAAAACCACCTTTTACTTCAGCAAGCCTTTTGTATTGTTTCATCAAAACAAGGATTCAAATGTTATCTGTTAGAAATAAGCACAGTTACTTCTGCAGCTAAGGTTTCCCTTTTGAAAAATGACCCTTTGCTTCATTAGAGATTAGGTTACATGGACCATCAGTCTGCTTCATTATTTCAATTTCTATAGTTTCAAAAGTTCAAGGAATAGTACCTATTAAACAAGAAAACTTATTTCTCTAATTTTAAGAAACAAAGAAAACGTGGTCTGAATCTGGCTAGTATCAGCTTTAAACCTCAGCTCTGTCACTACCTGATCCTGGGTAAGTTATTTATATTTTGAGCCTCAGTTTCTTCATTTGTAAGGTACATATAATATCTACATCACAGGTAGAATTACAATGTTGTAACTAAAACGATCCACCAAGGGACAGTAGATGCTCAGTAAATGCTACTTCCTGTCCCCCCTTTGGCCTAATTGACTGTGTAACATTTACATCTCTATAGCTGACTTCTAAATGTAATGCAATGAAGAAATACAGGAGAGTGTTGAGATACCTGTTTCACCACCTACTACAGCCAATTTCCTGCCAAGCAGGGTGGAAGAGATCATTCAAATGTGTGGTATATTTTTATACAATGTGCCTAAAGAATGAGTACAGGCAAAAAAGAATAGCTTAAAAGTGAGGCAAATGTATTTATCCTGTCTCATCCCACCATAATGCCTTCCAGCCAAAAAACTGCCGAGCTTGGCAGATTGTACATATGGAAATATTACATGAAATATTGGAAAAGGTTAGAAAATGCTAATCATGGTTTACTCTGTTAGTCTGAAATGTGTAAAAGTAAAAAACTAGCTACCGTACAATGTGGGTCTCATCAGAACAAATCAGATAAAGGAGACTGCTAGCTCGCATTTTAGCAGGAACTACTTTCAAAATAAGTTCTAATGTTGTGGTATAAAATTATCGCTTAAGATCATCTTCCTGGTTTAAAAAGGATGAACAATTCAAATTAGTAATTCTGAACCAAGCTGTCAGAACTTCTAGAGTATTCCCAAGTATTTTAAGGAAACTTCTGAAATTTTAAAAGTACGGCCATTTTTTAGGGTTGGCCGAGTGGCTCAGTTGGTTAAGAGCTCGCTCAAGAGTGTGAGCTCTGAGCAACAGTGGTTCGATTCCTGGCTTGAGCTGAGCTGCCAACAGGTGGCAGAATGGCTCAGCTAAAGAAAAAAAAAAGGACATTTTACTAATTAAAAATTTTCATTTTAAGCAACCCCACTAAACAGATTGTTTTGTTGTAATGGCATGTTAGAACAATGCATATTTCCAGGCTGCTGTTTGATACCTTTGAAGAAAATATAAATTTTAAAAGTGTCTTTGAGGCCAGTAGGAGATCATCATGTACAAGCATACTAGGATAAAAAAGTGATCTGTGATTGGTCAAATGCTACCTTGAACTTAGCAGGACATATCATGTACTGACATCTTCCTACCTAGAAATGAAATGTACACATGAACACTGGGAGAAAAGAATGCCTCACAGAGAACAGCCTGAAATAAGAGGGAGGGAGGAGGAAAAGAGAGGGGCCAGAGCCCTAGTGTATTAATTTGGAGACCCAGGTTGTAGGAATAAGCAAGGACCATACTTTTGTTTTTTCTAACCACCCTCAAGTTTCCACAAGTATATTTGCCTTCCAAACTCCCTGATGTCAGCAGTGGTTTTCCTGCTCAAAGCGTATGCAACAGGAGTTCCATGAAGGTGCTGAAGATGAGGTATTGGAAATCTCCAACTTCGGTTAAGATACCATCAAACTGTTCAGAAGCCAAAGAATCTTCTATGCAATCACATTGAAACAATAAGAAACAAGCATTTTATATTCTTAATAAGGAATGTATATAATCCTTACCAATGTGACAGGATTAAGAATCAGCTCCTCATTTATCCTAAGGAAATATCAGAGATGTGCATAAAGACTTAAGTACAGTGATATTCATCATACTCATTATACTGAAAAATAGAAAACAATCTAAATGACCAACAGGGGACTGATTAAATAAATCATAATACATCTATTCATATGTAGGAATACTGTGCAATGGTTAAAATCAGGGCCTCAAAGAAAAATGATGCAAAAATATGCTTGCAATATATTAAATTAAAAGGGATACAAAACTACATAGTATGACCCCAATTTTGCATCCCCCCTCCCAACATGTGTGTATGTAACTGGCAAAACATATAAAATCTTATCAGTAGTTACCTGGGTCATAGGATTTTCTTCTTTGTACTATATTTTCAAAATTATATGCATTTATTATATATTATTTTTTATAAAGAAAAAAAACAATCAACGTAATTAGAAAAACCCATTTATTCTAGTTAAGGTGCCCATATGCCTGCTTTACTATTCCAACTAAAAAGGCCTGCTAGTACTCAAGACTGCTCTATTTTCTTGACTAGGGTAGGAATGACCTCTGGTTATATCTTCACTTTTAAGTTTTAGAGGACCCTTTCAGAAGCTTTTTTTTCTTTCTGGTCCTGTGGTTGTGGCCTTAGAAAATATTCATTTTAGGCCTGAATCCACCTCATGTTTTTTGGAGTGTACCCCTAAGGGGAAATTCTGCTTATGAAACAAGAGTATGTTGAGATAAGAATAAAGAAAAGAAAACACGGTAGCCAAAATTAAATCTGCACTGTGAATAGCAAGTATTAGAATTGACACTGCAAAAACGGAATCCATGCCACGGAGGACAAACTTGAGTAAATGAAAAAAAAAATGAAAGAAAAGATTTAAAAACTATGGAGGACAGACAGAAATAATCTATGAATAACAGATGTTCCTAAAGAAAAAAAAAACAGAGCAGTTTAATCAATAAGAAAACTTTCCAGTTCCGAAAAAAAATACCTGAGACTGGAGATTGAGAAGGTTCAACAGAGATCATCAACACCAAGACATGTCCTGGCAAATGTTTTTAAATTTCAAGGATAAAGATATAATCCTACAAGCATACAAGCAGAAAAAAATAGGTTATTTTCAAAGGAACTAAAATCAGATTGACCTCAGATTTTTCCTCTGCAACAATAAAATGCCAGAAGACAACGAAATAATGACTTACAGAGAGTTGAAAGGGAAAAGTTATGATCTAAGGATTTTATACCTTGTCCTAGTTTTTCATGTACAAAGGTTACAGGAAATTATTCTTAGATCTGCAAAGTCTTATAAAATTTCACCATCCTGGTAGTATCTTTTTTTCATAAATTGTTCAAAGGTGTATCCTAGACCATTGAAAGAGAATCAAAATAAGAATTCAAGAATCCTGAGATAGGCAAGAACTGGTCAAGTATACTGACACCAACTTAATATCTATAAATAACTGAATAGAATAATTAACCCCACTAAAAAAGAAAGGGTCAATAATGAAGAATAAATAATTGATATAAGTATATAAACAATATGTAACTTTAGAAAGTTAAAGGTAAGATTTGAAACCTCAGGGTATATTAATGTGGACTCAAAATAAAGGAGGTAGTTGAAGAAGGGAGAAACAAAAAGATTCTAAATTCTGTCTTTCCGAAAAGGATATTTAAAAACCACTATTTTTAGCAATTAGCTAGTAAATATAAATTTTGCAATGTTTTGAAAAACCATATAATAACCAAGAGTTTTATTTATTTATTGCAGTCCAAATCAGAAGATAATAATTGGCAAAGACTGTGAATAGTACTTGACGCAAGCATCACATTCAACCCTAAGAACATGAAGTAGGTATAATTATCCCTATTTTACAGATGAGGAAACCAAGGCTCAGCAAAGGTAATTAGTGAATGGCAGAAGCAGGATTCAAACCCAGGTCTTTCCAGCTCCATAATTCTTTCTTCAATATTTCATAAACTCCTCAAACAAAACAATCCATAAGGCAGAAGAAAAATAAACAAACCATAATAAAAAAACTTAAAATGAGAGAAATCATTCCAAAAGTTATAAGGTAAGAAATGTAAAGTTTAAATTATCTAATTAAAATCAAGGGTCTTACTGGATATTTGGTGCTATTACAGAATTATTGATGTTTTTATGAATGACAATGGTAGGGTGGTTGTTTTCAAAAGTCTTTATGTTTTAAGAAATATAAATGTAAATATTTACATTTGAATTGATGTATCTAGGATTAGCTTCAAAATAATCACCAACTCCTGGGAGGGGAAGAGAGTATGTGTATGTGGGGTGTGGGGGTGTGCAGATGAAACAAGACTGGCCATGAGTTGATAATCCTTGAGGCTGGGTTATGGGAATATGGTGATTCATTATACTATTCTCTTTACTCTGGTATTGTTTGAAATGCTTGATAATAAAAACTTTAGGAGTCTTAGGTTATATTTTTACAAAGGTTAAAAAGCCCACACAATCACTTACTGCTTTAAACAGAAACCCAAACACAACAGGCAAGTATAGAAAAGCACACAAAAAAAGAAAGTGTTTGTAATATTAAGGCCAAAAATAAACTGAGGCAAAAACCTTAAATGGATTAAAAGGTTATTTGCTTTGGACTAAAAATATAATCAGTACTTAATACATATAGTAATAATGATTGCTATCATTTACTGAGGAATTACCATGCACCAGGCAAGTGCTGATCATTTTTGATGCTTCTAACAACTCTGTGAGACATTATCACTAATTTACAAACAAAGAAATTAAGCCAAGATGGGTATGTCAATCTTTTTAAGCAGTGTCCTCAGCCCTTAGCAAAATGCTTGGCACACAGTAGGTGCTCAATAAATATTTGTTGAATAAATGAAGTTGTCTAATATCCTGTTGAAGGTTAATAACTACAGCCTAACTTCAAACCCAAATCTGATTCTAAAACCTTTACTCTTAATCACATTTAAATCTTTTAACAATGACATTTCATAGTAACAGTAAAGATGTTTATTTCCTTCTGTGTGTCTGTATTTTTCAGATTTTCTACAATCAGCATGTGTTATTTTCTGAAACAAGTCATTAAAAATAATAAATGCAGAACAGTATTGAGCATTTAATCACAGACTAACCTGGCCACAAAACACAGAAGATATTTTGGGGGCTACAACATGAAATAAACGGAAACAAAATGGAAGGGGAAATTTTAGCACGCTATTATCAACTAGCATAATGAACAAAATAAAGTCAAAGCATATAAAGTAATTGATATTGGAATAGGTAGTACTGAATTTTATAAAGTAAAAAGTATAAGGGTTCTTTATAAGCATGAAAAGTTATAAAGACTGACCATGTTCTTGGCCATAAAGTAAATTGAAAATTCTTGAAGGCAGGAATCACACAGATCATATTTTCTGATTACGATAAAAAATTAATAAACTAAAGCACCCATTCAGAAATTAATATTCTTCTAAATAACTACTGGCTCAAGGAAATAAATATTAAGTTATCGTTTATGCAATGCTTATTTTGTTCAAAGTATAGTGTTAGCCATGTTACACATATTCTCTCATTTAATTGCAATTAATCATTAATAAACCATGAGGTATGTTATTATGTATAGAGAAGAAAAAATATTAGGTTGAGAGTTAATAAACTTTCCAAGATCACAGAGCTATTCAGTTTGCAGGTGTGATCATTAAACTGAAGTCTGCACCCAAAACTCATACTATGACACAGAAATGCTGTCATATTAGTTAGAATTGCTATATAGGCATCTAGCTGTGTGTACTCATTTTTCTCTATTTATAACATTTTATAAGAAAAAGCAGAGAAAACTAGAGTTCTTCCTTAACACAACATATTTTGAATGTGTCCATTTGTGAAATACACTATTCTAAGAAGGTAGTGGCTCATTTTTCTAACACATCATTAATCAGATATATTTCAAATTGCATAATCTTCTAAAAGAGACTCCTTTGAATATATTTATATTCTCAATAGGACAATTACAAAAGGAAGAAACCATAAAATTAGATAAACAAAGTAGGGGATATATGGTAAACGTGATTTGCCACTAAATTTATTTCTAAAAAGCAGTGTGACCTTGGAAGTCACTATTTTCTGGTACTTATATGCAACTCATCAACAGGTTTGATGGAACTTTGGCCAGGATGGATTTGAAAGTCTGCCACTAACTGTGGGCAAGCCCTTAAGCCTCTGAGTTGTGGTTTTCTTCATGCATAAAATATGTAGATATTTAAGAGCTCTTTCAGCTTGGAAATGTTACAATCCTGTGACTTTAAGAATTCAAGTTATTTAAGATTTTTGGGGGTTTTTACACCTGAGGAAATTACTGACTCTGTATTTAAAGCTGTTTTTATGTTATGTCTAATTTCTTCTTTCTCTCTTCTGCATCCAAAATACAGTTTTATTTTTATCCTTCAGTGGTACGTCTGTACCCACGTGTAAGCAAGGATAATGCCAAAGAATGGACTGTACAAATGCTGTCACCTGAGAAGCACTAACAAAATATAACATTGTTTCTTAATGCAGATTAAGAAACCTAAAGCAATTTCATAATTTCCACAGTCCAATCTTACTATTCTTATTTTGCTAGTGTTGAAAACTAGTGAAGTGTCGACTTGTTTAAACTTTTTAAGCTGCTCTATCTACTCCAGTCCTATTCCTGATACCTTCAAACCCCACCTCTTAGTACTCATGGAGTTGGTAGTATTTCCCAAACCTGCCTGATGATCAGAATCACCTAGGATTCCCGTTAATGATGTATTACCTGGCCTTACCCCAAACCGAAAATGAATCAGACGTTCCAGAAGCCCCATGGCTCAGTATTTCATTTTTTCAACAGTCACCTTAGATGATTCCTATGATTAGACAGTCTGGGAAATCACAGTATAGAGGAAGGATCATGGGCTTTGGAGCCTGACATATCGAGTTTCAAAACCTGACCTTGGCCTTTATTATAGGTGTGACTTTGGGAAAATTACTTATCATAAGTCTTAGTGTTTTTTTTTAAGTTTATTTGGGTGACAATTGTTAGTAAAGTTACATAGATTTCAGGTGTACAATTCTGTAATACATCATCTATATATCACATTGTGTGCTCACCACCCAGGGTCAGTTCTTCTATCGTCATATATTTGATCCCGTTTACCCTCATCTACCATCCCCCTCCCCCCTTACCCTCTGGTAACCACTAAACTATTTATTGTCTGTGTAAGTTTTTATGTCTTCATTTGTCTTGTTCTTTTGTTTTCACTTTTATATCCCACATGAGTGAAATCATACGGTTCTTGACTTTTTCTGTCTGACTTACTTCGCTTAGCATAATAATCTCAAAAATCCATCCAGTTGTTGCAAATGGCGCTATTTTTCTAATTGAAAAGATTTAGACACTAGTTATGCCGAACACTGTGGTCAAGTTCAGTATGTCTAGCCATGTTGGGTGTTCAGTAAATGTTAGCTTCTCTATCCTCCTGCTCATCTTGCCACAGGAAACGACAAATACAAATATTTGAGGGGATTCTGATGAGGCCCTTACCCTAATGGGCCCACTTCTGTTTCTAGGGCTAAAAAATCTGAGTACTGGATAACTGTTGAATGCAGCGGTTCTCAACCTTCCTAATGCCGCGACCCCTTAATACAGTTCCTCATGTTGTGGTGACCCCCAACCATAAAATTATTTTCGTTGCTACTCTATAACTGTAATTTTGCTACTGTTATGAATAGTAATGTAAATATCTTTTTGTTTTCTGATGGTTTTAGGCGACCCCTGTGAAAGGGTCATTCGACCCCCAAAGGGGTTGCGACCCATAGGTTGAGAACTGCTGGTTTAATGAATTACTTGGGTTGGCTAATTTAAGAGTCTCAGTAGCAAGTCTAATGATTTTTTCTGGTTTCCAGAGGCTTAATGACGTCCTCCTACCTAAAACAGATACACCATTATGCTGGGCTTCAAAGCCCAAGGTATGTGACTGTGGCAAAATTACCTGAACCTCTGTTTCCTCATCTGTAAAAAATTGGTGCTTAAATGTTTGCCAAATTGAACTCAATATATATTATTGATAATATAATTGTGAACTAATAACCATTCAAAATAATTAAACTTATACAGTCTTACAAACATCCTTATGAACAAAAAGAAGACAGCAATAATAGCTAGTAAGCGAAGTAAGACAGAATGGGACTTGTTCAAATACATAATAAATCAGAGCTTAACATCCAAGCAAAGTTTCTGTGTGGTATCAACTGTACCTTTTTAAAGTTAAATTTATTGGAGTAAAATTGGTTAATAACATGTTTCAGGTGTACAATTCTATAATACATCTCTTGTATACTGCACTGTGTGCTCACCACCCAGAGTCTAGTGCTTCATCACCATATATTTGACCCCTTTACCCTCTGTGTCCTCCCCCCAACCCCCTTCCCCTCTGGTAACCACCATACTTCAACTGTATCTTAACACACAGTGTTTTGGACAAGTTTGGAGTTGAATTCACTTAGGAAAAAACAATCCAAACTACTCTCTCATTAAAAAAATATGTATATATATTTTAAAATTATGATAGGTATAAACACCATCTGGCAAGACATTTCTGTAAAAGTAATCAGAAATATGGTTTCTAATTACAGCTCCATAATTAATTCTAGCTGCATATGTATTAAGCACATATATTAATATGATCATTTTACTAAAAATTATTAGCATTAACTGTTTAGATAAGCTATAAAATTAAAAGAAACCTAAAGAAATAAAAAAACTAAAAACCTGCGAATATTCATTCAAGACAGAAGAAAAAGTTACCCTCAATTCTCAATAAGAAAAAAACCCCTCAAATCCTACTGAAAGGAATTTAAAGAATCATAGCTTTTTTCTTGATTTATTCAAATTATTCGTTAATGCAACTGAGTTTCATTTAGTTCCTGCCCTTTGCTTGGTATGTTTATTTCCAGACATTTAATATTTTCACTGTTATTTTGAATGAGATATTTTTTCCATTATCATTTCTAACGAGGAACAGTATTGATTTCTGAATATATTTTGTTTAATACCACCTTACTAGACTACCATTAGCTTTAACAAACCCTTTTAGCATTTTCCTTAGATTTTCTAAGCAGATGATTATATGTATCATCTGTGAATAGTAATCTTTTGTTCTTTTTTTTGAATACTCTGATTTTCTTGTTTAATTGCATTAGCAAACTCTTCCAGAATATAAAATAGAGGCAAAAACAGCAGGCATAGTTTTAACAAGATTGCCTATGATATGTCCCCATCAAGCATGATGCTGGCTATTGGTCTGATATTTTTAATAATATTAAGGACACACCCTTTTACTCCCATTTTCCTAAGGTTTTAATTGAGAATAGACACTGAATTTTATGTAATGCTTTCTGACATTTTTTAATTAGAAATGATTATAGGTTCACCGGAAGTTACAAAAATAGTACAAAGACAAAGAGTTTCCATATCCCCTTAACCCCAGTGGTCACATCTAACATAAGTTCCCGTCAAAACCAGGAAATGTATACTGGTGCAGTGCCCAAACTTTATTCAGATATCACTGGTTTCACATGTTCTCATGTGTGTGTAACATATTATACCTATAGGTTACTGTATCTGCCACCACAGTAAAAATGCTGAGCATTTCATAACTACCAGGATCCTGTGTATTGCCCCATTTATAACTATACCCACCTCCCTCCCTCTGCTCTTCCTAACCACTAATCTAGTCTTAATTTCTACAATTTTGTCATTTCAAGAATGTTACATAAATGGCATCATACGGAATGTAACCTATTTCCCCCCCCACTCAGCATATTCCCTTGAGATTCAATAATTCATCCCTGTTAGTTGCTGGGTACTATTCGATGGTGTGGATGTACCACAGCTTTTTTAACCATTCACCCACTGAAGGACATTTGATTTCTAACTTTTGGATATTACAAATAAAGCTGCCATGAACATCTGTTACAGACTTCTGTGTGGGCATACACTTCTCTGGGATAAATGCCCAGGAGTATGACTGCTGGGTCGTACAGTTAGTGTATGTTTAGTTTTTAAAGAAATGGCCAAACTATTTTCCAGAAGGGCTGTACCATTGAACATTCCCACCAGTAATGTATGAGAGATCCAGTTTGCCCACATCCTCACCAACATTTGGTATTGTCACTATTTTTTATTCTGTGTGTTCACATCGGCATGTAGTGCTATCTCATTGTGGTTTTTTCCATTTCCCCAATAGCTAACCATGTTGACATCTTTTCATATGCTTATTTGCTATCTATAAATCCTCTTTGGTGAAATGTCAATTCATCTCTTTTGTCCAATTTCTAACTGGATTGTTTATCTTTGTTACTATTAAGTTTTGAGTGATATTCATTCATTCTAGATATGTCTTGTCTCACATATAGGTTTGGAAATATTTTCACCCTGTTATTATTATATATTCTAGTTACAAGTCCTGTCTCATATATAGGTCTGGAAATATTTTCACCTTGCCTGTAGCTTGTTTTTTCATCCCCTTAACAGGGGTCTTTTCCAAAGAGCCAAAGTTTTTAATTTTGATGAAGTCCAATTTATTTTTTTTCTTTTAATTGTGCTTTGGTGTCTGATCTAAGAACCCTTTCTTAGCCCACTGTCCTGAAGATTTTCTCCTATGTTTAAAATTTAAAAGTTCTATAATTTTACATTTTATATTTAAATCCATGATCCATTTTGAATTCATTTTTGTATAAGGTGTGAGGTTTATGTTGAGGTTCACTGTTTTACCTATGGATGCGTGATTGCTGCAAGCACCATTGTTAAAAAAGCTATCTATACTTCCTCCATTGAATTGCTTTTGCATTTTTGATAAAAATCAGTTGGCCATACTTCTAAGGGTCTATTTCTGGGTTCTCTATTCTGTTCCATTGATCTTTGTGTTTATCCCTTCCCCAATACCAGAGAATTTTGATTACTGAAGCTACAAAAGTCTTAAAATCAGGTGGAGAGATTCCTTCCACTTTATTTTTATCTTTAGATATTTTAGTTCCTTTACCTTTCCATATAATTTTTACAATAAGCTTGTGTTAAACCTATAGAATAATTTGGAGAGAATTGATGACATCTTTACTACATTGAGTCTTCCAATCTACGAACATGGTACACCACTCCATTTATTTACACCTCTGATTTCTTTCATCAGAATTTTTTAGTGTTCAGCATACAAATTCTATACATGTTTTATTAAATTTATACCTAAGCTTTTTTTTATTATTAGTTTCAGGTGTACAGAACAATGCAATAGTTATCCTTTTCACCCCTCACAAAGTAACCACCCCCCACCTAAGTTTTTTTTTTTGAGCCATTACAAATGGTACTGTATTTTTTATTTCGGTTTCCACACATTCATTACTAATATATAGAAATTCAATTTATTCTTGTATGCTGAGTTTGTGTCATAACTTTGCTGAACTCACCTATTAGTTCTAGTTTTATTATACATACATTCCTTGGGATTTTCATTGGAAACCATTATCTCACTTGCAAATAGGGACAGTTTTATTTCTTCCTTTAAAATCTGTTGTTTTTTATTATTTCCTTTTCTTACCTATTACACTAGTAAGAACTTCCAGGAGTATGTTGAATAGTCGTGGTGAGTGGACATCCTTGTCTTGTTCCTAATATTAAGGGGAAAGCACTCAGTCTTTCACCATTAGGTATGTTAATTGTGGGGTTTTTGTAAATGTTCTTGATCAGGTTGAGAAAGTTTCCCTTTATTCTTAGTTTTCTTTTTATTATGAATAAATGTTTAGTTTAATGCATTTTCTACATTAATATAGAATTTTGCTTCAACTTTTTAATATGGTGGACTACACTGAATGATTTTTGAATACTGAATCAGCTTTACATCCTTGGAATATAACCCACTTTCAGAGTGTACAGTTCTTTTATATGTTGCTGGATTTGTTTTGTTAATATTGTGTTGAGGATTCTGTGTCTATATTCTTGAGGTATACTGGTCTGTAGTTTTCTAAACTGTCTTTAGGTTTTGGGATCAGGGTAATAACGGCCTCATAAAATGAGTTGTGAAGTCTTTCCTCTTCTATTTTCCAGAAGCGACTGTGTAGGATTCATATGATTCTTATGTCTTATTCTTGATGTTCCAGATTCCTCTTTTTATCACATCCTTTCTGCTTGAAGAATTACCTGTAGTCATTTCAGGGTCTCCTATAGCCAAATTCTCTTAGCTTTCCTCACTGCTTTAATTGCACCTTCATTCCTGAAGGATATTTTCACAGGGTATTGAATTCTGGGTTGACAGTTCTTGTCTTTCAGCATTTGAAAAACAGTGTGCCATTTCTTTCTGGCTTCCATGGTTTCTAACATGGGATCTGCTGTCATTTGAATCACTGTTCCCCTATAGGTAATAATAGTTCGTTTCACTCTAACTGCTTTGAAGATTGTTTGTCTTTACTTCTTGTTTGATTTAAAAATTATTTTAATTGTGGTAAAACACATATAAAATTTACCATCTTAAGCATTTTTAACATATAGTTCAGTGTGTTAAGTATATTCAATTATGCAACCAATCTCTAGTACTTTTTCATCTTGAAAATTGAAACTTTATACCCATTAAACAACTTCTGATTTCCAAAGGTTTGATTTTGATTGTGTCTGGGTGTGAATTACTTTGGGTTTATCTTATTTGGGGTTCAGTGAGCTTCTTGAATCTATAGGCTTGTGTCTTTTGCCAAATTGGGGAAATTTCAGCTATTTCTGCAGGGCCACATTTTTTTCTCTACTTTCTGAGACTCTGATGACACGAATGTTACATTTTTTGTTACTATCCCCTAGGCCCCTGAGGCATCCTTCGTTTTTTTTTTTTTTTCAGTTTATTTTTTTTCTCTGCTGCTCAGAGTGGGTAATTTCTATTTATCTTCATTTTTACTAACTCTTTCCTGTCATCTCCATTCTTCTATTGCTCCCATGTAGTAAGTTTATTTCAGTTATTTTTCAGTTTTAAAATTTTCATTTTCTGCTTTATATATTTTATGAAACCAATACTTTATTTGTTTCAAATGTGTTTGTGATTGCTCACTGAAGCATTTTTATGGCTGCTTTAAAATCCTTGTCAGATATTTCCAACATCTGAAGCATCTTGGTGTTGACATCTGTTGACTATTTTTCATGTTGTGATTTCCCTGGTTCTTAGAATAAGTTATCTTCAATTGCATAATGGACATTTTGGAGATGACAAGACTCTGGATCCTACTTAATCTTTTTTAGCAGGCTGTCCACCAGCTGAGGTGTAGTGTGAGGGCTGGGTGAGTATGTATGTACCCACCATTATGGTTAAAAATGCACGATGGAAAACTGCTATAACATTATAATTTCCCCCTAAAGATCAAATTACATCGGTTTATATAATTCCTAGCTAACTTAGTTTGCTTCATATTTTTCAACTGCCTATGTACCATAGTACTTTTAGACTACAATATTCCAAAAGAAAGAATTCTATTTCATTATCACCTAGTGTTATATACACACTCAGAAGGGCCAGGGGAAAAAATATGGCTTTAAAACTCATTTATGAGCTTCTTTTTAACAATGCAAGGCAAATTTTATTGTTCACTTGCCTGTGACAATTCTCTCTTTAAGTAACCTCCTTTACTGCTATCAACATCCATTCTGATAGTTACTTTTCTTGAATTATTCCAACAGCCAGCAGGAATTTGAAGAAAAAGAAGCAAACAGGTCCTCTTTTGTGAATTTTTACTTCTTTAAATGAAACACCTGTATATCCTACTTTGAGATGAACTCTTGAAAATAATTCATTTATCTATTAACTTATATTAAATTTCATATATTCTAGACCTTTTGTTTTGACTGACCTTCAATTTATACCTGTATTCTTGCTTTAAATAAGAAACTATAAGATAGCATAACAAGATAGCAGACTAAGGAAAAATATAACTGCCTCAATATTTGCCTTCTTTCTTTCTATAATTTTCTATAATTAACCTTTAATTCCTTGTTTCTTGAGGAACTCTACTTTAGCTGGGAGAAGGAGTGGCACAGGTGATGAGGTATCCTAAGGTAGTTCCACAAAACATAGCGCTCTATTAACCCAGTTGGAAAACCAGTGTTCTAGGAAAAGCTTTGTATTTATCACATCTAAAAATGAAGAAAATCTTTTAAAGCATGAACTGAAACTAAGTTTTCTGAGAAGAACTATGTATAACATTAACATAGATAAGGATCTTCTATATCAAAATTAGAGCAAAACTCCATTTAAGTCCCCAAATCAGTAACAAAATAAGCACAAGAATTAATTATGTATACAAGTAGACAATAAGCACATGAAAAGGTCCTTGACATCCTTAGTCACTAGGGAAATGAAAATCAAAACCACAATGAGATACCACTTCACATACACTAGGGTGGCTATAACAGACAATAACAAGTGTTGGTGAGGATGTAGAGAAATTGGAACCAGTGTACACTGCGGGTAGGAATGTAAAATGGTACGAGCAAGTTGGCAAACTATTTGCAGTTCTTCAAAGTGTTAAATATAGACTTACCACATGACACTGCAATTCCACTCCTAGGTATATATCCAAAAAACCTGAAAACATTTGTTCACATAAAAACTTGTATACAAATGTTCACAGCAGTATTATTCATAATAGCCCCAAACTAGAAACAATGCAAATGTCCATCGACTGATGAATGGATAAACAAAATGTGATCTATCCACACAATGGAATATTACTCAGCCATAAAAAGGAATGAAGCACTGACACATACTATATAACATGGATTAACCTTGAAAACATTGTTAATGATGTCAGACACAAAAGACACATATTATATGATTCCATTAATATGAAATGTCCAGAATAGGCAAATCTAGAGAGACAGAAAAAAGGTCATTGGTTGCCAGGGGCTGGAGGAAGGAGAGAATAGGCAGTGACTGCTAATGAGCATGGGGTGAAGAAAATGTTCTTGAATTAGACAGTGGTGATAGATGCACAACCTTGTGAATATACTAAAAACCACTGAATTGTATACTTTACAAGGGTGAATTTGTGGTATGTAAATCATACCTCAATTTTTAAAAAGATTAATTAGGGCTATTTGACCTATCAGTTTGAAAACTGAAAGGAGGGGAAAACCACCAATGACTGTGTAACTTTTCTTTAAATTTCCTTTATATTGTAGCAAGATAACTGGCAACTTTGGCAGGCTGAGCCAGATCCTGTATTCTGGCACTCTGAGGGAGTGTCAAATAGATTTTTCTGAAATGAAGATGCAAATATAAAAAAGTAAAATTTAAGCAGCTGCCAATTAAAAAACAGAGCACAGTTACTCAGCACACACCTAGGTGTGTTTCTATATAGAGATCTGTTAAGTAACATCTAGGCAGCCCTCCTTTTCCAAATACTATAGTTTTTGTTTCAAATGTTCATTTGTTAAGACAGCGGTTTAGATCTCTCAAAACATTTTCCCAAATGATGTCAAAATGCTGTTTCTCAGGCTAGCTCACAAAGCCTATTTAACCACACTGTATTTGGAGAGTAATATTGATTTTATTTTTCCAATTCTACCTATGAGGTATGATCAAAAGCTATGGTTAATATTTAAAAAAATTATTATAAAGACACATTGCCATTAGTCCCCCTTAAAATACTCCCCCTCGCTTTGAACGCACTTATCCCATCATTCTTGCCTTTTTCTGAAGCAGTTCTGGAAGTCCTCTTTCATGAGTGTCTTTACTTCATCTTCCATTACAACAATGCTCCATGTCACACATCGCTTCTGGTATGGCAATTTGTGTCTAATAAAAATATTATGGTGTGTCCTCATCCACATTATTCACCGGATCTGGCACCATGTGAGTTCTGGCTCTTCCCCAAAGTCAAAAAAGACCATGAAAGGTAAACGTTTTGAACTGATTCTGGACATCAAGGCAGCCATGACAGTGCAACTAAAGACATGAAAGAGAGGACTTCCAGAACTGCTTCAGAAAGTGGCAAGAACGATGGGATATGTTTGAAGTGAGGGGGGATATTCTGAGGGGGATTAATGGCATTGTGTCTTTTACTGTAATAACTTTAAACATTCACACTATTTTTTGATCACACCTCATATACATCCCCATAAAACATCTACTCATGCAAACCACCTGGAACCTCTCTCCCCTGTAGGAGAATTCATCTAGACTGAATCACTCACCTCAACTCAAGCAGGGCAGTCTAGATGGAACGCCAAAGGAATTTACAATCTTTGAGACTTGGGTCTGAATCCTGCCTCCTCCACTTACTAGCTGTGCAACTATGAGCAAGTAACTTAACCTCTTTAGGCTCCAGTTTCCTCATCTGTAAATTGAGGATAATTATGTCTACCTCATTCAAATTGATATACAAAAGCATCTAGTCAGAGGGGGCATTCAGTAAATGTTAGTCTCCAAGATGTATCAATCCCCTTTTCCAGTATTAATATAGCACAGTATAGTGAACAATGCAACATTTTTTGATAGCTAATTTTCCCCAATGTGTTGGTGTTATCACTTGAATGAGAAATGTCACTGTAAAACTAGTAAAGTTGTAGAAAGTGCAGAATGGTGATTTGAGGGGCATGTACCAGCTAGGAAGGCTTATCAAATTTTTCAGGGTATGAGAGAGATAAAACAAAGCTGATTAAACATCTGCAAAAGTATATTAAATATATTTTTATTTAGAAAAAACTTTATCCTATTTCAATATACAAATAATAGAAGGTTGAGTTAAAAAACACTGGTGTAGAGGGCCGGCTGGGTGGTGCATTGGTTAAAAGCTGGCTTGGGACTCCAGAGGGCCCCGGTTCGGATCCCACATTTGAGGGCCAGAGACACTGCCCTCTACAGCTAAGATGCTGAACAACAGCTCAACCTGGAGCTGGGCTGCCGTGAGTAGGCTGCAGCCCCTGCTGCAGCGGGTTGACATGGGCTACCGTGTGTAGCCAGCAGCCAGGGAGAGCAGCCAGCAGCCAGCGTGAGCGGCCATCCAGAAGCTGGCGACTGATCTGCCTCGCTCGGGAAGAGCACAATGATGGTGCCAACTTGGGCCAGTGAGGCGACGTCCTCCACAACTAGACTGAAGAATAAAAGGACAGTCTGTTCCCCTTCCCCCAATTCCCCAATAAAAATCTTAAAAACAACAATAACAACAACAACAAAACTCTGGTGTAGAAAAACAGGGTTCAGTTTATATTAATCCTATAATCTAGAATTGCACTGTTTGATGTGGTAGGCAATAGACACAGGTGACTATTTAAATTTAAGTAAACTAAAATTAAATTTAAAATTCAGTTCCTCAGCCATACTAGCCCCATTTCAAGTGCTCAATAGCGACATGGGGCTAGTGACTACTGAATGATGCCGATTGAGGAATTTGTTTTTCAAATGAATCTTTCCCATTATTTTGTATTGTTTTCAGGTAGACACCTCTGCTCCTAAATGTTAAGAATTGAAATAACATTATGGTAATTGAGTTGTTTGGTATAGGTTTTACAAAATTTCTGGGGTGAAGGTTTCTCCCAAAATACTGCACTTAAAATGTACTTCAATCTATTAATGTCAAAATGATCTTTTGCTTCAGGCTATCATTTGACATCTGCTTCTAACAGATATCAAATGACTAAACTAAGTTTCCTATAACAAGCTTTGTGGACCAAAGGATTAGAGGCCAAGCTTACAGAAATCTAGATGACCACATCAGATTTGAAGATAAAACTGTGATCATATGTAAGATTATAAAAATCAATTTACATGGTGGATAAAACATAGTTTTTACGGTATATAAGAAACCATGGATATATTAGTTAAGATGGGGAAATCTGATTTAAGTTATGCTATGGCTATAATTCTATTTATACTAACAAGATAGGAATGAAAGGAAATATAAAAGCACTTCTGGATTTACACATACGTGTAAGGGTGTCTAATATTCAGGAAACTAGCACTATTTCATGAAAAAAAACCAACACCCCACCTCCCCATACATACAAAACAAACCAAAAAGACAATGTGGAGACCTGACTCCAGGTGGGGCAGTAGGCTAGCTTTCAGTCTTGTAGCTGCCTGTTCTTAAGTTCATTCACATTCCTTTCTAGCTGACACCTTCAAGAGAGGAAGGTAAATATGCATAGTAGGTAATGCCAATAATTGAGCCATTTTGTTATGGTATGTTGAAGCATAAGATCACTGTTTATTTGTAGTTTATTTGATATGCCCATCAAATACCTGACCCCAGAGGTATGTATATGATGGGCAGAGGTAAGAAAAAGGGTGAGGGCACTATTTTTCATTGTTTGGTAAGCTATAAGTGTTAAGTTATTTTAAAGATGAAATAACAACATTCCAAAATTAAAACTGGCCGCATCAAAATATCGTTAACCCTATCTGTTTTCTAGTAACTGCAAGTCAGAAGCAATTTATTAAAAAAGGAGAATAGGGGACATAGGCATACTGACAGCAGCATAAGGTAGCAAATGATACAAGGGACTCTTTGAAAACTATGAATATTAGACATAAATTACAGAGGAAGTCATGTAGGGGCCATATAGTAGAGGCAATTAGCTTGATATTATGGTAAAATATGACCATTAATTTTCAAAATGTTTAATAAAAAAGTTTAGATTATTTAAAACTTTTATTTAAATTATTATATTTAAACGTTTAGTCCACTATTAAGATGGAAATTGTACGATTTAATTTAGAAATATTTGAATTAAAAAAAAAACTCTTGACAGTTAAAGAAAAAGCTCTGATACAGTCAATTAAACATAACAGCTCATTTCCAGGCAATACTGGATCATGCTACTGTAGTTAACAGACTTCCCAGAATTGTGTTCTGCAAAGCATTTGTGTCAAGACTTCAATAGATGGTTCAGAAAAAAGGGGTTCTGACATCAAGTCTCAAATGCTGTAGGCTATATCCTTTTTGCAGATTCATCATATGTAACATCATCTTAAAAGTTCTAAAAAGTTATGCAGTAAAGACATTGGTCAAATCTTGTTTAACTCCACAATTCCCAAATTTGGTTTTTTTGGAGGGGGAAGATGGTTGTTGGGGCACAGATATACCTTTAACATGTCCAGAGACTTCTCAGTTAGAAATACTGTGTGTACTATTTAAAGTTCCTCAAGTATAAATACCACATAATAGACCAAATCCAAAGGATTATATTTCTAGACAGGAAAACCCAGTTACTCATGGCATATTAAAAAAACCAAATAAATGTGTTTAGAGTAATGGGGAGGGAGGTGTGCTTAGTAATTTCTGCCCATATAAATGAAATTAACAGAACTAATTGATCCTAAAAAATAAAAAGGTGTCCACATTTTGTTTGGTATGTTTTAGAAAGTTAAAATTCTACCCATTGACACTATAAACTGACTTTATCCATTTCTTCAGGGACGTACTTCAAGAGGTTGACATACAGGATATACCATATTTCATTGATTATAAGATTATGAGGCAACCGTCATGTGTAGGAGAAACTATTATCTTATATATCACCAAGGAAAAACCCCACTGCTAATTAAACAATGGCATGCCATGGATTGTGAGATGCCTTCCAATTTAAGCAATATTGAAATATGAACGTACTTTCCTTTCTTCCTTCTTCCACACATATTCTTCAAAATGTTCTTTATCTGTTTTCCCCCTTTAAAGACAATAACGAAGAGGGGAACAATACAAAAAGGACAAGATTCAAGAGATTTCTGTTCACCTTACTCTTACAATTATATTTAGATATTATAATGACTCTGTTTAAACAGATCAATCAAACAAATCATTTTTAATTGTTCTGCTTGATTCTGAAAAAATTACCCCAGAGGAAAAACGCAGAACTTCCTCAGACAGTTGTTAGTGAGATGATTCATTATAACTATTATTTATTAAACACTTAAACCATGTACTGAACCAAGTGCTTTACATATATTATCATTTCATTTAATTCTCACCACACCCCCATGAGGTAGATATTATTTGCATCCCTATTTTACAGATTAGGATGCTGAAGCATAGAGACACATTAAATAACTTGCATAAGATTACAAAGTGATGAAGTGGCAGAGCCAGGACTCAAACCCAGGTCTTTATGGCTGCAAAGCTTATGTTCTTGAACAGTTTGCGATACATCCAAATTATCCCACAAAGCGCCTTCCAAATTTTAAGGAGATAAGCAAAATTTAAATATTTAATTGGTAGTAACTAATGTATTTGCTTAAAATAGGCCAAATGTATTAAATAATAATTATATTCTATATGGATATATTTATTCTGAATCTGTTTTATAAAATGTATATAGTATATTTCTGTTTGTTTTTGCTAACTCAACACATTTTACTTAACAATTAAGATTTACAGTTGTTTTATCTTTGCTTTTACGCTATTTAGTATTAAATTGATAAACCAGAAAATCTGAGATCTGATAATGTTCCAGATTAATGATACAGGAAACTGTATTGACTCCAATGGGGGAGGGAATCTAATGCCAAATATTAAAATGCAGTTGCTTGTTTTTTCTATTATGTGAATTGGGGAATAGGATGTCAAATATATATATATATATATTTGCACAATTGCATTCCAATGTTTTAAAGCTCATTATCCACCAAAACACATACACAACTGTGTACTATCGCACTCATGCATTACTAAGAGACCACCAAGATGTCACTGTCGTTTGTACACTGTAATCTGATCCACTGGGTCTAAAGCATCCAGTCTGCACTGGTGAATTGGACCACTTGACATCACCCATCATCATTCACCGTCTGGAAGATCACATGTCCCTAAGCATGGAACTCTAGAGCAAATCTTGTCAATGATCACAATGGTATAAATTTTTTAGTGGATGATAAATTTTTAAAAAATCTTCAGAACAATTCTTCTGCAATTCAGACTTCTGATAAAAGGATCTGCTGTATTTTTGATCATTCTATAATTTATCGAATGTCATATCCTTGATCAACAGTGCACATCCCAATTATGCCACTGTTCTTATATAAAAATAGGATACACTCATTGTGACTTCCAGAAACATACTAAAGAAAAGGCAAAGTCTGCCTATATTTCTTTCTTTAATTAGATAAGTTTATCTCGTTAAATGTACCAAAATTTAAATTTAAATGTACCAAAGAAGTTTCACATTTTGGATCAACCCCATTAGCATAGGATCGAGCTGCCAAAATGAAGTGAACTTTCCTAAATTTTAGTTTAACAAAGACTGACATCCTATATTATAATCACTGAAAACAATGAAGTGTTCAGTAATGTGTCACAGTTACTTGACAGTTGACATGTAATAATACCTGTCCTCTCCTTAGATCTTCACTTGGGGGAAAGAAAAAAACCTGAAAGGTGGTAAAAATGAAACAGGACAAGTAAAAGAAACTTAATAAAACATTTTTTTGCAAAATCAATGATCATACTTTTAATATTTTTCCCTACAGATGAAATATAAGAAACCTAATATTGATACAGAACTACAGAATCCAATGTAATCTTTGAGGTTAAAAATGGCTGTACATCCACTGAAGATGGTTTCTAACACAAGGGTCTCATTTCTTATAAAGAAAATATTTATGTATTGATAGTTACTATGTTTCAATGCATTATGGGTACTTGTCATTTAAATATTCAAGGTGGATATTTTTATACATTTCTATAAAGCAAAAATAACCTCCTTAATTTTATTTTTGAAAATTGTTCATATTTAACTTTATTTTCATTTATCCTTACTCTACTGAAGCTGAGAAAAATGTGTCACTTTAGGTCAAGCTTATGATCCAGTACATGTTGTCCCTGACAGCAGTGGCAAGGAATTTGTAGAACAGAACAGCCACAATTCTCTGAAACCCATCTCCTAAACAGTTCAATATTCAAAAACATACTAGCATCTTTAACTCATTAAAGAGTTCTGAATTCACCTGGACACTTTAGGAAGCTATTTTGTTTTTAATTTTGTACCAACCTTGACTTTGCTTACATAGTAATTCCTTTATTATCCTAAGTTTGCTTCTTTAAACATTTGGCCTTGTTCTAGCCTACCATGTTCTGACCCATGTTTGAGTTCAACCACAAGGGTTTTTTTTGTTGTTGTTTTGTTTTGAGCACCATGAGACCCATGTGAGGTCTTAAAGCAGGAAGGCCAGGTAAAGGAATGAAGAAACTGTCTGTACTTATGGTGAGGTACTCAGGTCTTCTAAAATTGTTCATGTTTCAATGTAAGACTAAAATGATCAGAAAAGAGATAAGACTGATAATCACCCTACTCCTAAACTTCATAATTCATTCAGCGGACATCTACTGGGTCCACAATCTGTATGTGCCAGGTACTGTGTTAAGTGCTGAGGATACAGAGAAATAAATTTCTGCTTGCAAGAGTGCTACTAGGGATGAGACCATAAATGTAAATTCCTATAGAGACCAACCCTGAAATCTTTTAGCCTGGAGAGGAAAATTTTTATGTATTTACTCAAGTAAATGGATATTTTTTAAAAATGACTTTACTCTGGTAAAATACAATCATTTTCTGCCAAGAATTTACTGGGGAGGAGATGGCATAATAATAGTAGGCATAATATTAAGTCCAATATTAGACTTTTGAATGAAAATTCTCAACCTTTTCCTTACTGGCTTCAATAATTTCAAATTTGTATCAAAAGTAATTTACTTGAAACAGCTGAACAACCAAAGGCAACAAAATATCCAAAGGCAATTTGTTGAAATCTAGTTTTAATAAATCTAGGCAACACTGGCTCTATTTGACATACCTTATGCCAGAATATCAAGAAAATTCTTTAAAAATGGCAAATTGTGTAATCCTATCTGCCAGGTTCTGGAAACCATGACAGTAACTGAAATAACTAGGCTTTAACAAATGAAACCTCTTATAATACCATAATTGTTTCTGAAAGACACATGACCTCTAACTACTGGCTTATTTATTTATACTCTGAATTTTTCCACAAAGGATTTGAAGCAGCTACCCTAATATAAAGCAAAGCACATAAATTATATTCACCTGGCTTTGAATTATGGCTCTGCCATTCACTATTTATAATCTTTGTGCCCTTAACTTCTGAGATTCAATTTCTTAATCTGTAACAATGGGGACCATAATCCTCTGTTGGATTATAAGAAGGGTAAAATGAAATAGCATGTAGCACAGTATCTGGCATATAGTAAGTGCCAAATAAATATCAGTTTTGTGCCTTCCTTATCCAAATATATGCTATACAGAAAAAGGATAAGGTAGAATTTTAAGTGACTTTTTTTTTTACACATTGGTCCATGCCAAGCAGTAAAGTGGACTGGTTAGTTGCAAATGTTAACGTTTGCATCTAGAAATCAGGCTCAAACGAATTCAATTTCTTTCCACAAGGTCAGAACTTTGAGAACATACTTTATTAACCTTATAGCTGTATCATATAATGAAAAAAATTTTCTGAAGGAAAAAAAGGAAAAGACTCCCCTGGAATAATACTGTTCTTCACACTATCAACTCAAACATTCTAAATTTGATTTTCTTATAAAAGATTTATAGTATTAGTCTGGCTAACGTAATTTTAAATGAAATTCTCATGATTCTGCCAGTCTTAAAAACATGATTTCTTAAAAAAAAAATTTAGGTAACATATCAATGTCTTTTCTATTGATGAACAGCGTTTCGTTTAGGTTTAAAAATACGATCCAAATTGCAAAATACTAAGCACCAATCGTAAGCACTATTACAACTCTGCTTGCGTTAAGCGGAGCAAGTAAACACTTTATACAGCAGTGGAGGTGACTAGGAAAAAACTGAAAAGCGATTTAAACTGATTCCCCTCCCTCTCCCCCTCCGTTATACCCGAGAATGCAAGTGTCCCGCATCTCAGATCAAACTGAGCCTGGGTCTTACTGACGTAACCAGTAACCCTATCCACCTCTCACACTGCGGAGGCCGGCAGGGCAGCGGCTGCGGCCAAGTACACCACTCATCAGAGCCTGTCCCATTCCACCCCCGCGTTTCAGTCATGCTTTCCAGAAATGGGGTCACTCACTCAGTAACTATTACACACACGCAGTCTATCATCCTGTAATCCCCCAAAGTCCGCTGCGGGGATAGAAGACAGCAAAAAGTCAGGAAGGAAGAATCACAGACGCGCCACCATCAGGAATTGATTTTCCACTCGAAGAGGAGCGCTGCTGCCCTGAAAGGGGTCTTGTCTGGGTTATTTTCGCAGACCCCGTGTTGGTTCTGGGGCAAGGGGGGGCTGCGAAAAGCTCGGTGCTCTTGTGTGCGGGAGAAATTCTATTTTGCCCTGTTTGGGTATATCTGGGTTTCTGGCACTCGGGTGGGTGTCTCGGGGACGGTCACCAGATCCCGGGCGAGGAAAACCAGA
Source organism: Hipposideros armiger (assembly GCF_001890085.2). Taxonomy (NCBI): domain Eukaryota; kingdom Metazoa; phylum Chordata; class Mammalia; order Chiroptera; family Hipposideridae; genus Hipposideros; species Hipposideros armiger. The sequence goes on from NW_017731363.1 coordinate 5,211,675, forward strand.
AAGCCCTTTACGACGGCCGCTGATCTTGAATATCACCCTCTCATCTCCATGGACAGGAAACTCAAGTTAAACTCGCAGGGACCGGGTTCTCGATCGAGCTCAGCGACCTCAAAAACGGGGTGGGGTGGGGGTGATGGAGGACCTCAGGCTTCCACTTTCTCCTTCGCAGCAGTACAAACCGCTGCGGCAGATGGGGGGAAGCAAAAACCCTTGGCTGTCCTGCACCCCAACCCGAAACCCCCACAGGTCGCTATCCCTGCCCTGGGCCGTTCTTGCCCCCGCGCGCCAGTCTCCCCGAAACAACCCAGTCCCTGGGCCGGACTCGAGAGTCCCTTCTCCCTAGTGAACCCAATTCGTACTCCTCGCTCATCCTTCAATGCCACCAGGGTCCACGGTAGCTTCCAACCAGGCAGGGCCAAACTTCCTAACTCTTCGCCGGCCCCCGCTCCGCCTCGCACTTCCCCCACGCAAAGTTGATTAAAATCGGCTTCTTGCAAAGCCCCAGCGCCCACTCCAAACCCCACGCGCCACCACACCACAGCCCCCCTTGCGAGGGAGGGGAGGTGAGGGTGCGGGTGGGAGGAACAGAAGGGCAAACGGACCAACCCCAACTACCCGAACCGGAATCCCGGAGCGAGGGGAGACGCGAGAGGCAGAGGAAGGGGACGAGTGGCCAGCTCCGGGGAGGGAGGCCAGCCGGCGGGGGCGACGGGAGGGGGCGCACCGGCCCCCGCCACCCGGCTGCACTCACCTCCGCGCTGTCGGACGGGCTCTCCACAGCCATCTTCTGCCACGGGTCCGCCAGCTGCGCCAGCGGCATCTTCCCCCCCGGCCCGCCGCCTTCACCGCCTCCTCCCTCCCCGCCCGCCCCGCGGCCGGCCCCACTCAGTCGCCGCCCGAGCCCCACGGCAGCGGCGGCAGCAGAAGCAGCACCAACAGCAGCAGCGGCGGCGGCGGCAGCAGCAACAGCGACAGAGGCTGCCGGGGAGAGGGCTCGGCGTCCGACACCGACCCTCGAACACCGCGCGCCCGCTGGAGACGCCCGCGCGCCAAGCGACAGCCTCGCGCCGCTGCCCGGCACCGGGTCTCGCCCCTTTCTTCCTCTCCTCCTTCCGCCGCGGGGACTACAGCTCCGCCCCCCGCCGCGGGTTCCCGCGCCCGCTCCCAGCAGAACAGCGGCTGCCGCGCGCTCCCCTACTTCCGCTCACAACATGGCGCCTAAGCGATACCTGTCTCTCAGAGCGAGGCTCGGCCACCGCCGCCACCGCGCGCGCACCCGGGGGCGGGGCTTTGTGAAGACACGCCCCCGGTCGCCACGCTTTGCTCCTCCCTCCTTCCTCGCCCTAGCCTCAGCTTCTGGGCCTCGCCTACTTTCAGGAAGGGCGAGCCCTAGAGATCTGGGGGCGTCGGCGGGGGAAAGAAGAGAGGGGAAAGCAGGAGGGGCGAAAGGGTGGGAGCTTTTGAACAGCCTTGGGTCCGAGCAGGTCGGAGGCTCCTTGGGGATGTAGCGAACAGTGGTACCCACCCAGATGAGGGAGATAGGAGAGGCGCAGGGGGCACAGTCCGGTGCCAAGGACCCGGGGAGCGGCTATGGGGTGTCTTTTCGTCTTGACTCCTGCGTGGGTGTATGTGGGTGCGCCGAGTCTATGGGTACATCCTGCAATGGCCAGGACCTGCCCTCTCGAGGGTCACACGCTGTGCATTCACCTCCCCCCTCCCCCCCGTACACACACACCGGGGACACTGAAGGCTTAGTGCCTGTGAGAACCCTGGGGGCTTCGCTCTCGGTTTGATTCAAGGCTCTCCATATTAACGCTCGTGTTATATTTTTAATATTTGGAATTCATTCGTCTTCCATGAGTCGTCCCCCCCCCCGCGTCCCCCGCCCAAGTCCGCAGAGCCCTCGGGCTTCAGCCTCGACCCTTACTTAAATCTCCCCACTCCTTGCAGCCTAAATCTTCATGAAGGAGAAAACAAGGAGGTTCCATAAAGCTGCCCGACTCTCGGCAGAGATTGGGGAATTATTCTAAAATATCTTGTTGGCAGGAGTCCGGGGTTCCTGCTCCTCTGTTGACTCTAAATAAAAGATTAAATTAAAAAAAAAACCAGGCAGGCTGTGAGTGGGGATGGGAGAGAGGGAGGCGTTCTAACTCCTGCCCAAGATAAGGAAGCCCTGGGTTCAGGAAACCCAATCCCCAGATGGCGACGGCGCCCAAGAGGACACAGAGAGCATGTGGGGAGAGGCCTGGGTGTCTGGAGTGGGTCCTGGGGGCTGCGGTGCGACCCCGTGTGCCCCGCGCCAGGTGCCGTGGAGAGCTCAATGCGCCCGGGCAGAATTTTGCAAAAGTCGCCAGGCGGAGTGGAAAGCTAGGGCAGCCACTGGCTTATTGCCCTACAAGGAGAAGGAGAAAAGTAAAGGGAACTCTCCAGGCTGGCTAGTGCCTTCATTCCCTCAGGCCTCGGCCCAGGCGTCCCGGGCCTCCTACGCCCGGCTACCACAACGCGTTCCCCGCTGCGCTTCCAAAGCACGCCTTTTAACCGCTCTCTCTCTCTCATTATCCCGGGACCCAGACACCTGGAGAGCCCTCGCCTTCCTCCTGAAAGCAGGTGCGGGGATGAGGTTAGAGTCCCACACCTAGCCGGCCAGGTCTGCGCGGGCGGGACAAGGTTCTTCTTGCTAGGCCTAAGAGAATCAGATGTTGGGCTCTTTCTACGGCCTTAGCCCGCGAGCCCCTTGGCACAGGCCACCTGAAGAGGCTCCATCTGTTTAGGGAGCCGGAAGAGGCGACCGGAAATCCTCGCTGCGCGCCCTCTCTCGCAGCCTTGGACTCAGGGGGACAGCTCAGGGTTGAGCAACATCTGGGCAGGCTCAGTGGTCTGGGGGGTGGGGAGGATTAGCTCGTAATTTTTTCACCTCCGCCAACATGCTTGATTCGAGTGCTGCAAATCCAATCTGGACCCTAACTCGGATAATTTGGCGGCACCATCTCCGTAATTCCTGACATAAAACCAGCTTGCAGAAGTTTGAAGACAAGGAGTTGTGTATTGTTTTACATTTGTGTACAAAGTGCCTAATTTATCTTTCATTTACATCGCAAAGCCACATTACCATTCCTTATAGAGAAAAGAAGTTGGTCAATTTGGTTAGTTTAAAGTAAATTAGCCCCCCAAACAGTGATCAAATTATTCCAATTAACATTCTTGCTTTAGTGAAAACATATGTAGTTGAAAGAGACAATTATAATGTGTCTAAAACTGTCCGATGCTAATTACTTCACTCAAAGGGCGAACTAAGCTTTTTGAAATGAATCAAATTGTGTACTGAAAAGTTGATTTCAGTATCAACTTCTATTCATTTCCTTTTACCTTGAGAACTAGAAGAATACCTTTAAAAATAAAGTTAATTGATCTGCAAAAGTAATGTGAATAGTGTTCACATTGCAGGAATGAAGCATTAAATAAACTTAATGGGCTAAAGTACTACCAGCACAGCTGTCTTACACATAGGATCAACTTGATAAGTATGTGTGAATTGGCTTAGAAAAATACTATTATCATTCCTTTTGCCCCAAAAGAAAAGAAAGCATTTTTTTTCTTTTGGTCAACAATAAGCTTTTGTTTTCTTTTCTTTTCTTTTCTTTTCTCTTGTTAAGCTCAAGAGTGGGGCAACCACTATTTCTGGTTGGGAGAATCTGGGAAAATCAAATGAGGCTGGGGGATGTTTCTTGTAGGTGGCAGTAAAGGGAATTATTTGAACATAGAAGCTGGTATTGCCCTGAGCAGGATTCCTTTTTTTTTTCTGTTTAAGAAAGAAAAACTCTTGAGTGTAGTTATTCAAAGAATAGCTGCCTCTGGAGATCACCCTGTGCAGGCTAATATGGTAGCCACTAGCTACACGTGGTTCTTGAGCACTTAAAATAAGGTTGGCTGGTGGTAATTGAGATGTGCTGTAAGGGTAAAGCTCATACCAGATTTCAAAGACTTAGTACAAAAAAAGAATGTAAAGTATCACATTAATAATTTTTATATTGACCGCATGGTGAAATGATATTTTAAATATATTGAGTTAAAGAAAATATTTCTTTAAAGTTAATTCCACCTTTTCTTTTTACTTTTTATGTGGCTACTATATATAGGTGGCTTACTTGTCAAGATTAGCATTATAGTTCTATAGGACAGTGCTGCTTTAGAACTTTCCTTTAACACTGAGCCTTTTATGTATTCCTACAAGTATTCCTATAATGTGATATCCTCTCATTACAATGTCTTTTTGGGCTCCTGGGTACAAAATCAGCAGAAAGGGCTGATTCAGTTATCTACTTATTCTATCCCTCCCCCTTCTTCCCCCGCCATACCCCTTTCAGTCAGAACCAAAATATTGGAAAGTTATTACTTGAAACTACAGCAAAGGGAAACAGCAAACCTCAGTCGAAAATATGGACTAGATTTCCAAGAAATCATTCCTGATGAATGATAGGACAACCAGATTTAACCTCCTCTGTCCCCAACAATTTCCTGCTATAATTATAACCTTTGTATACAAGTTTAAATGGGCATTTACTTAACAGAATAACATTTGTTCAAAAAATGGAGTTACATCAGTCTGGAAAAGTTACAAGATGACTAACTATGGCTCATGGCACAATCTCTACCTCACATACATCCAAAATTCATAGTTCTTTTACATATAGGTTTGTCACTACTATAGAAAACCCATAAAGTGTAATCATCGTCACCTCTATGAAAAAGCTTTTCCCTTTACATTACTTGAAGCATATTCATTTTTCACACATAAAGAAAAAGTAATCACTAGAAACTATTTAACTGTTTCTTTCCAGAGAGAAAGAAAGATAAAGCTTAGGCTCAAATTTTATCTCATGTAAGATGATAATGAAACAAAATATATGGTGACATATTTTTGTGTGTGTATGAATTTTGTTTTTTCTTTCAAATTTCCCAAATAAAGTTATTATGAATATTTTCCTGATTGACACACATCTCAAGAGACAGCAGGAATTTCTACATCTATTTGCGAGAATTCAAATTTTGGAAAATGTTAAGGATCTTCTCTAGGTTCCCCTCCAGATATAAAGTTTAATGTTTCTAGAGTTGTATATGGTGAAAGATGCTCATAAAATCTATAAGGAACTAAGAGGAAGACATTCTAGGATACAAATACTTGAAATGTTTACTTTAACATTCTTCCCAGTTAGGCAATATGGGCTCATGATAAAAGCAGAGACAGGCCTGTGTCCAAACTCCAGGTTCCTTTATGTCTCTAAGCTTTAATTGGGTTTAGAACAGGGTCTGGCATAGAGTGGTCGCTCAATAAATATTTGCGGAATAAGCTTTGTTTTCCTCACCTGAAGATAAAGATAATATTAACCACCTCATAGAATTGTTGGGAAGATTAAATGGGGATGATGTCCGTAAAACATTAAGCACAGTGCCTGCCACATAGGAAGCACTCAATAAATGGAGCTATTGTTATCAGCTTCAGAAAGGTAGTATTTTTGCATACATAATGTAATTCAAATACTTCACTCTTGAAAGTTATTTCCATTTGTTCTGTGAGCATTTTATTGTGGCATAATCTATAATAATTCTTTAGGGCACTCTTGTATCACAAAAAATTATACCGTGTAACTTCCTGTGGAATTCAACAAAAGAGCATGTAGGGTAACTTACTGTTCTGTTTTTCAAGCCACATACGTTGAAATGCAAATGATTACAGGTCAGTTGCCTCATGGTCTATGATCAAAACTTTGTTTATGTAATGCTCAAAAGAAACTAACAAATGTATGATTCAAAGTTAACATTACCTGACTCATACTTATGTTGGGAGGAACAGGGAAGTATGGAGGAGAGGTCTGTGTCAGACACGCTTTAATGTTTTCTTTTATTGGTTTCCAAAATGTTTAATCCTTAGAGGTGTCATTTTGTTTCAGAGTTGTTTGAAGGGAAAGAATTATGGGGCTTTGAGACTTGACAAGGAACTGAGAAGCCATTCTTGGAGCTTTAATAAGCTACTGTTTTTCTTCAGTTTTCATTTTACTAGAACTGAAAAGACCCACAAAATGTTCTTGTTTATAAACTTTTATCCATAAGAGAGAGATAATACATTAAAATTTCATTTTCAAACTGATATTAAAACGGCTGCCTTAACATTAATCAAAAATCATAGTATACAGTATTCCCTCAGAGGATAAACATTCCCATTTTGTAACTACCAATTTAGTTTGGTTGGTTAGAGCAGTGGTTCTCAAATTTTTTCAGTCCACAAACCATTTTAAAGCAAAAACCCAAGGACCACCAGTTCCTACTCATCACTATGAGAACAACCCCAAAGCTTTATGGAACTGTTTTTTTAAAACATGGCTGTTATTGTGGTTATGTTCTTTTTGTTTTCTTTTGTTTTAAGTTTATATTTGTGCTTTTGAATGTAGATTTGAGTCTGCAGCTAGAAAAGATACTTCAAAAAATATCCTGACTTCTTTTAGTGACTTGCATTTAAGACTAGCCCATAATCAGATCTCAATTGGGGAAGTGACTCTGGAAAAGCAATGAAATTAAATGGAACTCTATTCCTTGACCACCAACTGAACCCCAAATCTATATGCTTGGGAAATCTGCAGTTTTAATCACAAAAATCATGTGAATGAGGTAGCACCAAATTAAGTCTGTTGTTGGAAAAACTGGCTGTGGATTAATAATGCCATATTTGTTAATGAAGTATATTTTCATTCAACAACACATTAATTATGATTTTGGTAGCTTATTTTCAAGTCATGTCCCTGATAACTAGTAAATAAAATAAATATTTAGGAGTATGAATATTAAGGAATTCCTTTATTAATAAAGAAACTGAATTTAAAATAACTCACAATTGCCTGCTAAATAAGGGATGGATTCCATAGATTAAATTAAATTTTAAGAAACCCCACCTAATGAATCTATATACAAATATTGAGTTCATGTGTAAGTAAGAACAAGCCAACTGGAAGTAACACTGTCAGTTTTGGACACTTTACCATCTTATATAATCATGGTGATGTTGATAGTAATAGCTAGACATTTATTGAGTACACATTTTGTGTCAGGCAGTATTATAAGCGTTTCACATTTATGAAGTTCTTTAATAATCATTGTATTCCTAATGCTAAATATATAATAATAGCATTTAACAGCTATTGTGTACTTGCAAACTGTTAAATGGTTTACATACATTATCTTGTTTAATTCCAACAATAGGTATTGTTAGCAAAAGTGTTTTATTCTGATAAAGAATTAATATTTTATGATCTCACTTATATGTGGAATCTAAAGAACAGAATAAACAAGCAAGCAAAACAGAAATAGACTCAGAGATACAGAGAAAAAACTGATGGTTGCTAGACGGGAGAGAGGTTGAGGGATGGGGGAGAAGGTGAAGGGATTAGACAGTACAAACTGGTAGTTACAAAATAGTCACGGGGATGTGAAATATAGTATGGGGATATAATCAATAATGTTGTAAAGATTATGTAGGGTGCCAGATGGGTACTAGACTTATCGGGGGATTGCATCATAGACTGTGTAGATGCCTGACCACTGCACTGTACACCTGAAGCTGAAGTAGAATAATATTGAATGTCAACTATAATTAAATATACATATATATATATATATGATGTAAAGTACACATAAGGAATATAGTCAATGTATTGTAACAGCTATATATGATGTCAGAGGAGTAGTAGACTTGAGGGGGTATAATTTTGTGAGGGGTGTAAATGTCTAATCATTATGTTGTTTTGTACATCTGAAACTCATATAATAAAAAATAATAAAAAGAAAAAAAGAATGTTTTTCATTACAATTAATTCTTTCAAAAAATTTCAGGAAAAATGCTTGGGAAATTTATTATAAAGCACAACTAAGTACTTAAAAGTATCTGTATAAAATTTATCCACATGTCATATCACTTTCTTATTCTTTGTTTTATTTCACCTTGGTGGAGACAAAAAGATTCTGTGAATATCACTTTGAAAAATAAGAAAATAAGTTTGTTTTCCAAAGAGCAACATAAGGCTTTTGAAAGGATGCTAAAGGAGATAATTTTCAAATGAAAACTTTCTTTTCTGTAGCTCATCATGAGTCTTTAGACCACTCTTATGGGTTGAATTACGTCCCGCCACAGCAGTCCTAACACCCAGTACCTAAGAATGTGACCTTATTTAGAAACGGGGTCATTGTAGATATAATTAGTTAAGATGAGGTCATACTTGAACACAGTGGGCCCCTAATCCAATATGACTGGTAACCTTATAAGAAGATGGCCATGTGAAGACAGAGACATAGGAGAATGCCAAGTAAAGACAGAGAATTGGAATGATGGAACTACAAGCCAAGGAATGCCAAAGATTCCTGGCAAACCATCAGAAGCTAGGAAGAGGCAAGGAAAGATTCCCCTAGAGGTTTCAGAGGGAGCATGGCCCTGCTGCCACCTTGATTTTTTACTTCTAGGCCCTAGAACTGTGAGCAATAAATTTCTACTGTTTTAAGCCACCCAGTGTGTAGTAGTTTATTATGGCAGCTCTAGCAAACTAATACAACCAAGGAGAAAACAGTATCTACGATTAATGATTTCCTAAAATAGTAGGTACATCTCTGTAAACAATAGGGAAAAAAATGATAAAGAGGAATTTGGAATATGTTTAAAAATAAGAATAGAGCTTAGAATTTAATTTCTTTAGGTGAAACACTTAATGCTAACAAAATAATCCCTGATTTTAATTTTTTATCATCAGAAAGCAATTGTTTATTATTTCTTAACCATCTAAACTTTATTTTCCTGATTTCTATTTCTAGATCTCTGGAATCCACGATTCTACATGAGCAATTTCCCCATAGTGTAGTATAGTATGCACTCACTATTATTTATTAGACTGAAGTGAAAAAAAATGCTGTGACTTCCTAAATCTTTCTTCTGTCTGGGGGGGTCCATGTTTGGGCCAATTTAGTTTTTTCATTTAGAAAGTAACTTCTCTCTACTTCTCTTCCTGTATTTCACAAGGTGGTTTGGGGCATTATTGTCTACCTAGTTCACCAAATTAGAAATCTAGGGTTAATCCTGTCATCCTACTATACTCCCTCTCACTCCACCCCGTATGTTATTTGATAGCTGATTCCTCTTCCTAATCTGGATTGTGTCAAATTCTCCTACTCCATCACTCCCACCAGAGTTCAGGCCCTCACCATCTCTGGCCCGTGTTATGACAGATCCCTTTAGAACCTTCCTGACTTTCATCCACTCTCCACACTGTGGCCAAAGGGTGCTTCCTAAAATGAAAGTCTCATCTTGTTCATCCCCTACTTAAACCCCACAATGGCTCTCCAGAGCTCAGGATAGAATCCTACCACCTTTGCATAGATGCAGTATGCCTGCCTTTTTCTCCAGCCATCACCAGCAATTAAAGAGAAATAATCATGGATATATCATAACTTTTCTTGTATAAATTGTATTTCAGGCCAACCATATAATAGTAGTTGATGAAAGTTCTTTATAGAAAATTCTGGCTTATAAATGTAGAAGGAATGATAGACTTAGAAAAGCACCATTTTGAAACCCATAACGAAAGAACTGATTCAGTCAACAATTGTACATGAACGAAGTCATTAGATGAAAGGTGGGTGGGGAACTTGAAATTGGTAGGATTGGACTATCACCACCTGAATTCACTGATCAATCTTAGCATCAAAAGAAGGTGAGGGCCGGCTGAGTGGCGCGATGGTTAAGAGCTAGCTTGGGATGCCAGAGGGCCCCGGTTCGGATCCCACATATGAGGGCCAGTGACACTGCCCTCCGCAGCTAAGATGCTGAACAACAGTTCAACCTTGAGCTGGGCTGCGGTGAGTCGCCGGCGACGGCGTAGGCTGCAGCCTCTGTGGCAGTGGGTTGCCATGGGCTACTGTATGTAGCCAGCAGCCAGCGTGAGCGGCCAGCAGCCACAGTGAGTGGCCGTCCAGAAGCCAGCGACTGATCTGCCTCACCCGGGAAGAGCACAATGATGGTGCCAACTTGGGCCAGTGAAGCAATGTCCTCCACAACTAGACTGAAGAACAAAAGGACAGCAACTTGTCTGTTCCCCTTCCCCCAATTCCCCAGTGCTGTTCCCATCCCCCAATTCCCCAATAAAAAAATCTTAAAAAAAAAGTGAAACAATTAAACACTATAAGCCTCTTATGTCATGCAATAGGAAGAATATAGTACTACCTATGAAGTATTCTTTCCTAAAACCTGAAGTGAAATTCAATTAAGTCTCTAGAGCTGTGCTGTCCAAATATGGTAGCCATAAAATTAAAAAAATTCAGTTCCTCAGTCCCACTAACCACATTTCAAATGTCAATTTTCACCCATGGCTAGTGGCTACAGTATCAGTACATGTTATACAATAGAACGTTCCACGGTGCTGCTTTAGAGCTAACCTCTGTTTTGGGGGAAAAGGGGTCTAGAGAAAGAAATTAAATGACACCAGATCCCAATTTGAAAAAGCCACTTGTAAACATATTTTGAGACAATCATGAAAATTGATTATAAACAAAATTTTGGTGGTTTTTAAATTTTACTGCATTTTGGTACCCCATTCTGCTCTAAGGATGCCCATTTCCTGACTTTAATATCTGCAGCAGCTTCTGGTGAGAAGGAGGGCTCCAGGTCTGGCCACAAGACACCCTGAATGTAATGAGTGAGCAAGCAGGGAGCAAGGCAGAACCAGGCAAATGTAGACATTGGAGCTCTAGGTATGTATGGTTCTCCCATGGATGTTTGTTCTCTGGGAGCAAGATGGGACTGTGGTTCTGAGGATTGGAAGCAGACTGCATCATTAACAGGGAATAATCAGTTTGATGTGAAGCCAAGAGAATAGGATTGAGGTCCAGGATCAGGAGATGTGGCTGGCCTGAATGAAAAAAAGAAGGTGGGTCTGGGGTTGGAATTTCCATCATGATATTATAAGCCTGGATAATTGGACAAATTATGTGAATGCTAGAATCCTGGAGGGATGAGGGCCACATGAGCAGGTCACTCTCCTCTTTCCTCCGACGAGGAAGGGATAAATCTTAGAACACTTTATCTGTCAGTGGTCCTTAAAGACAAGAGTAAAGACCATTTTCAAACCCCACTTGCTATATTGGTTTCCATTAGTTCCGGACTGGACAAAATTTGTTCCCTTCGGTTCTCTTTTTCCTCCTTTCCCCCCAAAATATGAGGAGAGGGTCTACCTTTTTAAAAAGATAGTCCGAAGTTCTATCTTTTAAAAAATATTTTAATTGTAATTGTGATAATAAACACATAAAATTTACCACCTTTTGCATTTTAAAGAGTACAGGTCAGTAGTGTTAAGTATATTCACACTATTGTGCAACAGATCTTCAGAACTTTCTCATCTTGCAAAACTGAAACCCTGTACCCATTAAAGAACAACTCACATTTCCCCCTCTCTCTCACCACCACCATTCTACTTTATGTTTCTATGAATTTCACGATTTCAGATACCTTATACAAGTGGAAACATACTTGTCTTTTTGTGACTGGCTTATTTCACTTAGCATAATGTCCTCAAGGCTCATTCATGTGTAGCATGTATAGATTTCCTTCCTTTTTAAGACTGAATAATATTCCACTGCATGTATATACCACAATCTGTCCATTCTTCTGTCACCTAGGGTTGCTTCCAACTCTTGTCTATGGTGAATAATGCTGCTATGAACATGGGTGTGCAGATCCCAAGTTCTTTTACTATGTGGTAGATTGAAAATGGCCATAAATTATTCCCCTTCCTGTACCTATGTGTTTTTGTGATGTGGCTTTACAGTGTCTTCCATCAAACTGTGGAGTTTATTTCCTTGCTACTTGAATCTAGGGACAACCTGATAACTAGTTTGGGCCAATAGAATGAGATGGAAGCAATGTGGTACTGCTTCCAAGTGTGAGCCTTAAGAGGTCTTGCACACTTCTGCTGGCTCTCTTGGAACCCATGTGAACAAGCCCAGGTTAGATTATTAGAGGATGAGAGAGCATATGGAGCAGAGAGGAGCCATTTCAGATGAGGCCTGAAAGATGTACATTCTATATAATGGATAGGTAGCAATTAAGGTGTCATGCTCATAAAGTTTGAATGGTAAGTTTTATCAAAATCCATTTCAACATAATTCCAATAACTGTCAGCAAAGTTAACCTGGCAGTTGATGGCAGATTCATGAGTGAGCCTGCAAGAGACCAGTATAAATATCCAGCTAAACTCAGCCCAAGTTGCTAACCCACAGAATTATGAGCTAAAAAGTGGTTGTTGTCTTAAGCATTTTTGAGTTGCTATGCAGCAACAGATAATTAAGACATTATTCTCTTTTAACTATATGCATTCTTCCCTAGAAATTTAATCCAATTTCATAAGTACTTTATTGATCACATCTATATTAAATGACTCCAAATCACTCTCCCCGGCCTTTAATCTTTTCCATAGCTCTATCTTGAATTTGGAACTCCCTATTGGATACTCCGTTGGGAGATCATGTTAACACTTCAAACTCAATATTTCAAAAGCTGAATTTCTCATCGAACATCCAAGCCTTATATCCTTATTGATGTTTCTATTTCTGTTGGTGGTACTATCATACTATCATTCTTTCAGTCAACCATATTTGAAACCTCAATGTCATCTCTTGATTCCTTTCACTTCTTCCCATAGTCAGATATTTTTCAAAGTAACTTTTTGCCGTCTTTCCTTTTTTTATATCTATAGAACCACTCACTCATCAAAACTTCCTTACTGTTCTCCCATCTCTGGCCTCTGTAAATTAATCTTATACACTGATTTAAGTTTCATTCTTCTAAGATACAGAATGATGACTTCGCTCTTCAGCTTTATTCATTACAAGCATATTTCCCTTGTGCCTGCTTATTTCAACACATGGATCATCGCCATAGATTCTCTCCATTCATTGTTTTTTTCTTGAGTATGTTTTCTTATTTCTTCATATGTCTAATAATTTTGGATTGTGTCCTGAATATTGTAAATGACATGCTTTAGAGATTCTGGATTCTGTTTGTTTCCTCCAAAGGAACTTTTTGTTTGTTTTTGTAGGCAGTTAACTTGGCTGAGCTCAAATTCCAACTGTTTCTCCCATGGTGGGCAGCAGCTGAAATCTTGGCTCAGATTATTTTTTAACCTTACCTGGGCTTCTTGGAGTCTGCCCTGTATATGTGTACTTCCAGGATTAGCCAGTGATTTAGACAAAGTTTAAATACAGAATTTGAAGTGCTCCCTTTCTATCTCTCTCCATTCAGAGATTTCCACCCCCACCTCACTCTAAACTCTATCCTCTGGCTCTTCAAGCCAATAAGGCTGTGGGTTTAGCTGTCCTGCTTGGTGAATACTGGGACTTGCCTTCAGGCAAAAAGCTGTAAAATAAATATGGAAACACACAGAGAGCTGATGCTGTCCTTCAACTGTTGACCCCTTCCAGTATCTGCCTGCTTTTGTTTGCTCTCCAGTGTCATCAGGTAGGATTAAAAAATAAATCTTGTCCAGGGTTTATAGTTGTTATCTAGAGAAGGATAGTCACAAAGGAGCTACGTGGACATTGTCAGGGGCAGAATCGCTCTACAGATTAAAAACCTTCCATAATTCTTCATTGAAGTCTGTGGACCAAATCTAGGACTTGGTATCTATTATAGGTTCTCTCTAAATGGGTTACCCAAGCTTCCCCACTTCTGTCTCTGAGCTTGTTTAATTTTTTCCTTCCTGTTAAATGCTCTTCACATCTCTGCCTATCAAAATGTTATCCATCTTTCAAGGGCCTCAGGGCTTGGTCCTCAGTCTGTCCTACTCTATCAACACTTTCTCCCTATTGGTCTTATCCAGGTCCGTGGCTTTAAATACATCTATATGCTAATGATTCACAAATGTATACCCTCAGCCCTACTGCCTCCTTTGAGCTCCAGATTTGTATATGTAACTGTCTACTTGATATCTCCACTTGGATGTCCAACAGGTATCTCAAACTTAACATGGTCAAGTTAGAATTGCTTTTAATCTCTCCCCTCAGCCCCACTCCCTCTGCAGGCCTGCTCAGTTTCAGTGAATGTCACTGCCATTTATAAGCCCAAAGCTTAGGAGTCCTCTTTAATTCACTCTTCTCCCCTTACATTCCAGGCGCAATCCATCATAAAGTCCTTTGGCTCTATCCGCACAATAGATCTCGAATCTATCCATTTTTCTCTAGCCCCCTGGCTACCAATGGAATTGAAGTCACTGTGATCTCTCACTTTGACTCTTTCAGTTGCCCCCTGAGAAGTGTTCCTGCTCCCACTCTTACCTCCCTACAATCCCTTCTCCACCCTGCCGCCACAGTGATCTTTTAAAAATGCAAACCAGATTATGTTACCCTCCTGCTCAACACTTCAGTGGCTTCCCAAAGCACTTAGAGTAAAATCCAAACTCTTCCCAGTGGCCTATGTGGTCTTACATGATTTAAACCCTACCTACCCCTTTGACTTTATCTCCTTTCACTCTCCCCTTTTCTCATTACACTCTGCCCACAGTGGCTCTATTTCTATTTCTTGATTTTGCCAAGCTCTTTCCTTTACCCTGGAGCACGTCACTCTCAAACCTTTATTTGCTTGTTATTTGCCTTCCCTGTTGGACTGCACCTTCTGTGAGGGTTGGGACCTTTCCAGTAAATTTTTCTTGAAAGACGGAATGAATTCAGCATCAATGCATTTTCTCCACAAAGCCTTTCCTGTGCCTCTCTGATGGCAATATGCTGTCACTCGCCTTGAATTTTATGTCCACATATCTTTTAGCCTTTACCACTTCCTATCTCCTGTGATAGTCACTTGTGTATGTGTTTTATCTTCCCAAATTAGCTGTGATATTAGGGTAGGCGGAATTCCTGCCTGATTCATCTGAATATTCCTCACATGGCCTACTACAGGGCTTTGCACAGAGCGATGCTGATAAATGTTGAGTGAATGAATAAATAACCAAGTCAATATTTATTTCTATTGAAGAGGAGCATCATTAACATTAAAAACAGTGTCAATACTATCTTAGTTAGGTTACTGCTAAATTCCGTTGGAATAAATGAAACATAATTCTCTAAAATCTATTTTATGAAATGTTTTAAGTGGTTTGTAATGTTTTAGTGCTTAATTAGAAATGGAGGAAACTATTGAAATATTCTGATCGAGGTACATTTGAACAACACTGTCTGAAATGTCCAGGCAACTAATATATCTAAGTGTTCTAAAAACATACTAATGAGTCATGACTAATTCAGCCAGCAGAATTCTGTGAGTACATTCTGCATAATGGATAGGTAGCAATTATGGGCTCATACTCATAAAGTTTGAATGGTGAGTTTTATAAGAATTCATTTAAACATAATTCCAGTCCTTGAAATGGAAAAGTTTTCAATTTAATTATACAAATCTCAGACCTGAACCTCAAATAGATTGGTTCTTATGATCTCATCTTCTTCCTTGGCTCCATTTTACTTATTCTTTCTAGTTTTCCAGCCTTGCTGCTGAACTATGCTTTTCCCTGGTACTATTTCAAGCTTCTACTCAGCATCTAAACTCACTCACTAAGTCCATTAATGTCAAAACAGCTTCACTTCAGAGAGAGATACTTTTTTAACATATTTTTTTTTCTCATAGGACTATTCACAAGTTTTATTGCCATAGCTTGCTGGTCATTTTTAGCTCTTTTTACTTGCTTTATTAACTTTTTGTATAGCAAGACCAATGTTTCAGATTGTGGGTTATTTATTTTGGGGTGATGGTTTACTTATTTCCATTTTCTCTAATTTTGTATTTTACATGTAGTCTGTTGTATTTTACTCAGGTTCAGAAAAGATGAGTTTTAATAAGTTGAAAAGAGAAATTGAAACATAGCCAACATAGAAAAATATATAATTGAAAACTATGTGACCAAGGTAAATGAAATGCAAAGTCAAGATGCTTTTAATCTTGAACTGCAAAAGACATTGCTCATGAATGGCACTGTGGAAGAAAGCATTAAATAATTCAAGACCATTGATGTCATTGTTATCTGCACAAAAACATTTGACTTAAAATGAATAATCTTTTCTCTCTTCAAGTTATTTTATATGAGAGATTTTTCCCTTCTCATGCACTTTCAATTCTATTCATCTTTTTATCCCAGTGGTTAAGCTTTTAGAGTAACGCACAAAAGTCTAGTTAACATGCAATGAAGCTAAAGTATTACGTTTTGTATTTATACCGGGGGTGGCTTATCAGGATGTTTTTGACTGCAAAGAGCTGAAGACTGAACTAAAATAGGCTTAAGGAATAAGGGAATTTGTTATCTCATATAACAAGAGGACTAAAGGTAGAGTGATTGCAGAGTTAATGCAATGATTTGACAATGTTATTAAAAACCTGGGTTCTTTCCCTATTTTACTCTGCCATTCTCAGAGAATTGGTTTGGTCCTTAGGTTTGTTGCATCACGGTGGCAAGACGACCACAACAGTTCCAGCTATGATACGTAGACAAAATAAATTCATAGTTCTGTTGGCTAGAAGTCCAAAATCAGCTGTTGGCAGGGTCGGTTCCTTCTGGAGGTTCTGAGGGAGACTCTGTTTCATGCTTCTCTCCTAGCTTCTGCTGGTTGCCAGAAACCCTTGGTGTTCCTTGGCTTGTAAATGCATCCCCCTAATAACACCTGTGTCTTAACATGGTGTTCTCCTCTGTGTGTCTCTGTAGCCTTACATGGCCTTATCATAAGCTCATTAGTTATTGGAATGGGGGTCTTCTTAATCCAGTAGGATGTCATCTTAACTAATGACATCTGCAAAGACCCTATTCTGAGGGGCCAGGTGGACATGAATTTTGGGGGGACATTACTCAACTCAGTATAGTGGTTAAATGCTTTCTAGGTCCATGTGACCCTTGACAACTTAATGGGAAAGAAAGATTTTTTTCCCAAAGGAAAATCAGTATCCTGTCTGAAGGAAAGTGATATGAAGAACATTATAATGAACTTCCTTCATCGTTAAAAAATTATCCTCCAATGTGTTTAACACATTTCTACACATCTAACTCTGTTAAACCTGCTATTTCACTTTTGAAGGAGAAAACCTGCTCCTTTTCTACTTTCTGAATTCATTATAGGTATTGAGCAACTCTCTGTATAACGTTCATGCACATATATGTATACATGTGTGAGGCTATCTGAATACTGCAGGTAGCAGACAGCTTGCTTTGTGGTGAATCATTAATGGCATATAGCATACATTTGATGAGGTTTCAAGAAAATTATAATAAGAGAAAGCAAAAACAGAAATAGCAAATCCTGATGAAATAATATTCACAACAAATAAGGATTCTCAATCCAATATAATCTCCCCAAGTATGTCCAATCAGTTGTAAAGTTCTTGATGCAATCTTTCCCAAGGCTCTTCCCTCTATAAATATAAATTCAAGGAAAGCAACTCTTAAATATCTCTGGCACTATTATTGGTCTATTCTTAGATGTTGAAATGAACACAGATTTTTAACATGCTGGACTCTCATGGTAAAAGCTGGCTTGCAATTTATCAGAGTTCCATGGAAAATTGCTGAACTCAGACCACTTTCCAGCATTGTTAGGAAAAGCAAGAATGAAGATAGGGGAGCAAGGACCTAGTTAATGTCCTAGAAAACTCTGTTTTCATCTCTGTGACAATTATGGGTAATGGATATCATGTTCTTCCTCTGTTCAGACAGTCTAGAAAATTTGGTGGATAAATTGTCACAAGTGTCAGAGCACCCTGTTTTTCCTCTTATGTAACAACCACCACACTTATAATTACTTATTTATGATCTTCCCCCATTCTAATGTAAGCCCCATGAGAACAGGAACTAAGCCTGACTTATTTATTTTTGTGTCTCCAGAGCCTAGAACAGTGACTGACAAAAGAAAACAATGAAATATTTGTTGAAGTGAATTGAAGTAGGTATGGATATGGATAACTCTACTGCTAAATATTGAACGAGATTTCCTGGCACTATATTAGAAGTGTTGATTTTTAAGATGATGTATGTGGCTGATACTGCAAGATGCTCCCTAGTAACCATTCTTTCCATCTGTAGTTGGGAACATGGCCACCTACAATGAAGACTACATTTCCCAGTTTCTCTTGCAACTCAGTGTGGCCAGAGGGTTATTAGCAGAAATGATGTGTGGCAGTTTATAAGAATCTTCCTTAAAAGGTAGCCATTGTGTACTCTTTGCCTCTTGTCTTATTTTCCTTCTTCACCTTGTTCCCTGAAGCACAGGTATGATGACTGGAGCTCTAGCCACTATTTTAGATCACAAGGATGAGGGCTACATCCTAGGGTTGTAAGGAGCTGGGGTTCTCGAGGACTTTGTGAAGCAGGGCTGCTATACCAGCCAGCGATTTCTTACTTCTCAATTTTTATGTGAGAGCAAAATAAATTTTTACCTTGCTTTAGCCACAGTTCTTTTGGGTCTTTGTTATTTGCTACCAAATCTAATGTAACTGATAGAAATAAGGTTGCAGGATGTTACAGCTAGAAGATGGCTCAGTTGGAGGTCCCCATTCTCACTTGACAGCTGATGACCAAAGAGGTTAAATCATATAACCAGGTCACAAAAGTAGAATGGAGGTAAAGCCAGGTCAAAAATCCAGTTCACTTCAGATTTCTCTTTTCTACTTTATGCTGCCTATTTAATGAAACACATCTATCAAAACAGTTTGTAAGCTGATTCCTATTTTTTCCATTGATTTTAGTTATAATATTACAGGTATTACCAGTCACAGATCACCTTTTAGCACATTGACTAGAATATTTGGTGAAAGGGGTGGTGTTTCTTCTATATATACTGATCCCTTAGGAGCTATATGCTTTGAAATCTCAGAATTTTGTCTCAATTTATGAGGACATTAAATTGGGCTAATATAGCTGGATTATAAAATAATGCTTCACAATCAGTGTAGTCATATACAATATACTCTACCTTAACTTGAATATTCTTTAGACATAATTTTAGGTTAGTACAAAGAAACCCTATTTATTTTATCAAATTTGTATGGCAAGTTTATCAATAAGACATATTATAGTTTTATGTGGACTGAATAAAGAGGTCATGAGAGTTGATGCAGTTTCCAGAAGTTATTACCTTACAAAGAAGCTCAAGTATTGGGAGAAATTCTTAACTAGAAAATATGCTAAGAGTAATTAAGGACTGAGGCAAAGACTTCTCTAGCTGAGTTCTGGTTCTCAGTCTGAAATAGTTCATGCTCCATTTCATACTATTATAAATCTTGGAACTATAATTGCCAGGCGTTAATCGAAGATCACATACACAATAATGGTTCTTTCCTAACCAAAGACATGATTGGTGCCTTCCATTACAGTAAACTGAATGATAATACATAACTAGAAAAACAATCAAACATTGTCAAGAGATTGAGTGTGGAATCTGTCTGTCTGGCATGATCAAGTTGTTAGTTTGATTGTAATAGTTTCGAATTTGTGGGAATCTTATTGTATTTACTTTGTACTAGCCTTAAGTTTAAGTAATAATGTAGTATAGAAATATTGGGAGAGTATATGTTTATCTGCCTTCCTGTGGGAGGATGCACTAAGGCAGTAAGTAGTTCATAAACATTTTGAGGTCAGGATCCCTTGAGAATTTGAAGGAATTTTGGGATCTATCCCTAGAAAATACCTACACTTAAGGTAGCACACATATATTGGGATTATCTCCTTAGCAGCTTTCTTCTGGAAACTGTCTTTCCGTCCACTTGGTTATCATAGGAGCCCCAATGCTGGTACAATATGAGTTCACCCCTGGCTGCATCTGATTAGTCAGTAAATGATCACCTGACCCAAGTCAAACTAACCAGAGCCCAAGCCTGACTTTTTAGAACAGAAAAGGAGAAAGAGGACCAGTTGTGTTCAGATACTTGAAAAAGTAAGATGTAAGGCTCTCAAGTCATTGTTAGCCGTGATTTCCATCACATGTAGAAAGTCAGTTTGCAGCAAGGGAGAAGGATAAAGCCAATGACCAGAGAGAAGTATGATAGGATTCACCAAGTGTGTCTCTTATTCTACTGGTTTCTAAGACTCAGCCAATCACATTTCTGACTTGGGATTCTATGAGAAATCTTTATCCCAACTTGCTCTTTCTGCTTGAACAAGTTTACTTTAAGTATTTTTCACTTGCAATAGAGAGAGTGCTACCTACAACATACAGATATATGTGAAACTGTCCCTTCAATATCAGGAGATTCACCAGGGGTTAAGAACTCTGTGTATTGGTATAATTCTCGTGATCAAGTGGTTTTTGCTAATTAGACATGAATTGTCTACTAAATGAAGTAAATTCAGCACATCTCATATTTACAAAAGTCTGTTAGGTTAGATTGTTGTATATATGTATAAAACAAAACTTTGTTTCATTAGCAGTGTCCTACAATTCAGACTTTTTCCTATTTCAGACTTCTCCATCCATATTTATCAAGATTTAAAAAAAGTTTTAAGTGCTTTTAACATTAACGTATTGATTTTCTTTTTGAATATAAAATGAGAGAGAAAAGAAACAATAGCATGCCCCTTTATTTCCTCCTGCTCTAGGAAGCAATCAGGTCCCAGCAAACCATAAAATAAAATTTATAGGAGTCCGGTTTGTGAAGCAGATGAAAATTTTATTAATTTATGTAGGGGTGTAGACATTTCTAGTGACTTGAACCACAGTATTCTCTCCAAGGTACTCCCTTCCTGGCATACCTAGAAACCATCTTATTTATCAGAAGGTCATGCTGATGAGGATGGAATTATAGAGAGAAGAGATCGGATGATGATAAAGAGATACAGTATCCAGGTGTTGCTAGATCCTGATGAACTACTCTTCTTAAAAACAGAACTGCACAGGCCCGCCGAGTGGCGCAATGGTTAAGAACTGGCTTGGGACACCAGAGGGCCCCGGTTCGGATCCCACATATGAGGGCCAGTGACACTGCCCTCCACAGCTAAG
>NW_017731363.1:5232792-5307995 GCF_001890085.2 Hipposideros armiger
GCCATGGGCTACCGTGTGTAGCCAGCAGCCAATGTGAGCGGCCAGCAGCCGCTGTGAGCGGCCGTCCAGAAGCTGGTGACTGATCTGCCTCACCCGGGAAGAGCACAATGATGGTGCCAACTTGGGCCAGTGAAGCAACATCCTCCACAACAAGACTGAAGAACAAAACGACAGCAACTTGTCTGTTCCCCTTCCCCCAATTCCCCAGCACTGTTTCCATCCCCTCAATTCCCCAATAAAAATCTTAAAAAAACCAAAAAACAAAAACAAACAAACAAACAAAAAAAACAGAACTGCAGTCAATGGGAAAGTTCTAGATATCCTTCCCCTTGCACTGGTAATTTTTTTCTTGGCTTTTGTTCTGCTGGGTGGATCCTGGATATTTTCTTGAGTTTTATTAATTTTTATAAGAGACATTGCCTTCTTTCTGACCTTTGACCAATACACTCACTATTCCTGGCTTTTGCCTTTACCTCCTGGGCCTGGAGCTCTTTAGTACTCACCAGGTCTAGCACATTTGACCAAGAGAAAGTCCACAGAAAGCTGACTATTGAGAGCAACTCCATTTCCCATAATAAGAATAAACTTAATAGAACTAAAAGAAAATTATGGGACAACAACTTATGCAAATTGTAGGGTCATAGCCTGAGAATACACTTGTAACCTAATTCTGAAAGACGAGACTAAGCTCTTGGAGGACGGAATAATTCTCTCCAGCCAAGCCTGCTCCCTCTTTGTTTACATGAAGCCTCCCTTTTATAAATAGGTAGATGTAATAGAGTTTCCATGCTGAGAGATACTGCCTTTTATTATGTTTGCTATAGAGTAGGAGCTACATACAATATTTCAATAAAAGAGATTCTGTCAAAATCTGGAGGCCTCCCCCCCACTATTTCCTGCTGTAAAAAATTAATGGTTCTTTTCCTACTGTCCTCTTGATCTCATAAATGCTATTGTGTTTCCAAAAGAGAGCACATATAGGCTTTAGAAAAGTACATGTGGGTTATGACACCAGTAGCCAGGGTCTGATATTTAGATGGGTTCATATTCAAAACATGTCTTTCAAAATTAGCATAGGAGCCAAGGAAATATAGTCAGAGAAAAGTGACTACACACACACTTCAGGGTTTTACTTCAGGCAGTAAGTATGAATTGAATTGATTGAAAAAAAATGTATGCAGCACTGTTCTAGTGAGTAAACCATCTTAGAAGTGGATCCTGCAGCCCCATTCAAGCCTTCAGATGACTACAGCTCTGTCTGACATCTTGATTACAACCTTAAGAGAGACCAGGAGCCAGAATCTCCCAGCTAAATGACTGATAAATCCCTGACCCGCAGAGACTGTGAGATAAAAAAATGTTTATTATTACTTTAAGTTGCTAATTTTGAGGTAATTTGTTATGCACCAATAGATAACCCAATGCAGTCTATAAGGCACTATGTAATCTTGCCCAAGGCTACTTCTCTGGCTGTATCTTAGACCACTATTCCCATTGCCTATTGCCTCTAGCCATGGTGATCTTTTTATTATTTTTTGACTCATTAAGCATGTTCCCCCCTCAGAGTGTGTTTTTACTGTTCCTTCTACCTGGAGTGCTGTTTTCCATTCGCTACATAATTTACTCCTTCAATTCATGTGAAAATAAGAAGATATATATTTAAAAAATCAATCATTTTTCTCATTTCTAGTATTAAGTAACCTAGAAAAGGAAACCGAAAAAAATCTATTCCATTCTTATTATTGGAAAAACACACACGAGATTCATAAGAGAAAGCTAATAAGAACATTTCAGAACTGCCATAGAAAGGCTTATAAATTCAAATAGAAGGTCATAAAACAAGATCTGACCAAATGGAAAGACACTTCTAATCTTGGAGGAGACAATATTAAAAAACTTGATTCCCTCCAAATTAATATATTAATTCAATTAATTCTAGTTAGAATGCTAATAGGTGGATTTTTGTATGTTTTTTAAAAAACTGAATAAAGTATCCTTTATATCTTGGGTGGAAGAGTAAATGTCTCAGAACACTCAAGGAGTTTAAAAAAATCAGAATAGAAGGGGCAACGTTTTGCCAGATGAGAGCAAATATTATAAGGCCAAATTAATATGGTAATTGAATCAGAATGAACAAATAGTTTAATGGAAAAAATATAGAGAGTCCAGAAAAAATTCCAACATATATAAGAATTTAGTAATGACAAGTAATTGCGGGAGAGAATAGAGACTTGCAAGCGAAACAAAGAATTATGTGAGAAGGAATTTTGAGAACAGAGAATTGTGTGAGAGAAAGGCAGGGAATTGTGGGAGATATGTGGAATTGTGGGAGAGGACGTAGAATTGTGCAAGAGACAAGGAATTGTGGGAGTGTCAAAAATTGTGGGAGACACGATGAATTTTGGAAGAGACAAAGAATTGTCGGAGAAAACAGAGAATCATGGGAGAAAATGGAGAAATGTGGGAGAGAGGGCTTTGTGGGAAAGAATGAGCACTCTAAGAGGAGAAGGGAAAACAGTGGGAGAAAGATGGACTGTTTAATACATAGGGTAGGCTTACCTGGCCTGTGCATCTGGAAGAAAGTGAAATTGGACCTTGTATATTGTACATACAAATAAATTTTAGATGAATTAAACACTTAAATGATAAAAATAAAATAACTGACATCCTGTCAGAAAATCTAGGAAACTTTGGGCAGCAGGTGGGGTGAATTAGACCTTAACTAATACCGGGCTCAAGTATATTCGACTTTATAAAATTTTAGAAATGTCCATAACTTTAATGGAAAAACAATATATTTGGAGAGACATTAGCAACAGCAGACATACATAATATATTTTATAAAAAGAACTTTTTAACTCAATGTAAAAATGGGCGTCAAAATTAAAGAGGCAATTATTTAAAAACTTTCTCTGGAAAATAATTTACTAATCTAAGTTCTTGAAGGAGCACATGTTTTTATTGAACAACTGAAAACATTTAAAAATCTAGATCAGCTTACACTATATATATTTCAACAATATATTCTTTGTAGAATAGGCGATTTGAAGATAAGTATCCAAAAATTTGCAGTTATATGTACTAAGCTTTCTATATTTCTATTTTATACATATAATTTATCTGCAAAAAAAGTAGGTAAAAGTGCAGATCCATTGGTCAACAACACTTGAAGGTGCTCTTAGCAAAGGGAAATGCAAATAAAGTTACAATAAGACATTGCTCAAGAAACAGGTACAAAATTTAAAAGGATCTATAACTCTTATTGCTGGTTGAATGCAGGGAAAAGGAAACTCATTCATCCCTGGATGAAATTTGACCTGCTACAGCTTTTTGCAAGACAATCTGGCAGTATCTATTAAAACTAAAAATATCCATGCCACTTGACCTAGTCATCCCTTTTCAGGGTATCCAACTCTTAGAAGAACAACAATTGTGAACGAACACACACAGACACACACAGACACACACACACACACACACACACACACACACACACACACACACACTGCTTCTAGTGGCAGAAGATGGTTATCAAAGTAAATGCTCATCTATAGGGAATGGTTGAGTAAATTATGGTATATCCACCCAATGGAATATTGTGCAAATATGGTATATCCACCCAATATTGTGAACGAACACACACACACACAGACACACACAGACACACACACACACACACACACACACACACACACACACACTGCTTCTAGTGGCAGAAGATGGTTATCAAAGTAAATGCTCATCTATAGGGAATGGTTGAGTAAATTATGGTATATCCACCCAATGGAATATTGTGCAAATATGGTATATCCACCCAATATTATATCCACCCAATAAAAAAATGAATGAGAGGCATTTCAGTTTATTTGTTTATTTCCAAATGGTAGTTTTGAATGAGAAAAGCAAGATGCAGAAAGTCATGTGTAATATAAGCTCATCTTTCTAAAACAATGACCAAAATAATCTCTTAAATATATATATGCAGGTGTGTGTGTGTGTGTGTGTAAAATATAAATTTGGAGAAAATATGTATCGATAGAGTGGCTATCACAGATTATTTGGAAGGGGATTATATGCTGGAGAGGAGGCAAGAGATGGAGAGAAGGAAGCCACACTGAATGGGAAAATGAGAAAAGGAGACTGCACCAAAAAATCCAAATGTGGATGATATGATCACATTTGTGAATATTTGCAAAATTGTATTTGAAAGTAGAAATGTAAAAAAGAAAACATTTTAAATGTGAATACCAGCTTATTTTTTAAAAAGGAAAGTGTTTTGAGCTCAGGGTATAATCTGAAAACATTTTTGTAAGGTGAATTCTTGCCATGAAATTCTTTTCATTTTTCTCCTTTCCTTTTCCTCTTTCACTACGAGCCAAAAACCAGGAAAAAATTGGTTATACAAAAGCTCTAATTGCCTTTTGGTTATTATAAATTTCCCCTAAGAAAAGAAAATTACATTTGCCAGCATGCCCCGAAATTTTCCACAGAGATGCCCTTTAGCAGAGAACAATAAATTTATATTTTGCATTTTGCTCTTTAAAATATACATGTTTGTGATAATATAAAAAATATTTAAATTACTTAGTCAAATTATTTAGTGTCCTGTTTGACTATCAGTTAGGGTCTTACCTGAAAACAGATGGCACATTTAACCTGGGCAACTGAAGAGGGCGTGATAGATGGACTACTTACAAAAGCATCTGCAGGGGCTAGGGAACCCACAAAGGGATACTACATTACTACCCTGGAAGTAGTAATATTGAGAAGCTGTTACCACCTCTAGGCCAGGAGGAGCAAGGGGTGGGAGTGGCTATTGCAACCCAGCTGTATGGTGTGGGCTGTCTTACAGTAGCTGTGGCCTTCAGCAGAGGGATGAAGCCAACTTGTAGAGATCCTGTGGAGACAGATTTGAGGGAATCAAGACCCCAACCTCCTGCCCATCCTGTCATCTGATCTTTTGTTGATGTTCCCCATTCTTCAAAGCCAATTGGAAGTCAGAAGACAAGGGAGACCATTGATGCAATTCAAATAGATCAGCTACCAGGAGCACAGAACTGGGTAGAGAGGGATGAAGAGGAGATACAAAGGGACAGATTTCATCACTTTTTCCCACGACCAATTTCTTCAAATAATTTGATGGTTTGTAAGGATGAGTCATAATATTTTATTTATAGCTTCAATTATTCCATGGATTTGGACTTATACTGATGAGAATCCATATTTGAAGAGCTTAGAATGAAGCCATATGACACTGACTATCTTGTGACTTAATTAAATTAGTTAGATGCTACCCAAAACACAGAAGAGAAGCTCCTGAGTTTAAGACCCGGGACAAGAAAACCCTGACAGGAGTTTGGAAGGAGAATAGGGAAAGAAAAATTTAAGTTTTCTCAAGAGAGAAGGAAAAGCTCAGCATAAGGGATGAGGTTCAGAAAAGAAATTCACTAATAGAACAGTTTTGCCTAAAGTTGGCTATGTTCCAATGTACCGTATTTCCCCATGTATAAGACACACCCTTTTTAGAAAAATTTGGAGTCTAAAAACTGGGTGCGTCTTATACAGTGGTTGTAGATTTTTTTAAAGAATTTTCTTTAAGATTTTTATTGGGGAATTGGGGGGATGGGAACAGTGCTGGGGAATTGGGGGAAGGGGAACAGACAAGTTGCTGTCGTTTTGTTCTTCAGTCTAGTTGTGGAGGACGTTGCTTCACTGGCCCAAGTTGGCACCATCATTGCGCTCTTCCCGGGCGAGGCAGATCAGTCGCCGGCTTCTGGACGGCCGCTCACTGCGGCTGCTGGCCGCTCACGCTGGCTGCTGGCCGCTCATGCTGGCTGCTGGCTACACATGGTAGCCCATGGCAACCCACTGCCACAGGGGCTGCAGCCTACGCCATTGCCAGCGACTCACAGCAGCCCAGTTCCAGGTTGAGCTGTTGTTCAGCATCTTAGCAGTGGAGGGCAGTGTCACTGGCCCTCATATGTGGGATCCGAACCAGGGCCCTCTGGCATCCAAAGCCAATTCTTAACCATCACGCCACTCGGCCGGCCCGGTTGTAGATTTTTTTTACTTGCATTTCCCGCTGAGGACGAGGCAATATATGAAGACAGTGATTCGTCATCAGACACAGATGAGGGCAAGCTAATGGTTGGGAGCTTTGACAATGATGAGGAGTTGTATGAATTTTATGATAAATAAAACTTAAGTTCAATAACTTTATGTAATACATTTTTTTTTCAAATTTTGGGCTCCAAAATTAAGGTGTGTCTTATACATGGGAGCGTCTTATACATGGAGAAATACGGTATGTACTCGACATGCAGAGCCAAGATCGTCTGTCCAGGAGTTAGAATGCCTGGGTTCTGGGGCCCTGCTACTACTTAGTCTGGCAGTTTGGGTAAACCATTTCCTCTCTCTGAGCTTGTTTCATTCTCTGTATAAGAAGAGGGGAGGACTTTTCAGTTCTGCATTGTATGATGCTATTATTTCACCCAATGAGAAAATTTAAGAATGACTCAATAAAAACCTTAAAGCTGAGTTAGAAAAAACGGTTCAGAACATTCAGAACAAGAGTCTAATTAAAATTATGATTTCAAGCAACTTCTAATTTTCCCCTTAGGATACCTCACCGTAGAATTCAGCTAGCCACTAAGGGACAATAAACCTTTCTGTTCATTGAACACCAAGTTCAAAGCATTATATCTTTCGGGAGCGGCGTCACTGGGTACAATGGAGTACTCTAGGAAGGGGCAGTAAAAAGTGGGGAATAATCTGGTTTTAGTATATTGTATTATACTAGCTGAAAACTACTAAATGATCTACATCCTACTTCTTGCAGTATCACACAGAAATCTCAGAAGAACAACACTGGTAAGAATGCAAAAGGAATGGAAAATATACAAAGATGATACACTATGGCCTATTGCACCCCTCCTATTTAGCAAAGAAAGTGTCTATCTCAAGGCTACCCCAGAATTATGAGAACATGTATAAAAACAGTAGTAACATTGCTGTGATATGCTAAGAAGTTGGCAACTGAAATCACAGTTTGACTCTTTTTTCTTCTTATTTTTATATGTATCAAATGATACTTGGAACATTTTTGTAAATTTATTCTTTTTCACTCTCAGGGTGGAGAAAAAAATCATTGATATCTATAGAGAGTTTTTGTTCATGGTACTTGCTACCCAGAGTGTCTCCTAATTTTAGAGCAATATTGATTTAGGTCTACTTGATGAACTCATATCGACAACAACAACAGGATAGGGTCCCCCAAACATGGGAGAGGTAGAAGCAACTTATAATTCATCAACATATGAGTATGAGTAAATTCACTTTAGGGATATAAAGCCCTGGGAGTAGGCAATAATATCTAGAATCCTAGAAAGCCAATATTCTATGATAGTCAATGTTGTATGGGGGAAAATGTTCTATGATACCATGTGACATGGCCCATTAATCAATGTTGCATGGGGGAAGATTAAGACAGGTTATGACCTAGGATTTGGCTCACCTGTTAGGGGCAGGGCAGTGGGTGTTGGGAAAAAGAAATCGAGTTGGGCAGATCAAGTACAGTATCAAAAGGGGGTGGTGAAAACATGTATTCCAGGCAAGCAATCAGTACTAGCGTTTTAAGGGGAGACACCTGAGAGTTCTAATGAATGGGCTGAATGCATTTGGAAGGAATCTGGGGTGGGAGAAGTGGATGAATCCAGGTAGACAGGCAGTTAGGGTAAGCAGGTAGTAGGGCTGCCTACTGGAGTTTAGAAACAGGATTGTATTAGCTTCCTAGGGCTGCCATAACAAAGCACCACAAACTGGTCCGCTTAAACAACAGAAAGTATTGTCTCACGGTTCTGGAGGCTAGAAGTCCAAAGTCAAGGTGTTAGATGGGTTCCTCCTGAGGGCCGTGGGGGAAGGATCTCTTGCAGATGGCTGTCATTTCCCTGTGTCTCTTCACATCGTCTTTCCTCTATCTGTGTCTCTGTCCAAATTTCCCTGTTTCATAAGGATACCAGTCATATTGGATTAGAGCCTGCCCTAATGACGTCATTTTAACTTGATTATTTCTGTAAAGACCCTATGTCCCAAATAAGGCCACATCCTGGGGTACTGAGGTTCAGGACTTCAACATGAGCTTTGGGGGAATACAATTCAACCCACAAGAAGGACCGATGAGCACAAGGTGAAGCCCCAGGTTAGAAGGGGGATGAAGCTGATCACCAAGGTAGGAATTCATACACAGAGACCAAGACAGAACTTGGCTATTAGAGTTGGGGCACATGGTGGGCAGAGTATTGGCAAGGAGACAATTGACAGAACAGGAATCTGGGGCCAATGCTCAGGTACTTGAAATGAGGTACAAGAACTACCGAAGGATGGGCTAGAATTGGCTGTCTACCCACGTGCACAGTCAAGAGGAGGTCTCAACTTCTGGGGGAGGGAGGCCAGCCAAAGCTGAGACACCATGGGGCTCCGTGAAGAACTGGAAAATTCCATGGCAAATGGAAAATTGAAGCGGGAGGCATTGAGTCAGTATACGCCTTAGTAAAGCCTGTATAGAGAAGTTTTGCCAAGATTGCCTGCTCCCTCTCAATGCCCAAACAGGTGCAGTCAGAGCTGATTATCTTTGCTCTTGGTTTCCTCAAAGCTGGAGCATGCTAACTCTAGGTTCTCAAAGGCATGTCAGGGACAGGTACTTGAAGCCGCAGGATAGATACGGTTCGTATTCCTAGAGCATCACTTTAACTAGGAGATTATAATGGAATTAGATGCAAAGTTAGAGTGAATTTTTATGATATGTTATGAGGCTTGAGACAAATTTCATGTTTGCAGAGTGCAGCTGTTTGGGTGTCATCCATGTCCCCGTGACACTCATCATTCTTGTACAAGCTCATTGGTGACTTACTGCAAACACCTGCAACTTTCCACCTGAGGGCTTTCTCTTGGTCAGAGCAGCAGGCAAATAATAATCCTAGGAACAGCCCTTAGCCAACGATGAATGGAAGTTGGAATTTAATTACCCCAGTTTCCTTGACTTTGGTTGGGAGTGGGAGAGTGGGGAGGGGAAAGGAAACTTTGACTTATGTTTTATACTGTCTCCCAACGGTTTCCAGTGGGATTGAGCCCTATGCCCACAGAGGGGCTTGTTAATGCACCCTGGATTGACTTTCTTCCCTGCCTGGGTCACTTCCCCCACACTCCCTTTGGTGCTTCTTGGGATCGCCTCCCAAATAAACCACTCATATCCTAATCTCCAGTCTGCTTTGGGAGGCAACCTGCCCAAGACACTGAGTCTGGTCTGAACCAAGCCCCGCGACTACAGTGGGTGGGGTGATGGTGGAATTTTAAGAGTTTATACCCCTGTGCCTTTGAAGGAACTTTGCTGGTAAAATAAGAAACACTGGCTGAAGAGACTTAATCATATTACACTTGAAACTGTTAAACCAGTGGCCCTCAACCTTTTTCCTTCCCTAACTCATCTGTGAGTGTCCACATATTATTTTCAATAGTTCAAGTGAACTCTGACAAAAGTACTTTAGGCTATTCTCCTTTTATTAACCCCACAAATAGAAATCTAAAAGTAGCAAGAAACCAAAAGCAACACACCAGCTCACACTGAACCCCAGTGCCCTAGGAATGCACCACAGGTTTTTGAGGAGTCACCATTATGATTCCCCCCAGAAGTAACTTCATTCCCTTGAGTGCAATTCACCTTTTTTTTTTGAATTAAAATTTATTGGGGGTGAAAATGGTTAATAAAATTACATAGGTTTCAAGTGTACAATATGGTGATTTATCATTCATTTGAAAGATGTGTATAGATATATATAAGTGATAGTGGGTTTCTGAGTTGTTACAAATGATTCTTTTTTCTTTGGTTGTTATTTAAAAATTAGAATTACAAAAGAATCTCCCAGGACTCTTTATTGCTGCTTAATAAAACATATTTAGTAGCAGAGATGTCCCTTGTCTTGAGCTGAAACAGTACAAAGTGGTAAGTGTGAATTATTTCATCATTCTTCATCCTGCTCATGTTTTATTACCTAATAATAGTGCTTTATACAGAGTTTAAGCTGGCCACCTAAGAAATGATTGCGGTATCATGCTGAAGAGGTGGCACATTGTTGCTGCGTCTACAGATGTTGCTTTATGATCTATACATTTAATTTATTTCAATTGTCTTTTATTATTTCTGTAAACAAATTTTGGTAGCAAATAAAGGAATACAATAAATAAGTGAAACAATAAACAACTTGTTCTTGGAGTCAACTGAATGCTAGCAGAGGCATGTTACTATTGATAATTTAAAATGTTTCTAGTTTACCATCATTCTTTATTAAAAAGCACAATGAAAAAAAAAAGCACAGTGATAATAAGCTGTACTAATCTAGTCTTCCTGCACCTTGAAGGGTTCATTAAGATAAACAAGCAGGTATGTTTGAAAAAAATTTTAATAGCAGTAGTAGAATTGCTAAGAAGGATATCCAAAGTGAATCTACTAGGATGCTGCAATGTTCTCTATTGAATTTTGTTTGTTTTTAGTCATATTTGTATGCAAGAATGTGGAATAATAATTAAGGTATGCCTAAGGAAATGAACATAATTATTGATTTGCAATGTTATTTATGGAGAAGCCACTAGAAAGATGCAATTATGTCTATGGTTTACTTTAGTCCTGACTAGAAAGTAACCTCATGAAATCAGTGCTATCAAAAGTGGATTATTTGTTTACTGAAACACTGAGTTTTTTTGTGGACCTGGACCTAAAAGGAATGATAGGGCCCTTTCCTCATTTTTATATAAGTTTAGAGACTTACTCCAGTTTTAAAGATTTTTTTCTCCCTTCAGGAATTGTGTCTCTGGGCTCTGTGCTTCCATTTTTGTCCTTGGAAAAGCAATATGTACATATTATGAGGTAATTTTAGTAATACATTTATTATTTATAACCTTTAAAATGTAGTTGTCTTTTCATGAGGGTTTAAAGTGATTTTCTCTTGCAACCTGATCCAGACTCTGGGATCATGCAAAATAGCTTAAATTCTCTGTATTCTGGCATTAAAAAAAAAAGGCTGGTAAGGCATTTGTAATAAGTAGGATGCATGTGACATTAAAATCACAGGGTTACAATTGTCCTACTGTGACCACTTTTATTTATTTAGGACATTTATTAAAGGTCAGAGAGATGGCCACTTCTAGGTGTCAATGGAACCAAATGCTGATTTGAAATTCAATTGAAATCAGAAATTTGAATATTGCAATGATATCATATCCTCTCTGCAGTAAAATTGGCTCTCTTTCCCTTCTCTCTATCCTGTCCTTACTTTTGATTGTAAAAACAATATTATAACATATAAGAATGTTAAGAGGAGAGAAAGGAAATTCCTAATACTACTCCTATAATTTCTATTCTTTGCCCGTATACATTAATATTTTTAAACATAGTAGCATATATATACACAATATTGAGTATATACACAATATTGTATGCTGATTTTTTTTATTGTCCACTCTCTTTTGAAAAGAGATCTGGAATTTCTATAAGGAGATTGCAAAATAGGATTAAGGAAGTTATGTCATGCTAGCTGGAAAAAAAAGGGAACATGTGTTGATTGTGTGAGTTTCAAGCTTTTCAAAAGTAATGTAACGTTTACCTTAGATTTTCTTAACCAGATAAATTTGAACCCAAAAATCTTGGGTTGGAAAAGAGTACGGAATATAATGAAATTACAATTTGTGAATGAAAGTAGAGCGGCATTTGCTTTCTGCCAGATTGCTAATTAAATGCCATGGAAGACTTGGACATTTAATTTTGGCCATGTAAAGCATGTGCAATAGTTGGTAGGCAACAGTTTTGGCTAGGAAAGAAATGACTATATTTTTAGACTATTTTGCTACCCCTGTTAATTTATTATCCTCTGATGTCGTTGAAGTGTAGAAATGGAACCATTCCTTCATTTGACCCAGAGTTAGGGTTTTGCCAAGTGAAAGGGCAAGGTACTTGAGGGTATCAGCAAAAGAATGGTTGAAATTATGTGCCATGAGTTCTAGACAGAAGAAGGAAGGAGATGGAGGTATGGGAAGGCTGATAAGTGAAGACAAAGCAGGAGATGTCAAGGGGCCAGAGGTCTCTGTGATAAGAACAGATGGAATGGTAAAAATAGAGCAAGAGAACTGGAAAATGGAGGGTCATGTTCAGCAGGTGTATTACAACTGAAAAATAAAACTGAAATAAAGTCTGAAATGCAAGTGAGTTGGCCTATTTTAAAAGTTTTGTTGTTTCATCTTGGTTTTACTGTTGTAAAATATTCAAACCTGAATAGAGAAGCATGGGAATCAAAATCCATTCATTCATTCATACATTCATTTGACAAATACTCTGCTAAGCCCTGCCTATGTGGCAGGCACCATTTTAGGGACTGGGAATACAGAAGTGAATAAGGCAGAAAAAAATTTGATGGTTTAGAATTTATACTCTAATGGAGGAGTCGGACACTTAAATAACTAAAATATCAAATTGTAATAAGAAAAATAAATTATCACAAGGACATAGAGGCATGAGGGCTGGGAAGCTATTCTAAACATGATGATCAGAGAAGTGAAGAGGGGAGATGGAAGGGGGAACATGGAGGAAATGAGGGAGGAAGCCAAGCAGACATCTGGGGGAAGGATGTTCTAGGCATAAGAACAGCAAGGGTGAAAGCCTGGAAGAGGAAATACGCTTGGCAGGCTTGTCCCTTACATTTGTGAAGCTCAGGGCAAGAGCACAAACGGAGGCCCATGAACTCTCTGTCTAGACATTAAGAGTTATAAAACATATCCTGTCATCCAAACTTGACTAATATACTGCACTATTGGCCTGGAAGGTCAGGTTTAGATTTAAAATT
This sequence comes from Hipposideros armiger, assembly GCF_001890085.2. Classification (NCBI taxonomy): domain Eukaryota; kingdom Metazoa; phylum Chordata; class Mammalia; order Chiroptera; family Hipposideridae; genus Hipposideros; species Hipposideros armiger. Next base: position 5,245,680 of record NW_017731363.1, read on the forward strand.
CTTGGACTCCTCAGGGTTGTGCACCAGAGAACCTGGTGGTACAGAGTGAGCCAGCTTCTGGCTTCTGGTCCTAGCCAGAGGTCAATTGTCCTTTTTTCCCCCACCCCAGGGATGTGCATACTCGTGACACAGTCTGCCCTTGGGAAGTCAAACCACTGAAGGGGCCCATGCTCACCCTGGAAGCCAGCTCTTGGCTGTTTGGGCAGCATATTTTTGGATTCCGAGGACCCAGGATGTGGTCTAGATGTGGCATAGGCTCTGGAAAGGCATAGCCCCTTGACCTCACTGACTCTGCCCCGTGGGGAAGGGTGTGGCTGGGGTCGGGAGAAAACAAGACCCTTGAAGTCATGGGGTCCAGGGCAGTGGCTCCTTTGGCCAGGACCTAAGGGTGGCACTTTTGCTTATCATGCTTGAGGAGGAACAAGGAGCTATTCCCTATATCCTCAGGATTTGAATTGTGATGATGCAGGAGATATGAAACTTCCATTCTGTGGAGGGTCTATAAAAAGTAAAGGAAGGAAGAAAAAGAAACGTGAATGTATACAGCATCTGTGCCAAGCCCGGCCGTGTGCAATACGCTTGTGCTTGTGTGATCTAATTTAATCCTCCAAATAACCCTGGGAAGTAGGCCTCATACTCTCCTGCATGCAGTTAAGAAATTAAACCCAGGGAGGTCACTTCCTTGCCCAGAGTCATTTAACCAGGGAGCCACAGAGCAGAGGCTCAAACCCAGGGCTCCAGCTAATTTTAAAGCCCGTATTCTTTCCATTACACCCCATCACCTTTGAAAGACATGCTCAAAGAAAGGCTTCATCTGTATAGAGAATGAGGAGCAATAAAGTACAATCCTATTGAGGATTGAGGTAAAATGTATCTATAGTGAAATGTACAGCTCTTATATGTACAATTTGAAGAGTTTTGTTTTGTGAATGCAAACACCCGTGTAACCACCGCAATCAAGGTATTGGGACGTCGGGAAAGTCATGACATATTTTTTCTATGTTTTTCATTGCAAAAATGCGTCATGACTTTTCCGACAACCCAATATTTCCTCCAGCTGTGTCCCTCATCCCAGAAATTTCTCCATGCCGCTTTCCAGGCAATCTCCTCCCACAATAGGCAACCACCTTATGTCTGATAGGCAACAGTTATGATTTCTATCACTGTGGCTTTGTTTTGCCTGGTTTAGAATTTCACGTAAATAGAATCATGCAGTATGTAGGCTTTTTATCTGGCTTCTTTTGCTCAACATGTTTTTTTCTTTTGAGATTTATCCATATTATGGGATTAAAGGAGTTGTCTCCTTTTTTATTAAGTGTTCTGTTGTATGACTGTACCACCATTTCTGCTTACTTATTGATAGGCATTTGGGCTGCTTCCTATTTTTGGCTGTTATGAGTAAAGCACTTAGAAACATTCTTGCATATGTCTTTTTGTGAATGTACGCATTCATTTATCTTGGGCCTATACCTAGGAGAAAAATGGCTGGGTTATATAATAAGTGTAGATTTCACTTTTTAAGAAACTGCCACACTTTTCCAAGGTGGTTATGTCATTTTACACTCCCACCAGTAATGCATACGAGTAGGAAGGGGGTGAGGGGGCTGGGTGAAAAAGGTGAAGGGATTAAGGAGTACAAATTGGTAGATACAAAAATGTTATGAGGATGTAAAGTACAGCATAGAGAATATAGTCAATAACATTGTAATAACTATGTATAGAGTCAGGGGGGGTACTAGACTTATTGGGGGGATCACTTTGTAAGTTATATAAACGTCTAACCACCATGTTGTACACTTGAAACTAATATAATATTGAATATCAACTCTAATTGAAAAAATTTAAAATTATAAAAAAGAGTTTCAGTTGATAAGCTTATTTTTAATTTTACATGTTTAATTTTGAACTATTTCAAACATAAAAAGAAAGAATAAAATTAATAACTGACAGCATCATATCTACCATTCAGATTTAATACACTAACAATTTCCTGTATTTGCTTAAGATCTTAAATGAAATATTACAGATGTACTTGAATATTAAATGAAATATTACAGATATACTCTTTCTCCATCTCCCTGGAAATTAGCATCATCCTGAAGTTGGTGTGTATCTTCCTACGTCTGTCTATTTTTAAATATATGACATAGTATATGAACCGTTTTCAATATTTCACCAAGTGTAACAAAGATGCTTTATTTTCCTGTGATAATTCCGGGCAGAGTATTTGAAACAGTACCCATCTTAATCAACACGTCAATTAAATCCTTAAAAAGTTTTAATTTTCTGTTTATTAATGTGTTTTATTGATTCTAATATACATGAATTAGGTTATTTATACCTGCAATGAATAAAAAATCAGGAATATAAATTTTATTTTAAAAGGCAGTTTACATAGCAGATGGCCTTCAAAGCGTGGAACCCTTGAAAAGGGAAAAGTAATGAGGAAGTTCTTGGCAGGTGAGCTGGTGGGAACTGTAGAGCTAATACCAGCCCTCCCATATCACAGATAAAGAAACTGAGTTGTGTACCAGTTGTGACTTGCTAGGTTTTTACAGCTAAAGAATGGCAGGCCAGTACCAGAACCGGGTCTTCTGATGTCCACTTTAGAATTCTCTTGACCTTACCATGCAGCCTCCATACTACTGAAGGTAATCAACGATGGAGAAGGAAGAAAGAAGAGAAGAAAATGTGATGTGGAGGTGGGAGGAAGAAAAAACTTCATAAAAGCAAGACGGCAAAAATGTGGTATTTTAAGGAAGAGGTTTGCCCTTCATATGAATGATTCTTGGATTTTGGTGTATATTTTTGGTAGCAGTATGCGGTGAGTCACTAACAAAGAGCTTAAGACAGATGAGTTAACATAAATGGACCAGAATAAGCTGCGGTCTCTAGGCTGAGCAGCTGTTGGACAAACCTGCCAATATTTTATTTCCCAGAGACACTTGCAGCAGATTAAAGTGAGCAGGCAGTGAGTGCGCATTAGAAAATTCCATACCATTCAGAGTTTACTGGGCCTGAGAGGTGGCTATCCAGGGGAAAGGGGAAAACCCCCAGCTTTTTATTGAAGTTCCACTTTGTCTTAGAGGGTAGGTAGGGTTGCAGGCTGCAGAAGGTGTGCTGGTGGAGGGATAATGATGACAGCCCTGCTTGTGCCACTGGCTGTGTGACCGAGGGGCACTCCTTTAGCTTCTCCGTGTCTCTGTTTTTCATCTTCTGAATGAAGGGCTTGGATTGGATGACCTCTTAAGTCCCTTCCAGTTTCAAAATATTTATAGCTTACATTTGTTGAGCACTTACTTTGTGCCTGGCACCTTGCGAAGTGTTTTACATATGGACTTTTCCCCTCTGCTAAACCTTGGAGGTCGTCTCAACAGTAGTCTCATTTTGCAGCTAAAGAAACTGAGGCTTCAAGAGGACAAGGGACTTGCCCGAAGTCATATAGCAAGCAATGGCAGAGCCTGGACTCAAATCTGGGGCTGTCTCAGAAACTCGGCTTCCTAATCACCATTCTGCATTGTCCCTTCTCCTTAAACAGGAAATTAGGAATGCGTTGCCTTCACGTCTTTCTTCCTCTCCACAGCTTTATATGTGTTTGAAATAGTTATGCTTTGATTGTACTGTAGTGGATTTTCAGGTACTAATTGGAGCCTCTCTCTAACTGCATCCACACACTACACTGTAGGTAAATGGTGTTAAAAACAGTAATCAAATTCAGGACACACGCCACACACAGGACAGAAATAGCATTGAGTGGGACACAGCAGGGCCATTTGATTTACAGGATCATCATCATCTTGAATATTTTGTACATTCTCTCCAGTGGACACTGTGTACTTGGTGTTCCTGCTGATGTCACTGGCAGAGATGCCTCATGAGGAGACACCCTGTTTGAAAAGGCGATTCTGTAACCTCTTCTATCCTGATTTAATATGATATGGCCATGGCAACGGCGGGAATAATGGTGGCTCCTTTGTTCCTTTTCATAAATGACACACAATTTAAACACCTCTTGCATTGCCTCTCTCCCAATAAAGATATCAGATGTAGAAAGAGCATCCCTCTCTCCAGTACAAAATAAAAATAAATAAACTCTAAGGTTGTGGGTGATTTTTATCTAATTTCTGTTCAAGATCAATCCTGTTTTTAAAGAGTTTGGGGATATTCATGCCCGAAATCACACTTTCCATAATTCTTTCTGTGATGTCTGCATATATAGAAATGGAGAACTGAAACAATATCTAATAATTCAAAAAAACACTGCTGCTTCTATTTATTTGGATGTTTTAAGATGCAGAAACTTTGAGCTGAAAAGGGAAGGAAAATACACTCAACCTGCTAAATCAAAAGACAAGTAGTAAAATATGGCAGATTGCATGAATATCCTTGATTCTTTACCTCTTCCTATAGCCACATCCTTTACCGTATGACTTTGGAATTTCTTTTACTACAGAGGCAGTCTATTTTCCCTCCCCTTGAATCTGGGTTGGCCTTGTAACTTTTGGTTAATAGAATGTGGTGGAAGTGATGGTGGGTCAGTTCCAAGCCTAGCCTCAAGAGAACTTGAGTGTTTTTATTTGCTTGCTCTTCTTCTGAGTTTCCACGAGAACATGCCCTAGTTAGCCTGGAAAATGTGACATGAGGAACAGAGCTGAGATGCCCCAGTCATCACAGCTGAGGTTATCCTAGAACAGTTGAGCTGCAGCTGACTGCAGGACCTACGAGTGAGTCCAATTGAGATCAGAAGCAGTGCCCAGTCTAACTTGCCAAACCACAGATTTGTGAACTAATTAAATACTCATTGTTTAAAGACATTGAGTCGTGGGGTGTTTTGTTTCACAGCATTATGTGGCATCTGATAACTGATACAGAAAATGAGACTAGTTGTCAGGAAAACATCCAGGAAGTACCTAAGGATTGGGAAGATTGTAGGGAGTAGCAAGAAGCAAACTGAGATTTAACACCAATTTGAAGCCTTTCCAACTCAGTACGGTTGTGGATCCCACTCCAGTAGTCATTCCACATGCATATACTGAATCTATTATTGGCAAGACACTATGCTAGGTAGAATGCCTAGTGAATGGGAGCCCAAGAAAAGCAAAAGTAATTGATAGACATGACCCAGAGATGCTGGCTGCGGGAATAAAGGTGGTCAAATGGCTGATGATATTTAGGACAGTGAAGGGTGAATTCAAGGAGCTGGCGGTGGGGCCAAGAGCCAAGAAGAACAATAACAAGATGGAGTTAAAAGCTTAGAGAACAAGAAAGATATTAAACCTCAGTTAGGCAAGGAAATGCCTATATTAGATGTGTGTATGAGTGAATAAGTATTTAAATACAAAATAAGTAAAATTAACAGAACAAAGCATAGCAATGTTGCCAGTATATCCCACCCAGCGACTATCCAGTTTAATGAGCTCTGGACAATTTCCAGCTGCCAGTATCTGCATCCCTATATTAGAAGGCTTTTCCCAGAATTGTGGAAGGTCACTTTATAGGCCAGCAGTGCTGGGAAATTAACATCTACTCCCCTGCACACAACATTCCAGCTGCAATGTTCAACTAATGACTATGGAAGTTGGTACATACATACTTTAGTTCTCTCGGCTCTTGAGTGGGATAATTTTGAAACATGTATTTTATAACTTCCCCATCACTTGCCCACAGAATTAAGCTCCAGTCACCATTGTGGCACAACACACCCTTTATTTGCTGCTTTCCCTTCCCTTTCCTTTCTCACTTCCCCACTCACTCCAAGACCATGAGCTTCCTTTCTGCTCCTCTTCCTGCCTCAGGGCCTTTGCAGTTGCTGCTCTTTCCTTGACATGTGTATGACGGACTTCTTCTTGTCATTCACATCTTAGGCTAAATTTTACCATGCCAGAGAAGCCTTGCATGGCCACCAATCTAATGTAGCTTCATCATCTGATCTTACGTCTCAATGCCACATTCTTCACTGTCAGATGTTTTTCTTATTAATTTGTTTTTTTATCTTTATAAATATATTTCAATAGAGTTCAATGTTAAAACCTCCCAAAACAAATAAACAATGTATTCTGGGTTTTCAGAGGTTTTTGATATTATAATCAAAAGATCATGAACAAACTCCATTTTTTCTTAGATAAATTAAATTATTTTAGATTGGGTCTACTGGGTAATTCACTGTATTTCAACATTTACTTTATTGAGCACCTACTGTATGCTAGACAAGCTGTTTATATAACTGACAAATGAAATGTAGTTTCTGCTCTCAAGATGTTTATAATCCTTGGGAGTAACTATTTTTTTTAAAATTAATTTGTTTTCGTATATTTTTGGTGAGAGTGTAAGTTGGCACAACCCTGTTGGGAAGGTTGTTGGACAGTATGTACTAAAGCCACCTATGACCCGGCAATTCCATTCCCAGGTATATATCCAAGGCAGGGGTCAGCAAACTGCGGCTCGCGAGCCACACGCGGCTCTTTGGGTACGTTCAGTCTCAAAAGTTTTCCGACCCCTGGAAAAGCCAATCCTGTCCCTCACAACAACTTAAAAATTATTCAAGAGCCATAAATATATTTTTACATAATCACCATTATGTGAATAATATCTTTTTAAAATTTTATAAATGAAACTATGATAGTTTTATTTTCGTTTTCCGTTTTACTTCAGAGCCACATGTGTGTACCCAAAGTGCCACATGTGGCTCGGGAGCCGCAGTTTGCTGACCTCTGGTGGCTCTTCTGTCTCAAAAGTTTGCCGACCCCTGATCCAAGGGGAATGAGTGCTTATGTCCATTGAAGCCATATACAAGAATCTTTATTACAGCTTTATTTGTAGTAGCCGAAACCGGGGCCAAACCAAATGTCCATCAATCGGAGAATGGATAAATTGTGGAATATTCAATGGAATATTCTACAATGGAATTCTACACAGAAATAAAAAGAATGAACTGCTGCTGCACACACCATGTGGATAAATTTTATAGAAATTATGATGAACAAAAGAACACAGGATAAAAAAAGAACATATTATATGATTCTATTTCTATGACATTCATGAACAGGCATAACAGATCTATGGTGGTAGGAGCTGGAATAGTGGTTACCTGTGGGGTGGGGGTTGGGGGGGGGGTAAGAAATTGACTGGAAGGGAGCCTAAGGCACTGGAAATGTTCTATATCTTGATATAGGTGGTAGTTACATGGGTATGTATATATTGGGTTGTCGGAAAAGTCATGATGTATTTTGTCTATGTTTTTCAAAGGTTATTTATTTATATAAAGAACAAAGATCAATCAATGATATATTGCCCGATTTTTTCGAAAGCCTTTTGCCATCTTTCAGTGAGTTTCATAATTCCTCGTTCATAGAAGGACCTGTTTCTATTTACAAAAAACTGAACAAGGTGCTGATTTACAGCCTCATCTGAATTGAACATTATACCATGCAAAGAGTTTTGAAGAGAGCGAAACAAGTGGAAGTCTGACAGTGCAAGGTCAGGCGAGTATGGTGGGTGTGGCAACACATCCCATCGAAGCTCCAATAATTTTTGACGGGTGATCAAACTTGTGTGTGGTCTCGCGTTGTTGCGATGGAACACAACTCCTTTACCATTAACAAGCTCTGGACATTTCTGCATGATGGATTCATTCAAACTGTTGAATTGCCAACAGTGCACATTCAAATTGATTGTTTGATTCCTTGGTAGGAGCTTGAAAAACACAACACCTTTAAAATCCCGCCACACTGAGAGCATAACCTTCCTCTGATGAATGTCTGTTTTGATGTCATTTGAGGCGAATCATCACGTCAGGACCAAGACTATTTGCACACCACATTGTTGTAAACAATCCACTTCTCATCACCAGTTATCAGTTGCTTCAGAAAAGGATCACTTTCTTCATGTTTAATGAGCATATTGCAGATGTTTATACGTGCCATCAAATGAACTTCTTTGAGTTCATGTGGAACCCAAATATCGAGCTTGCTTACGTATCCCAGCCTCTTCAGGTGGTCATGAATGCTTGAATGGTGAACATTCAATGTTTCTGCAATCTCTTGTGTCGTGTAACATGGGTTTGACTTGATCAATGCCTTTATTTTGTCGTCATCAACCTTGGTGGGCCTCCCTGACCGAGGAGTGTCGTTGAGATCAAAATCACCAGCACAGAATTTCGTGAACCATCGTTGGCACTGATGTTCTTGTAGAGCATTGCCACTGTAAACTTCATGTAACTTTTCACAAGCGTGACGTGCGTTCTTCCCTTTATGGAAGTAAAAGAGTAAAATACAGCAAAAATGCACAGTTTTGTCTTATGTCTTGAACTTGTAAAATCTCCAAAACTCAACCAAATCGCCCAATTTTTTTTAGAATGAAGCTAGAACTGTCAGTTGTCAAATGACATAGCAATAACATAGATGCGAATGACTCTAGTACTTCCAAAAATGAACTAGTGCCATCTGTTGCAAACATGCGTCATACTTTTCTGACAACCCAATAGGTAAAATGTCATTGAGGCGTATACTTAAGATTTGTGCACACTCTATATATGTCATACATGATTAAAAATACAAATAAAACTGTAGGCTCCATGAAAACAAGGACATTTTCTGATTTGGGTATTACTGCCTAACACATAGTATGCCATCAGTAAATATTTATTGACGGAGCAAGTGAGTAAATGTGGATTTGTATTTAAAAAGAAATCAAACCAAAAATCAAGTAAAGTTTTATTGAATATATATTCTATGTGTATATAGTAGGAGAATCAAAGGTAAATTGGCCTAATGAGGAGCACACAATTGGTTGCAAAAAAGGGCAGCATGTGACAAGTGCTATAAAAACAGATACCAAACAAAATGTTAGCAGGGCTCAAAAGAGAGAGAGACATTTTAATTGCAATTTTGGGGAAGTGAAATTTGATCTGGCCCTGGAAATATTTTTGCAGGTAGGGCTGGGTGGGAGAGAAGACAAAGAAAGGGGTGGGTGTGAGGAGCATGGAACAAAGCCTCTGAGACAGGAAGCCCAGGGCACGCTCATGAAATGGAGAAACCTGAAGTGGCTGAAATCAGGGGTGGCAAGTCATGGGGGAATGAAAGATGAGCACCTGTCAAAGCCAGTTGGGGCCGGTTCATAGAAGGCCTGGTCTACTCTGTAAGGAGTTTGGCCTTCACTCCACCCATAGGAATGAAGTTTCAAGGGTTTTAAAGCAGAAGAGTAATTTTGAAGGGAGAATTGTTATCCTTCCTAAATTAATATTAAAAAATACGTTCACTTACAGAAAAATCTAAAAAACCAGTTCAACACAAAGAACATAAATCCTGATATAAACACTGCTAACTCTTTCATATGTCAACTCTAAGACAGTTTTAAAAAAAATTGAGATATAATCCTCATACCATAAAACTTACCATTTTCAAGTGTACAATTCAGTGGGTTTTAATACGCTCACAAGGTTGTGCAACAATAACCACTGTGTAATTCCAGAACATTTTCATCACCCCAAAAAGAAGCCCCCATACCCATTAGCAGTCACTCCCCATTCTCCCTTCTCCCCTGGCAACTACTAGTCTACTTTTTGTCTCTATGGATTTTTCCAGAGAGACTTTTCTATATGTATATTTGCAAATATATATATTATATCTATATGATTATAAATAACTATAAATATATAAAATATAATTATGTACACATATACATTTACATTAAATGTATATAAGGGTGCCAAAAAATGTATACACATTTTTTTATTACAATTTTTTTTATTGGGGAACAGTGTGTTTTTCCAGGACCCATCAGCTCCAAGTCAAGTAGTTGTTTCAATCTAGTTGTGGAGGGTGCATCTCAGTGGCCTATGCGGGGATCGAACTGGCAACCTTGGTGTTATGAGCACTGCACTCTTACCAACTGAACTAACCAGCCACCCCTGTATACACATTTTAAAAAAGGAAAAAATTGACTTCTGCAATTACAAGAGATGCTCAAAGTGGCTACCATCAGGGTCCAGACACTTCTGATTATGGCGAACTACTGCTTGATCAACATTGACCAAAGTGTTAACATCTCTTAAAATGTGTATACATTTTTTGGCACCCTCGGCATATTTTCTTCTCCCCCTCCCACCTACACAAATGGATTTGTATATACTGTGAAGTGAGCTGTGTTGACTCTTGAACATATATCTGGACACTCGAACGTATGAGAATGCTTTGTGGAAAATTAATCTGGGTGATAGGGCAAGGATGGATTGGAAAAAAGAGATTGAAGGCAGTGAGACTGCTTAGCAATGCCTGTAGTAGGGGAGACAAGAAGTCATGTGGGCATGAATTAGAATGCCAGCAGTCTAGTGGATGCTGTGGTGTGCTTCCAAGGTCCCCATTTCAGGACTGAGGCACTCATTAGCCCAGCTGCAAGAAATGCTGGTGGCTGGTGGATCTCAGCTAATCTCCTTTCAGCCTTGCCCTCACCTGAAGAGAGCTCACTAGCCCCAAATCCCACTGTTTCTCTACAGCAGCTTACACCTAATGATTGGTCAGCAGGTGAAGGGAGGGTTATAAAGGCCCAGACACCTTCCCCCATTTGGGAAATCTCTGAAGGGCCATCCCAGCTCTAGGGCTTCCTAAAAGCTGAGGCTTTTATTGTGACTGTATTGCTGCCCAACTCCCCCCTCTGCCCAACCCCGCTGCAGTCACTCTTCCACAGGTGTTGTTCCTAATAAACTGCCTGCACTCATATCTCTATCTCAGAGTTTGTTATTCAGGGGACCCAACCTGCGGCAAATAACAAGGATAGAAATGGAGCTGGCATAGGTAGATGTCTTTGTGGAGCAATTGAAGGGACAGAGCTTGGTGATCGATTAGAGATGTGGGATGGGAAGGGTGGAAGAGTTAAAGAGAAGGAGCAAAACAAACATATATATGTATACATAATTTATACATTCAATTTACCTATACAAACACTCATACATTGTTTATGTATGTAAATACATAATACATCCTCAGGCACTTACTCAGTGTCTACTTTGTACTACAAACAGTTCTGGAAGCCCAAGGTGTAATATGAGTCATACCGGGTCCTTTTGTTCAATGAATCCACAGTGTTTTGGGACAGATGGAGGATAAACAACTAATTCTAATACAATTTGTTGTACATCATGGTAAGTGCTAGAGAAAAGTGATGAGGAAATATTAAAGGAGTGAAGATGCTGCCAGGGGTTTAAGCCGAGGTGTCTTGAAAGATGATGAAGCCATCATGTGACATGGAGAATGCAGATAAAAGAGATTGCAATTAGAAAATAAATATCCAAGTTAATATGTCCTCCAAAGATTTGGAAATTGGGGTTTGGAACTCAGAAAGATCATGAGTAAAAACATATATGTAGGTGGTGTCTATATATAAATGATAGTTAATGCCTTGTTAGTAGATGAGATTGTCAAGGGAGATCATGTAAGCTGGAAACTTGAGCGAGGTCTACAGCAGAGCTGACTAATGTCTGAACTCAGGCTGCCACTCCCTATGCCAACACCCACGGCAGACATAACTTATTGAACATATGGCCTCAGAATCCTTTTCATCACATGGCTTCATGCAGCCATCACCAATAAATGTACTTACCATTCCTGATTTCTTCTCAAAGTCTAGGTGTGGTGACCAGGAACAATTGTGGGCCTCCAAGGAAGAGTGAGCTGCTCTGGTTATTAGGTGCAGAATGAGCACCTAGGAAAGCAGGGGGAGTAAGAGGAGAGTGAGGGTTCCAGACACAAGAAGTGTGTTTCAAGAAGAAAATAATAACATTTGTCGGATGGCTATGTTGAGGACTTGAAGAGAAAATCAGATTTGAAGTGGGAGGCCAGTGGTGACCTTACGGAGAGTGGTTTCACTAGTAGTTTGCAAGAGAAGTGAGATGAAGGAAGTTTGAGTAGAGAATGAGAACTACTTCCAAATTGCTTGTCTATAAATGGACTGCCTTGGATCCATGGGGGAGTTTGTTGAAAATGCTTTTCTAGGACTCACCCCACAGCTATGGCCTCAGGCTATACTTTGGCTTCCCAGGAGGGCTTTGATTAGGGTTATCTGTGGGGCAGAGAGAGGCTAGAAGCTACAGGTGGGTACTCACTGTAGCTGATGCTGGTGATACCCCTTTCTCAGGCTTTCAGCACTCACCATTCGGTGCACACTACTGGCGTCATAGACAAGCACATGTGACTCTCTGCTTGAGGACTTTTTCTGGCCACTGGAGCATGCTAGTCTGCTTGCCAGAAATGCCAGAGATTAGCTTCCCAGGGAGCAGCTCTCAACCAATGAAGGACGGAAGTTGGTGGATAAGTATTTCAGCTTCCTCACCTCTCACCTGGAACAATTCAGGGCTTGTTTTATACAGTTTCCCAGGGGTCCCCAGTAGGATTGAGCCTGACGTGCCCGAGTATGCTCATTGACATACTCTGTGTTGGCTTCCTCCCCTCTCTTTCACTTTCCTCCTCTTCTACTGGTGTTCTGAGATCACCTCTCACCTATATATACTATTATCCTTGTCCCATATCCTTGTCTCAGAGTAGGCTCTCAGGGGAACCCAAAATTCGCCATCTCATTTCCTCTTCCTAAGCACACAGAATAACTACATATTCGAGTGGCTCTGGCAGTCTAGTCAAGCCCATGTGACTAGGCTCTGACACATGGGCAGAAGCGATATACATCATTTCCAGGCCCAGCCACAAAATTCCTGGTGTGATCACCTTTTCAGTCTTTCCTTCTCATGGTGACTTCATAGGTCATGTGTTTAAGATGGCAGCATTACCAGATAGAAGGTGCCTGGATCCTTGAATCACAACTGGAGGGGACCTACTAAGGAGAGCTGTCTCACTTGCACCAGATCATGAAAATGAATGAGTGAGAAATACAACTTTACTATGTTAGTTTGTTTATTTTTTTGCAGGTGGGCGTAGCCCACCATTGAACAGTCAGTCTTGTTGTTAGGAGCACGTGCTCTCACCAGCTGAGCCATCCTGCCACCTGTTGGCAGCAGCAGGTCAGCTCGGGCGCAGCATCACTGGCCCATGTTAGAATCGAACTGGTGGCCCTGTTGCTCAGAGCTCCAGCTCTTAAGCTAACTCTTAACCAACTGAGCCAATTGGCCGGCCCCAGAACTTTACTATGTTAAATCACTGAGATTTTTATTTTGTTACAGCAGCTAGCGTTAATTACTCTGACTAATATATCTGCCCTCTCAGTCCACCCTTACTCAGTTCTCCAAAATTGCTGCTCTCCATCTTCTAAAAATTTCCATTCCTTCAGTGTGGCTGACAACATAGCTGAAAATAGCCATGTGTTAAAGGCAAGATACACAATTATCTGATTAAAGTGCACTCAGTTGTGAACAATAAGTACCAAATTGGCTCCCGAAAGATAGTTCTGTTTTCAAGTGGATTCCTGATTGGTAGGGTCTACAGGGGAGACCTTCTTGGTATCTTTGTGTAATCATTGGCACAGCCCACTTTCAGCTTTATCTGTGTTGTCTGGAACAAAGAGGGGTCAACCACTTCTAAGAGGTTGCTGACCTCTGGGATAAAGTCCAAACTCCTTTAACCTGGCATTTTCAGATGTCTCCAGTTGGCCCCAGCCTACATTCTTACCCTGATCTTTGTCCCCCAACCCTGTAAAACCTCTTGAATCATAGTACTCAAGACAGGGTATGCTTTCCCACCTCCACTCCTTGTCTCCACTGTACCCTCCACTTGGGGTGTCCTTTCCTCTCTTCTGCTCCTTTCCAGACCTGGCCCCCACTCACATGCCTGACTCAAATTCTATCTTCTCACCAAAGCCCTGAAACCCCATTTTGCCTTCCCTTTTATTGCTACTACTCCTTTGGCCTTCAACATTTGCTGCATATTATTATTTCTATCTTTTTATGTGTTTATGTCCTCTCCTCTGAACTAGAAATGAACTATTTAAAGAAAAAAATATGCCATTCCTCTTTATAATTCCTATAGCTTTTAATATCGTGCTGGGGACATGATTACTAAGGACAGTTAGACAACAGATAGAGATACAGCAAATTGAACTTAAATATCACAAATGCAAAGTCTTGTTCACACAGGATTTTTAAAAGCTAGTATTTGGAAATAATTTCAAACTTACAGAAAAGTTACAGGAATAAAAACAGTATAAATAATATCTGTAAATGGTTTATCTAGATTCACTTACTCACTGTAAACATTTTACCTCATTTCCTTTATATTTCTCCATCTCTCTATATCTATCTATCTATCATCTATCTTTTATCAAATTTTCTCTCCATACATGCACACACACAATGCTTTTCTGAACCATTTGAGGGTAACTTACATACATCATGAACCTTTGTCCTTGAATACTTCAGTGTTTATTTCCTAAGAATAGGGATAGCCTCTTATCTGATCACAATAGTGATCGACTTCCAACAATTGAATACTGATACCACACATTTGTATCAATAATTTGTTTTCGTTTCAATTTTGTCAATTTATCACAAATGTGATATATAGTTGATGTATTACAGAATTATACATTTAAAACCTATGTAACTTTACTAATATTGTCACCCCGATAAACTTTAATGTAAAAAAATTGATCAAATAATATCCTTTATGACACCTTTTCCTGCCAATCCAGTACAGGGTCAGACATTGCACTTAGTTGTTATGTCTTTTTAGGCTCCTTCAGCCTGGAACATTCCCACAGCCTTTCTTTGTCTTTTATGACACTGTTATTTTTCAAGTTAACCCTTCTCCTCCTTTAAAAGAATGTCAGCATTTTAAAAACTCTCCTAGGTTTAGCGGGCTATGTTATATACATGCATGTGGATGGGTGTGGAGTTTCTGAGTAGTGTCATAGTTGTTCCCAGTGCAAGACTTCAAATTTGCACCTCCTTTTATTCTCATTCTGCAGTTCTGATCAGTGCCAATATTATTAACACAGCTGTACAGGAACCTTTGTCTTATTTTATCTACATTATCTTTCTCCTTATGTAAGTGGAGTTGGCGTGGAAGAGGAAATCACAAATGTTTCTCCTCTAGACTCTGCTGGACTGCAGGCTGCATAGGAGGAAAAGTCAATAGAGGAAGTGAGAAAGTAAACTGAGAAGTTGAAATCAAAGTGGTGGGCTGCCTAGTCTCGGCTGTGGTGTATCTCTTCTCTGAAGTCAAAGCACTTTTAGAGACAGCACTCAACCATAGTTAAATAAAATCTCTATGCTGTAGAAAGGGAAGGCATTAGTAATTTCTGTCGTCTTTGAGTGGAAGCAAACACACTGAGAGGCGCAATGGTTTTTCTACTTTGAATCTGAGAGGCAGTGAGGAATCATGGAAAGAGAGCTGGTAAAGGAGTGAATCTGTTCAGGAGATTTGACTTGATGTATACAACTGCTACCAAGTAGCTATGTAGCTCTCAGCAAGTCATGTCCTCTCCAAGTCTTGATATCATTATCCATAAAATGAGGGTTTGAAGTGGACTATTGTAGATTCGCTCTAAGTTTCCTCAGTGATTCTAAAATTCAGTGATGTTGAATTCCAGCATACATTCAATGCGCATCTATGGAGTGCCTACTATGTGTTGAGCACTGGGATAGAATGAGTAAGGCCTACTCTTCGTTCTCAAGGATCTCCCAGCATGGCGGTGGTAGTGGTAGAGGGAAGGAATATAAGCAAAGACTTGTGAGAAGGGCCACAGTACAGGCAAGTTCAAGGTACAATAGTGTTGCAAAGGAGACAATAAGCAACTTTCCTTGGGGAATGGAATCCTTTAGAGAGGAAGTGACAGTTGTTATTGAACTGAGTCTTGAATTTGGGAACAGGACATTCCAGGTAGAAAGCGCATGGCTGTTTGTGGACTGGATGTACTATCGGTGTGCGGGAATACAATGTGTCTGAGGTAAAGTGAGGGTAGTGAGGCTGGAACGGTAGCTAGGCAGGGCCAGATCTAGAAAGGTGCTTTGCCAGGCAGAGAGGAGTTAGAGGGGGTGGGGGGAGACTCGAGGCAAGGAGGTCATCGGGAAATCCGGTGCAAAAGATAAAGGATAAAGGATTGAGAGACATGGGTGATGAAGCAGCAGTGTGGTTGGAGACACGTTTTAGGAGAAAGAATTGAGGAGGCTTAGCAATTGAGTATGGGGGTGAGGGAGGACTCATAGAAAGCCCATGTTTCTGATTTGTGCAGTGGACTAGATTGTGGTGCTATTAAATGCAGTCAGAAGTCCCCCAGGAAGAAACGGTTTGGGAGATGTATACTGAGCTCAGTTTAGGGATATGTTGGCCTGGAGGTTGTATGGGGCACCCATGTGGAGATTTCCAGGAGGCATTTTTTATAAATGGATCTGGAGCTCAGGAGAGACCTGGGCTGGAGACAGATTGGGTTGTTATAGGTGTGAAGGATGTCACCCAGGGAGAGTGTCACTTTAGGAAAGGACTGTGATTGAGAGGGAAGAACAGCAGACCTGTTGTCTCATTAGGCCTGGATTCTTACTTGCTGAGATCTATTTAACTGTATGATAGTGGGCAAGTAGTTCTGAACCTGTCTCTTCATTTTTAACAACGATCCCAATTTGTAGACCTGTGACAGTTTGGGATTAAAAAAAAATCTCATCACTGGAACTTATAAAAAGAGCAGGATGGGCACCCTGGGACACACTGTTAAGCTACCTCCTGCAGGTGTCACGGGGAGCCATTTCCTAGGTTTCCTGTACCCTTTAATGCCTTTCTTGCCACATTAGTTTGTTACCAGTTGCTTAATTTCTCTGAGCCTTGGCTTCCTCCTCTGCAAAACAGAGACAATAGCAACTCTTCTGGTTATCTCAGAGAATTCTTTTGCAAATCAACTGAGGTAAGGTTTGTGTGAACACTGCAAACTGCAATATACATGTTGGTTATTATCAAAATGAATGGAACAAAAAGACGTGACCAATTTGTCAGCAAATTTTCTGTACTGTTACTACCGTGGAGTGTCTGTCAGCATCAACACTGAGGAATGTTCTAATGGGTCAGTGGCAGAACTGAAATAAAACCGAGGGTCTCTGACTCTCGGCCATAGTTATGGTAATCACTGTATGAGGCTCTCTTTCTGAGACCTGGGATTTACCTGGGACTGTGGGGCTGAAAGAACTAGAACTGTAGATTGGAGAATGTGTGAGGCCACCAAGGGCTTCGGGTCTCTTGTGACCACTGCTTGTCCACTCTGCTGTTGCCTCCTGTGGGGAAGTGTAAAGGTGAACGCTCCCCTTAACGGTGTGATCACAACTCTTCCTAGAATGTCAGATTCTCATGTCCAGGTGGGGCACGACAACCTCCACTGTATACCAGCGGTTCTCAACCTGTGGGTCACGACCCCTTTGGGGGTCGAACGACCCTTTCACAGGGGTCGCTGGGTACTTGTATGTGGGCGTATCTGCATGTGGGCCTGGAGATGGATAGAGGAGCGGTGTCTCGGTTCCTAAGACCATCGAAAATATGTGTTTTCTGATGGACTTAGGCGACCCCTGTGAAAGGTTGAGAACCGCTGGTATGAACAGTAGCATTAATGCAGCAACACGGAAAGCGTGTCATCACCCACAAGACCCTCAGTAGATGCTGTTTCACTGAGCAGGCCGACATTCAGAATGGAAGAAGACAGTCACTGTGTGAGTCAACCCCAGGTCCAAACTAATCTGTGATGACAGGGGGACTACGCCAGATTCTGGTCTGGGTAGCAAGGATGGGCGAAATTGACAACTTGAGCTTATGCCAAGGTTACTTTTGCTTCTATTTCTCCCAAAGCAGGTAATAAACCAGGCAACTGATATACAGGAAATAAACATGCAGGGATGTGATGCAGCACCCCATCATATAATTTTTCTTAGTGATCTTAGCAGCCTGAAAACAGTGTGATGTCCCCTAGGCCAGAGGAGCCCAGAGATGTGAGTTCATTGCCTTTTAAACTCCAGCCATGTCAGCATCCAGAAACTTGCACAACCATATAAGGCACTCAGCAAGCCCTCTCACGCAAGCCTAAAGCCCAGGTTTGGTCCCTGAAATTCCTGCTGGAGCACCAAAGGGGCAAATACCTCTTATCCGTACTTGCACTGTGGGCCCCTCTATTAGGGTTTGTCTGATGTCTTCTCATGCTGGGGTTACGGGTTTTGGGGAGGAAGATCATAAGAGATCAAGTGCCGTTTTCATTGCATCATATTAAAGGTGCATACTATCAACATGGCTGATGCCTTCTGATATTAATCTTGGTCATCTGGCTAACGTAGTGTTTGTCAGGTCCCTCCACCTCAAGGTTACTCTTCTTTTTCCCCCTTTCCATACTGTCCTCTTTGGAGAGAAGTCACTCTGTGCAGCCCACATTTAAGGAGTGGGAAGTCATGGTCCGTTTCTTTTAGGGTGGAGTAGCTACAACATTTAAATGCTATTCTAAATTCTTCTGCATGGAAGATTTGTTTTTTCTTCTCCATTTATTAATGTATTCAATTATTTTTTATGTCAGTATGGACTCATGGATATTTATCTTGTACTTTGAGTTATGATCCAATACTATATTTATTTTGTTATTCAAACTGTTCCAGCTTTGGCCATTGGGAGCTCTTTCAGTTGGCTCCTATAGTTTGTTTGTTTCTTTCTTTCTGCACTTCCTTACTTTCTGGTATTACAAGTCTCTTTTTAAAAATAATTATTATTCATTTATTCACTCAGCCAAAATGCAGTATGAGCTTACCGTATACTAGGCAGAGAGATTCAAGAATGAGCAGAACTTAGCTCTGCCTTCAAGGAACTCTCAGTGGGGGTGGTAGAAGGGAAGAGACCGGCAAGAAAAGAGACAAAGATGAGACAGTGTGGTGAGTGCTTTGGCAGAAGGTGGGAGCTCAGCATGCCTGCCTCAGTTACATGCACTCACTTCCCTGTCTCTCCTGAGCATTTCTTACTGATTCTCTTATGAAAACTTCAGCTCCGCACTCTGGGCTAGTTTCTCGCTCTTCCCTCAGTCTCTGCTCAATTGCTGAACTTTTCTAGGCAGAGCAGTAGAAAGAGCATGGAACCCACCACAGATGAGCATTCATGATAATCTATGTTGATATCTATCATGCATAAGATGGAACCAGGCTGTAGCAAGGAAGGACTGTGACAACCCTCTATTAGCACTTTGCAACTCCCATGGACACAGGGTAGCTTATGATTATGGAGAAAAGGAAAAGTGAGTGAGAACACCAGTAGCAGGAATTTGATTTTATTTCTTCCCAACCTGCAGACTTATCAAAGATCGGGGACCTGGGAACCGGCTTTCTCAGCCCCCAGCTTCACATTTCCAAAGTCCGGCTCATGGCCAACCCTTGGTTAATCGACATCTGAGCAGTAATTATTTTTAGATTGCCCACTATATGTTCTGCCACTCAGTGTTATGCGATCATGTAATGAAATCCATGCCCTAGTGCATTAACTAACCTTTTGAAAAAACCTTTCAATAGCATCTCCCCCTGTCTCCCCCTTCACAAAGAGCTGGAAGAAAGCTCCTGAACTTGAGTGCTAAATGTCGAACCATTAAAAACACTGGTGAAAGCTATGAAGTCATCAAGTATTGACCTGAGAGAACATTTAGCACCATCTGATTTCTCCATCCTGACATCAACATGAAACGGACCTTACATGCCAATGAATCACTTTCCCTATTTAAGTTCACAGGGTTTGTCTAAAATAGCTCCCCTGGTACAAAATGGAAATTTAGCCCAGGGATTATAATGGTGAGTGGTAGACTTAAGTTTTATACTTCCATCATAAGAAAGAAAGGGCTTACTAAAATGACATATGTTTTTTTCGGTGGGGGTGGGATAATAGGGTAGAAGTATCTACTTATTCAGAGAAACCATTAGGAATTTAGAAATCCAATCCCACTTGTACTACTTTTTCTTAATACTTGATGTTCTTCAACTGTAGTGCAAGGAGCTTTTTCCAAATGTAGATTCCAGCTGCACACACAGACATGTTGATTTAGTTGGTGTAGCAGATGATGTCGGATCCCTGCCCATATTTCTTCAATCCTTAACATTTCAGTAAACCCCAACCTGATCCCCAACTCCTAGAACCTTCATCTTTTCTCCAGAGGCTATGGTTTTGCAGGCCAGAAGTATAAGGGAATTAATGCCACCTGAGTGCAACATCAATCAATGACTGAGGGGAGTTGTGCCCACAGACCTCAATTCCCTCTTCTTCAGTGACATAATTCTGAGATACGTGTATTATATTGTTCCCAAAGTTCCCCAGTGGGATTAAGCTCCAGTTGCCCGCAGTAGCAACTGGCACAAGAGTGCACCTTTTATTGGCTGCCTTTCCTTCCCTGTCTCCTTTCCTCACTCATTATTCCTATTAAGGTTTTTTTGGGGGATCACCTCCCAAATCAACCTTCTGCAATTGAATTGAGATGCTCTGCTCTGAGGCTTTTATGGTAATTAAATATAAGTTTATTAGCATTTTTTATTGGTCTACCATTTTCTAGGGCCTTTGCATTTCCCTCAAGTCTTATGACTATTGTTTGGGGAGAAAGAGAAGGAGAGGGAAGGTTTATCGGCTTGACTTCTTTCCTCTAGGGTCCAGGTTGAGGTGGGGGGTGGAAAGCCAGACGGTGCCCAGTGAGGTCTCCCTAGGAATTCAGGGGGCATGAAGGGGACTTGGAGAGGAATTGAAGGGGACCATTTCTGAAAGAGCTGTCTCAGAGAAGCACCGCGTGCGGAGAAAGAAAAGTCAAGAAATGAAATAGGGCCTGCTGAGTGTTGGAGCAGTAGAGTGGTTGGGTCACAAACTGGAAGTGCTGAGCCAAAATCAAGTCAGAGAGATGAAGGAACAGGCTGAGGGCTGAATAAGAGGGCGTGATGAGGCTGAAGGCCTGCTCAGGGTTAATAACATGAATGCCAGTGGTTCACTCTGGAGTTTCCATCATATATCCCGGATGTTCTCTGTTGGGGTCAGGACAGACCAGTATAGATGACCCCTGAGACATACTAAACATGAGATTATGGTATATGTGCATGTGTATGTGCACACGTGCACACGTGCGTGCACGCACACACACACACACACAAACACACACACACTTTTGAAGGAATTGGATATTGAGACAACTTTGAAGAAGACATCATGGGAAAAAGCAGAAATTCGTTGGACTTCCTTTTACTTACTTTCTGGTTTGGTGTGGTGTTTACCCTACATTACATATCTTTTTAGAGTGTACAGGCTTTAATGGTCTCAAATTGGACCTGGAACACACCCTTCAAAACTGCTTTTTGTTCTGAATACAATCTGGAGTGTCCATTCCAGCCTGTGAGCTGGCTTTTTCTTCCTACTACTAAAGTTCTAAAGTGAACCCCAGCTCACTTGACTAAGACCCTATACATGCCAAACCCTCACCGGGCTCGCTTCCTTGAAGGAGTTGGACTTCCCCTGGGCCTCCTAGATCCCACTGAAATCGAGATGCTGCCACTCATTAATCCTGCCCAGAGCCTTCTGCTCTTGGGCTCCTGCCCACTAGATTATCAGATAACCTTGACTGTTAGAGCCAGCTGTACAGGCCCTGGAACACTGTAATACTGATTGCTGGCCACGTTCCTTGGGACCAGCTTTATGGACCACTCAGAATATTTAGTCAAGCTCTCCTGAACCGGCTATATTGCTCCAATATCCCAGCATGCTTTGCAGCTGAGCCTCCAAGGTTAATTGTGGGGAAAAAACCTTAAAAAAGTAACAATTTTGGAAAAACACACTGTTCCCCAATTTAAAAAAAAGTAACGGGCTGGCCGAGTGGCGCATTGGTTAAGAGCTGGCTTGCAACGCCAGCTCTGAGCAGCAAGGCCCTGGTTTGGGTCCCGCATGAGGGCAAGTGATGCTGCGCCCTCTACAGCTAAGATGGTGAACAACAGCTCGACCTGGAGCTGGGTTGCCGTAGGTCGCCCGCAAAGGCCTAGGCTGCAGTGGAGTTGCAGTGGGCTGCTGTAAGCTACCATGAGTGGCAGGCAGCCACTGTGAGTGGCCGTCCAGTGGCCAGTGACCCATTTGCCTCACGTGGGAAGAGCGCAATGATAATACCAACACGGGCCAGTGAAGCGACATCCTCCGCAACTAAACTGAAGAACAAAAGGACAGCAACTTGTCTGTTCCCCTTTCCCGATGCCCCAATGCTGTTCCCCTCCCCCAATCCCCCAATAAAATCTTAAAAAAAAGTAACAATTACACATGTAAGTTCCACCAACAATATCTATCTGTTTTTTTCATTGGTGTTTCCCAAACCTTTTGAACAGTGCCTGGTGCAGTAGGCATTCAATCGAACTTTGTTGAATAGATCAATGATATGATGTTGACAAGGAAGAAAAGGAATATGGCATGTCACATAGGGAGCTTTTCCATTTGCTCAAATATATATGTATTATAAACGGGAGGGGGACTAGACATAACTATTTAATGAAGAATTTCAACTCAGTGGGGAAACATGAAAGTGTTTTATTTAGCTTCAATTTCTGCTTCCAACTGCTCTCTGTCATATTGCCCGTCCCGTTTTCTTAATAACATCTTGGGCAGGTTCCATAACTTTCTGGTCACTTTTGATTATTAAAGTCCATTCCAGTTTAAAATTTCAATCTCAACTTTGATCTCAACCTCATTTCCTCTCCTTGCCCAACCCTAAGGTTGAGCTGTGTCAGAGTGACCTGATCTAGCCCTAAAACACATCCTCCCCCATCTCCAAGGCCTAGCTCACCAAGTATATTTGCTGGGGGGAGGTAGGAGAGAAAAAGGGACAGGGGTCTCTTTACTTAATGGACTGCTATTACTGCTCTCTCTTGGTTGTTATGGTTTCTTTGGTGCACACTGCCAGGCCTCTATACCTTTTGGTGGCAGCCTTGCAAATGGTGACTTTCTTACAGGGCACATGGTAAGTTCCTTAGGGCAGTGGTTCTCAGCGACCCTTTCTTTGGTCTGTGTGGTCAAAACTATTTTCATATTAATACCGAGATATTGTTTATTATTTGTCTTTTTCACTGTGTTAGCATTTGCAATGAAAATACAAATGAATGGTGGGTAAAACTGCCTGTGCCTTAGTACAAATCAAAGCAGTGGCACCAAACTGTAGTAGTAGTCATGGTATAATTCTTCATTGCTGTCACTCTTGGTAACAAAACAAAACACAATAGAATCTAATTTCAATTAAGAATGTCCTTGATGAAGCAGTAAAAATGACTAATTGTGTTAATCGTGACCTTGGAGTATATGCCTTATTAATATTCTGTGTGATAAGTGGGAAGTGTGCATAAAGCACTTCTGCTGCATACTGAAGTATGATGGTTGTCTCAAGAAATATGATGTGTGTGATTGTTTGAGTTGTGAGCTGAACTAGCCACTTATTTTCATGGGACATCATTTTCATTTGAAAGAATATCTGACAGACAAACTATGGTTATTTAGGCTTAGGTATTTGGCAGCTTTTTTCTTGGAAATGATAGAAGTAAGCCTTCCCCTGAAACGGATATATTATTAAATGTCAACTGTAATTGAAAAATTAAAAAAATTAAAAAAAGAAGCCTTCTACTTCAAGGAAAACAACTGACAACAGTTGTTGTCAGATGATAAAATTCGAGTTTTGATGCAAAAATTAAAATTTTGGAAAATTCGTATCCACCATTGTAAGTGTGAAAGCTTCCCACTATTTAAAAACTGTTCTGGTGTGCTGACTGGTAAAATCAGTGTTGTTATCAACAAATCTGACTTTTTGAATTATGTAATGTCATTTGTCAACACTTAGAACATCTGCAGTGAACCATTATTTTCAAATTATCAATGCATGATTTTTCAAAATCATACAAGCTCTGACAATTAAGTTTGTGAACTTGCCACCATGGGCTTACATTGGCAGCACTGTACAAACAGCTCGGTAAGGGTTCATAACCTTGGTATATCTGTGTCTCACAGCTGTGTTCATATCAATGTGTGGTGGTGTCTTGCTGAGTGGCATTCATTATTGTTGTTGTGTGTTTTTGTGTGTCATTGCGAGAATGTCTGAGCTTGAATTAGAGCAATGAACAAACATTAAATTTCTTGTTAGACTTGGCAAGAGTGGAATTGAAATCAGGAAAATGTTAGTCCAAGTTTATGGGGATAATGCCACGAAGAAAACGGCAGTGTACAAATGGACTAAATGTTTTTCTGAGGGGAGAGAACGCATCACTGATGAAGAGAGATCAGGGCAGACAGTAACGAGCAGAACTGATGAAAACACTGCAAAAATTCTTCAAATTGTGCGTCAAAATCATCGGCTGACTGTGAGAAGCATAGCAGATCAAGTAAACATCAATAGAGAAACAGTTAGGAAAATCTTAACTGAAAATCTTGGCATGAGAAAGGTGTGTGCAAAAATGGTCCCAAAGGAGCTCACCGATGAACAAAAGTAAAGGAAGGTCGAAGTTTGCCAAGACCTTTTGGAGAGGCAAGACGATGTTTTGGGCCATGTTATCACTGGTGATGAAACATGGGTGTACCAATACAACCCTGAAACAAAGCGTCAAAGTGCACAATGGAAGTCAGCCAATTCTCCACGACTGGAAAGTTCTGTCAGTCCAAATCAATAGTCAAAATGATGCTGCTAACCTCTTTTAATACCATGAAAAATATTCATTATGAATTTGTACCAAATGGACAGTTAACCAAGTTTACTATTTGGAAGTGCTGAAAAGGCTGTGTGAAAAAGATGAAAATGACCTGAACTTTTCACCAACAATTCATGTCTCTTGCATCATGACAATGCACCAGCTCACATGGCACTGTCTGTGAGGGAATTTTTAGCCAGTAAACAAATAACTGTATTGGAACATCCTCCCTACTCACCTGATCTGGCTGCCAATGACTTCTTTCTTTACCCAAAGACAAAGGAAATATTGAAAGGAAGACATTTTGACGACATTCAGGACATCAAGGGTAATATGATGACAGCTCTGATGGCCATTCCAGATAAAGAGTTCCAAGATTGCTTTGAGAGGTGGACTAGGCGCTGGCGTTGGTGCATAGCTTCCCAAGGGGAGTACTTCGAAGGTGACCATAGTGATATTCAGCAGTGAGGTATGTATATAGCACTTTTTCTACGATGAGTTCACAATCTTAATTGTCAGACCTCTTATATAGGTAAAAGATCCACTGAAAGTATAAGACAGACCAATGGATTTTAATGTGATAGAGTATGAAAAAAATTCATTGTGTGGTACAGATTTCACATTGTAACTAACCTTTAGGAAACTATCTCATCGAATTTTAGTATAGTACCAAAGAAGAATATTTATAAATACCTGAAAAGGCCATTAAATACTCCTCCTTTTTCCAACTATATATCTGCATGAGGCCAGATATTCTTCATATTCTTCAACAAAACCAATATATTGCAACAAATTGAATACATCCAGGTGTCTTTTCTAGTCAGTGATTTGCAAAAACGTAAAGCAATGCCACTCACTAAATTTTTTTTTGGGAAAACATAGTTATTTTTCATAAAAATATGTTACTTATACTAGCATATAATGGGATTTGTTGTTGTTTTAAACGAATTGATAAATATAAACAATTCTCAGTTTCATTTTGAATACAGTAAATATCAATAGCCATAACCAACATAAACAAACGCACTTCGGGACCTCAATAATTTTTTTATTAGTTTCAGGTGTACAAAACAATGCACTAGTTATACTTTTCACCCCTCAATAACTTTTAAGAGTGAAAAATGATCCTGAGACCAAAGCGTTTAAGAACTAGTGATTTAGACCTTTGCTACTCCAAGCTGGTCCACGTACCAGTAGAATCTGGATCACCTGGGATCTTGTTAGAAATGCAGAGCTCCACTGCAGAACCACTGAATCAGAACCTGCATTTTAATGACATGCCCAGATGAGCCCTGGGGGCATGAGAAGTACTGTTTTAGAGAACCCTGGAGGGCCTCCCCACTATATAGGTCCCCGATGGAGGAGATCTGGCTCAGCGTCTTTTTCCTTCCTCTCACTCAGCCACTACCATTGGGTACATGCCCCTAGCCTCTTGCTGCTGAGGGTCCCTTTGTCTAGTGGGCAGCCCTCTTGAGTGGGTTGTCAGCATGATTGGCTAAGCCCAGATACCATCTTCCTTGGTCTCCTTGGCCTGTAGGAAATGTACTCATTTTTGGCCTTACCAAACTGTGCTGTGCAGGCACCTCCACTGCCAGCCCTCTCCACTGTCATTCTAGGGTGGACTTTTCCAGCATCCACCTTGCCCTCCCCCATTCTATACCTCCAGGCTAGAAGCAGGCAGCAGTCATCATGTTCACATAAGCCTCCAAACTCCCTAATACTCCCTCACCATGCTCTGATGTGTGCACTGGGGTGGGCCTGCAGGCTTGGCCCCTCAGCACGTATCCAGCTAGAGAAGGGGGGAGCAGTCCATGCTGCTTCTCTATCCCTTCGGCACTCCTTTTGTAACAGCTTTATTGAGATGCAATACATCTCACCCATTTAAAATTCAATGGCTTTAAATATATTCAGCCATTAAATATATATATGAGTATGCAACCATCACCACAAACAACTTTAGAACATTTTCATCACCTTAAACAGAAACCCTGCACTGCTTGGCCATTAACCCCCCAATCTCCTCCACTCCCCTCTCCTCCCCTCCCAGCCCT
Organism: Hipposideros armiger; assembly: GCF_001890085.2. Lineage (NCBI taxonomy): Eukaryota > Metazoa > Chordata > Mammalia > Chiroptera > Hipposideridae > Hipposideros > Hipposideros armiger. The sequence goes on from NW_017731363.1 coordinate 5,272,338, forward strand.
AGGAAACTTATGTGTGGACGTATGTCTTCAATTCTCTTGGGTATATACTAGGAGCAGAATGGCTGGGTCATGTGATAACAGTATGTTTAACCTTTTGAGGAACTGTCAAACTGTTTTCCAAAGTGGCTGTGTCATTTTACATTCCCACTACCAGTGTATAAGGGTTCCAATTCCTGCACATCCTTGTCAACACTTGTTATTGTCTGCCTTTTTTATTATAGCCATCCTGTGTGAAGTGTTATGGCTTTGTGGTTTTGCAGCCCATGCTTCTTGTAGGCACCCCTTCACCGTGCCCAGGGGTGTGGAAGAGGAGGCAGCCTCATCCTTTCTCCATGGGGAAGTGATGGAACATCCCACTTATAGCACTCTGTGCTCCCACATGATGACTGAGTACCCCATGACTGCTGCGACTCCTTCCGGCCACTATTCAACTTATAAAGATCGGAGGGAATTGTGCCTCCCAGACCCAAGGTGTGATGATTGACAGGAGGGGGACCCATTCTGTGGGTTGAATGTTCCCAATAGTTGTTGGATCTCTTTAGAATATGGAGCTACTTATTACTTTTCTGTCCTCAGGTTTAGGCCTGAAGTCCCATCTAACATTCTCTATAAAAGAACAAACACAAACCTGTAAAACTATTATCAAAACTATTTCAACACTGAATGAACCGAGGTTAGACCAAAGAAACGAACGTTTTGGGGTCGGTTTTTCAATTTATCCTTGGCTCACCAAGAATATAGGTGGAATTAGCTTGACAGCTTGGCTCTGATGGAGTTGTGTCAGTAGGCAACAGAGAGAATGCAGAAAGGTCATAACACATTTGGTTAAGAGGAATTGAAGACAGAGATACGTGAGGAGATCATAAGAGAGCCATAAGCTAATATAAATGGATTTATGCCTTCTGACACAGAAAAATGACAATCTGAGAGAATTTAGACAAACGCAGTGAAATTGCTAAACAACTGCTGGTAATTCTGAGGAACTGTGGGGAAGAGGAGAGCTTAAAGACTGGAAAAGGGAAAACGTCTGAATTTCCCCAAAACTCTAACTTCAAACCGGAAATTGAATTCACTAAAAATTCTAGGATGAATTATTAAATTGAGTGGCTTATGGGTACTTAGACAGTGAAGAGGGGTTGGCTCACAAACAGCGTGGAGTCACTCAATCAAGCCCAGTGTGTCACCTGATCATTAGTGTTCTGGCAGATTAGGGAAGTGTTCCGGCGTCAACACTCTACAACTGGATTTTTGTCCTGTGTGCAATGACTTATAAAAATCCACTTCCTGATAAGATATAGAATTATGGACTGGGTGAAAAACAGTTGGGGATGCTGTGCATATGGAACTGGTTGAACAATACCCAGGGAGTGCTAGTTAATGTTAAATCAGAAGCAGATCTCTAGTAATGATAATAATAATAATAATAATAGTTTTAGTAGCTGCTACTTATTGAGTTCTTATACTATGTGCCAGGCATTGCTAGAAATGCTTCACTTGTATTAACCTAGTTAACCCTTACAATCACTTCATGAGATAGGAGCTATTACTATGGCTGGGTTTACAGGCGTGGGAAGTGAGGCTTAGAGCCATTAAATCATTTGTGTAAAGCCACACAGTAAATGATGGAGCTGGCAGTTGAACCCAGAGCCTGTCCTCTTAGCAAGCATGCTCAATCCTGTTGAGGATGCATGTACTGGGTTGTCAGAAAAGTCATGATGCATTTTTGCAACGAAAAACAGAAAAAAAATACATCATGACTTTTCTGACAACCAAATATATGTTGGAGGATAGATTCAGGATTTGGCTATAGAAATCCAGGCTCCAGGAAGTAGTTTTTTTTGTGTACTAGGTTGCTGTTTTGGGGTATGTGATTCAAAAGGGATTGGGTGTGAGGGTTTGGCAGGTAGACAATATAGCCACCTCAGGCCCAACAGCCCTGGGACCTAACGCTCAGGCACTGCAGTTTGTCCCTATTTGCTCAGCATGGGTCTTTCTTGCCTTCTGTGGGAAGAAAAGCCAAGGTGGTGGGAGAAATCTAAGCTATGGAGTCAGAACAAGTAGGTTCATGTGTGAATTTAGTCAGTTCCTTCCCTTTCCCAGGAGCCATGTGTTCTTAAAACTTATCTCTGATTGTAGAGTGAAATGCTGTGACCCCTATTTAAGATATTTGTCTGCAAATGGGTGGATTTTGAGGTCTCTCTCTGAGCCCCCCAAATTCCCGCCATAAAGGATCCATCCCACTGGTGCCCATGTAGAAACTCTTTTTCCTCAGTCTTTCATATCAGAGCTTCTCAGACTTTAATGTGCATGAGAACCCCCTGGGGATCTTCTCAAAATGCAGATTCTGAGCCAATAGGTCTGGGGAGGGGCCTGAGACTCTGCATTTCTAATGCGCACCCAGTGGATGCTGATACCTCTGGGCAGTGGACCCACTTTGAGTAGCGAGATTCCACATCACCCTTCAGAGCTCTGAGCATATTAGTAGCTCAAAAATGCTTAGTGGGCCGGCCGAGTGGCGCGATGGTTAAGAACTCGCTTGGGATGCCAGAGGGCCCCGGTTCGGATCCCACATATGAGGGCCAGTGACACTGCCCTCTACAGCTAAGATGCTGAACAACAGCTCAACCTGGAGCTGGGCTGCCGTGAGTCGCCGGTGACGGTGTAGGCTGCAGCCCCTGTGGCAGTGGGTTGCCATGGGCTACCGTGTGTAGCCAGCAGCCAGCGTGAGCGGCCAGCAGCCGCAGTGAGCGGCCGTCCAGAAGCCGGCGACTGATCTGCCTCGCCTGGGAAGAGCGCAATGACGGTGCCAACTTGGGCCAGTGAAGCAACATCCTCCACAACTAGATTGAAGAACAAAAATGACAGCAACTTGTCTGTTCCCCTTCCCCCAGTTCCCCAGCACTGTTCCCATTCCCCCAATTCCCCAATAAAAAATCTTAAAAAAAATGCTTAGTAAACCATAAATTGATCTGGACATGTCTTCTATTTAAGAACATTAGTTTTTACTTACCAGGCTATAGAAAGCACTGTAAAATATAAGGTGGACATGGGAGTGGGGTGGAAAAAAGGATACTTTATTTTCAGTTCAGAGCAAGATCTGACTGACCTTCTGAGTTTAGTCATTTGAGGGATCAAAGATGACTGAGCTCATTTGAAGAATCAAAATATCATTACTACATAGATGACCAACACAAGGCTTAATTCTCATGACAAAGATGGAAGGACAAACACGGTAGAAATTTTTTATTTACATGATGAATCAGTGGTCAGAGAAACCCATGAGAATGACATCATCAACTATTTTCAACCTATATTTACTACATAATCTATAGTTCCTTTCTCCCCAATACTAAGTTTCTTTCTTTTTTTAAAGAATCTTTTTATCAAGACTGTCCTTTCCACTGTGTCGCTCTGGAGGTTATGGAAAATATTGTTTTTTAGCTAAAAATCTTTACAATGCGAGATCTAAATTTTTTTTTCAGATATTTTTCTTCAGAGAAGTTATAAATATTCTCAGTTTCTACATTTTGCACAACAGTCTTCTTATCCCTTCTAAAATTAGTCAGTCTACCTCTCTACTGCCCTAGAGCAAGACAAATGGAATGGGCCATGCAAATATTCTGAAGCCTGGGGAAACACAGGAAATGGAGGCCTGCAAAGATTGATAGAGGAGAAAAAGGCACAGACACAACACCGAGCACCAAGTCCACTTCTATTCCTAGATTGTTTTTTAAGCAAACCCATTTTGGGGTGAGGGTAGGAGGGGGAATTAAGAATGTATAGCCAAAGGTTAAGTTTGAAGCTCTCCCATTGATTTTTTCACCTTTTTTGGACACAGTTTATGAGTAACGTGCCAAGATGACTATTGATATATGCCTAAGTTTTCACTGACTTGTGTCCGATCAGCCGCCTTAATGAGTTCACATTTGAACATTAATTATAACTTTAGGAAGGTAGCAACACCCACAAGCAGCATAACGCTATGCCTGAATGCAATAAATAGTACATCCACGACAAGCTCTGTTATTTAATATCCCTTTGCCTTATGAGATCAATTTCTGCTCTGGTGTAGAGATTTCTGTGAAAGGTCAGTTCTGATATTGGAAGGGAACATTTAATCAAAAATAGTATGTAAAAAGATAACAGAGAGATTATATCAAATAATAACTTTTCTTCTCTCTGACATCAACCATTACCAAGAATACTGAAACACAAAGCTATTGTGTGTTGAGTCATATTTAGAGAATTAATATTAGCTATAAAATAGCTGTTATACAGAATGCTACAATGCAAAACTATTGTGCTAAATTTAGAGAATTAATATCATCCATGGAAAAAATAACTTATTTTTTATATTATTAAGTTAGCAAATGCTCTTGTTTCATTCAATGCAATGAATCATTTAGTTATTATTCATACTGTTGGTAAAACTGTCACTGAGAATTTTTAAATATATCTCATTTAGGTTCAGCTGCATTATGTTTTATTTTAGAAGAAAAAGAACACAAGTGCATTAAACATTTTGTTTTTAATGATAAACCCTCAAGTGCTGTTAATGTAAAACCATGCAAAAATTATTTGTATATGTTCACTTTTCAACAATTAGGAAATATAAGATTAATAATCTAGAATGTACAGCAAAATTAAAGGAATAATAATGATTTTCGTAAGAACTAATAGGCACCAGTGTTGTATGTTGTCTTAGGAATTTTGGTATTTTGCAGGATGACAGTTGGGTAATTCATACTTGAGTATGTTTTCATCTTCATGTAAAAGATTAGTCTATGGCAATATGTACCCATCCCCACCTCACACTTCTTCCCTGGAATTGACTGCCCCAAGAACCCTCCTGCCCCAGCTTTTCTGATCAGCCCTTCTTTCTTTATACATTCCCATCTGGTCCATCCCCACCCAGGTGCAGAGGCCTGCTTGAATCTCAAATTAGTGGTAGTGGTTACCAGCATGTTCTGTGGTGGTGGACTACTCTGGGTTCAAATTCCAGCTCTGCCACTTCCCAGATGTGTGCTCTATACCTGGGATAACAGTGCCTCATTGTCAGGGTGGTTGTGGGAACCAAATGAGATGAGGTATGTAGCATGCTTGTGGGTGTGCAGTATGCCCATATTCAGCCATACCATTTCCTCTGTTTCTTTTCTCCATTTCTTCTCATTTGTTATTCTCCTCAGCTGGTATAGGGCCCACCTTCTGTCCCCTCTTGATCTCATGCCTGTTTCCATCAGCGTACTCAGAGCCTTAAAATGGTTACTACAAAATCCTGCAGTTAGGCCTGCGGTGGGACATGTGGATGGCTCCAGGGCTGCGAGTTCCAGGAGCTGCACAGTGAGTTTTACCAGGAAAGGGGCTGTGTATTTTTCACTCCATCCCAGTGCCTGGAACATAAGCAGGTACTGAATACATGTTGCTGGAATAAATTCACCGCTGCCTCCTGACATCAGGGGTCCTAGACTGGGTTGGAGGAAGGAATAGAGAAGGGTGTTAAATTGTATAAAGAAGGACTCCTAGGGTAATTTGCCTCAGGACTCAACATATTTCACTTGCGAATCATCTTCACTGTTTACATTGTGCTCTCACATCCATTATTTGATTTAAGAGAAGATTTTATTCCAATTTACTCTCCACAGAGCCTTCAGAGTAATTTTTCTTGATGTGAATCTAAAGTTGGCACTCTCCTACTTGAAATCTTTTAGGGCTGACTGGCTAACTTCAGGATAAAATGTAAACTTCTTCATAGGGCATTCTTGGTCCTTCTAGACACCATCTCAGCTCCCCTCATTGTCATTACCTGCCCTCTCTTCTCATTAGACATACAGAACTCTCTAGACATACAGAAGGCCCTGCTAGTCCTACATTCACACAGGCATCTCTGCCTTCTGTTCACGCGGCTCCCTCTGCCTAGAATATACCCTCATCTATCTAGACCACATCCATCCATCCAGTCCAACTCCAGCTACTTCATGGGGCTATGGTATTGGTGATGCAGGTGTGAGGCACTATTGGCCTGGGACAGGAGATGTGTTTAGAGCATCTGTATATAAGATATGAGGAAGGCATGGACTTAGGATCAATCTGGAAGTTGGTAGTCAAGGTGGAAGCAGTTGTTTGAGACCAAGGGAATGTTTCTGAGTAGAACTGCTCCTTCATAGAAGGGTGGGGATCCCAACCAGGAAGTCAAGGTGGGATGAGGGGACAACACAGATGTTGTCTCAGTTTGAGTTGCCTCAGAAGCAGATCCTGAGACAAAGATTTGAGTGCAAGCAGTTGATGTGGGAGGGAATCCCAGGAAGCGCTGGTAGGGAAGTAGGAAGTGAGACAGTGAAGGAAAAGCAGCCAGTAGAGGAGGTAGTGTTGATCAGTGTACTGCTGTGGGCAACTGGGAGTCAATCCATCTGGGAAGCAATGGGAGACAATGTAGAATGTGCTTCATATTGTACCAAAGAGGTAAGGGAGCTGAGGAACTTATCTACCAACTTCCATCAGCCATTCGTGTGCGTGTTGGGGTGTTAGCTACCTGCACATAGGTTGAGAGGGCTCCAGGAGCCCAAGACAGGCCCCAGGCAGAGTCATAGGTTCTTGTAGCTGGGAACCATTGAGTCAGCATGCATAGGAATGATAAATTCCAAGGGGATAAGGTAAGGCTCTGACAGCACCTGGTACACACTTGTACATACATAGTAGTCAGAGGTGAAACAGGTAGAATCAAGGGGACATCCATCTCCAAGACAACAAGGCCAAGGAAGTTCAGGCAAATGATCCCTAGCCACAGGAGTGGTCCCTCACAGAAGATCATGGCCAAGAAAGCAGGGGAATGACTGTGAGAACACTGGGGTAGGTAACAGGAGGTCTGGGTCTGAGTCCCTTTTCTATCACCTTCTGTCTGTGTGCCCCTGGTCAAATTACTGGATCCCTCATTATCTCATTTTCCTCACAAGTAAAATCTGCCTTGCCTGCTTCCAGATTGTAGAGAGGAAGAAGTGAAATAATTTATAGGAAACTCTTAGGAACCTGTGTAGCACCACAGAATTGTCAAAAGGAACGAAACAGTGAGGAACGAATTAGGAAGAAGTTTAATTCTAAAATGATTTTTCCATCTCCAGGTAAGGGTCTTCAGACGACTGCTATGAAGGCAAATGCTGGCGTCAGGTGACCAACCAAGCTTGAACACTGAGCTGTAAACATGTGAATGGGGTAGAGAGTGTGTGGACAGGACATAGGAGTTGCTTCTGGCAGCAAGTGACTGACTTTCAGTACTGTTACTACAACCAGAAAAGGCCACTGGTTGAAAGGTGACACCAGCCACCTGGAGGAAGGGTGCTGGGGTAAAGTGGGAGATGAGGATTTCAGATTTTCAAAAACCAGGACTTGAACCTTAAAAGGGGTGAATTTAATCCAAACACTGATACTTTTCATTTCAATGTCCCAAAGCAATCATCCCAATTATACTTCTTAAACAAGGCATCAACTAGACAGCTTTTTCCTGACGCAGAGGTCAGGCTTTTTGTTGCCAGATGAGTTATGAGGGTAGAAATAATCAGTCATACTTCTAAATAAAATGAAAGTCTGCTGAAATAATCCTTGCACTGGTTCTTGCTGAGTGTAATTCCTCGTGGTGCAAATGTGAACTGTCACAAAGGGAAAATAATAGGGTTGTCTCAGCATCTTGGGGATGGTTGCCATTTTCACCAGGATGTCTAATGTGTCTTTCCTCCAGGGATCTTGATAATGGTATACTTTTCAGGTAACACTGTTCAATGGAAGGTGTTTTGTGAGGGGTTCACCAAAAGCAAAGGCTTGACTTGGCGGTTCAGCCCATACACTGGGATTTTCCAAATGTGCTGCAAGAGCAGTATGAAGAAAACCAGTGAATGAACTAATGAGGGTGGATGCTTCCCATGATAACAGAGAGACTGCAATAACACAGTTTTAGTAGAGTTAAGTCAGATAAAAATATCATAGTGGGTCCATCTGGGAAGCCCCTAATTCCGGGAACAGGAAGGACATTGCTAGTATTTTACAAATAATCTCTCTCTTTAAATAGAATTTCTCCCACTTCAACAGATTCCTCCCTCACCTTATGTAAAAACTCTTTTATACCTTACTTTCTATTTACCCTTTATTTTGCCATCATTTACTAGTTTTCCCCATTTCATTCCTGAGTGGTAAATTACCACTGCCATTTGGCTTATTTTCAAACAGACGAGAACAAGGTACTGGTGTTTGCCAAATGATGATGCAATAATTCACTGTAATCAAAAGTCAGAACTCTCGGCTTCTATGCTGCACTTATGAGCGGTAACAGCTTCCAAACAACACGATTTTATTTGGCTGAATACTAGCCTTTTCTGCTCTTTAGTGATGCCTAGACGCCTCCTGGAGCACAGAGAAATAAGTCTGTGTCGATTTACACAGATTTCCTAAGTTCCTGTCAACCAGTTCTAGCTTATTTTAAGCCCTTCCCTTCTCTGCTTTCACAGTTGGGTACCTATAGGAACGTCTGAGTTTAGCAAACCCTCTTAGAGCCTCTCCTCCAAGCCCTTCCATAAATATGTGGAAGGACCCCTATGACTTCTTTTTATATCTGTTAGCTTAGTCATTGCCACACAAGGCCACAGAAGTTTCCTTGGAGGTGTCTTTTTCTTCATGTTGAATAATGTATCCTTACTCCAAAGATCTTAGTCACCTACTCATTTGTTTCTGGGGCTTCCCTCTGAAGTTACATCAACTTCTCCAAGATTCTTTTATTAATTTATTTGGCCAAGAAATATAATCAGTAGTTTAGGAGAAAACAATCACTGTGGATACAATGAGTGTATTATGTGCCTCTCCTTCCGTACTCTCCGGAGGTTGACATTGGTGGAGTTTGTAGTTACTAAAGCAAATTCTATGACCTCTACCTCCCTTCATCTGACCTCTACCTCCTTCTCCAGTCTGATCTATTGCCACAGTTCTCTTTGCTTTAGATTCTCCAGTTTACTGAACTATCTTCAGTGTCCTGAGTTTGCCATGGCCTCTGTTTCAGTTCTACTGCAAACAATAGAGCCCACTTGTATCGTTAGGGTAATGCTAGCTGCTGTAACCGATAAACTCCAACATCTCTGTGGTTTAACACTATTGAAACCTGTATATCACTCCCACGAACCCCAAAGTGGGTGTTCATGAGTCATAGGTGGCCTTCCAAGTGGTCATTCAGGACCCATGCCTGACATTCATGGCCCTCTCAGGCCTGGTCCCTCAGACCTTTCTAGCTTTCTGTCCTGAGGTCAGTATATGAAGACACAGCATGGCACTCTTAGAACTGAGTGATGTTTGCAAAGCAAAGAAGAAAGACAAGGGTGTTACTGAAACCTGATCAGAAGGCTGGTGTCAAGAGGGTGTGCCTGCCATGGATACATCAGGCTAGCACACCTTGATGAGACCACCTATACCACCATCTCCCAGAGTCCTTTTCTCTAGAAGAATAAACCAAACTCTGGATGACTTAAATGGGAAAAGGTTTAAGGAAAAAAATTGGGGGTAGCTCCTCACAAAGTGCCTCCAGAAAGGCCAGAACCTAGCTCAGACATTGGCTGATACAGACCAAACTGCCAAAAATCACACCTCTATGTACATTCCTCCTGTTCCCAGTGAACACGGGATGCCACAGCTTGTGTCACCACACCAGGGGCATTGGACAGTGGATGCATCCACCTCTGCCCTAGAATCCAGATGTGGCTGCCATTGCTGACACCACTGTTGCTACCAACACCAAAATGGATTCTCCACTGTCCCTGCTTCTTTGTTCTACTAGCTTCCAACTCCAAGTCTGGGAAGAGTGTGTGCAATTGTTGGAGTCGTCTCAGACTGGCTAGGAACATGAAACAATAAGTGTAATAAGACATTATCCACCTTGAGGTATCTTTTTCCCATCGCCAAACTTACTGCTTTCCAAAAATAAATTGCACAACTTGGTCTACATAATACCAGATGATCTTCAAGCTCCTGTGGGCCTCCGAGAGCCTATGCTTTGCTCATTTTCTATAGCTAACTACTTTTTCAGTGGGGGATTTATTCTCCAGGGCAAGGCTATTACAAAAAAATATGGAAATCTTTCTTGGTTCACTTACTTCTCAATTTTATGCTACTAATTTTTGTTTCAAACTAGAATGGAAGGGCAGAATCCACATTTCTGCAGAGCAGCAGACTGCATTAACTTAATGTCTGAGTATTATGAGACAGCCAAAGGGCTGTGTCAAAGATATTTAGTTGTTTTTACTCTCATAATTACAGTGGTTTTAGCCAGATGGGTGTGATTTCTCAGGCGCTCTATTACAGCTGGGAATATGAAACTGCCTTTCAAAATTGCTAAAAGCACCTCAGTGTATCTGCAATATGATAATACTAATCCTAGTTTGACATAAATGCTAGTTTTATGGCTGCATACTCTGTAAAAAGTGTATTTTAGCCTGAAGAAAATGCCACTGTTCAGATAGTTTTGACTTTATTTTGTCTCTCTTGGTCTGTAATAATCATGTTTAATTTTGACACATCTATTTAGACATCTTGAAACCCTAAATGCTCTATTACAGTAAAAGAACTTGGAGCTCAACTAACATTTTGGTAATTAGTTGAATTGTATAATCTACTGGAGAAAATTTAGTCCTATACATACTGTCACTTAATCATATCAAAATGTAAAAATCACTGGTCACATTTCTATTAGGTCTTCAGTGGAGGATAAAGTAATACAATTACGAAATCTCTGATTTGGTAAGGATTGTTAATGTTCATCTTGTCCAGTGTATCACTGAATTATTATTAAGTTTTCTCTGAAAAAAGGGGGGGTGGTTCTGAGGTAAAAGAAGTATGGGGAATTCTATCCTCTATATCTCTCTTGTGGAGATTCATAGTACATGTTAATATTTTAAAGGCACTGAGAAATCCTGCAGTAAAGAAATCTTTATATCTTCGTAACATGCTTCTTAAATTTGATTATAATATTTGTCTTTCTGTTGTTTTACAAACCATGTTGACAAAATGAGATAATCAAAGGTTCCACACAGTTTGGGAAACACATCTATCATAACCTCTAGCCCATTCATAACATCCTCGCCAGGCATATGGTCATCCAGGCTTTGTTTTATGATTACCTTGGTAAATTCAAAGACAGCATTAAAAAATAGACCTTGGTATTGGGGTGAGCAACATAGTGACTCTCATTATTCCATTGGGATCTCCAAAGAGAGAACTCAACTAAACTATTAAGTTACGAAGGAATAATTTGAAGTACTAAAACACAAAGTTAGCATTTTATCAACATAACTTTCATCAAACTACCTTATTATCTAACATTATTTTTAGAAAGACTGTCTTGAAAAATTCTTAATTATTGAGTAGTGTCCTCAAGGTATCAACTCATATTATTTGGTCTGAACTTTACTTTTTTTGGTATTACTAATGTACAGCACTTATAATAGTTATAGTTGATGCACATCGGTAATGCGCTACAATATTGTGGTCCTAGTGACAAAGCAGAAACTTTCTATATGAGTCAAGAGGCATTTTCACAGATTTGTAGCCATAAAGTGCTGTTTGCCATCACCTGTCACATTTAGAAATGGAAAGTGTCGTCCTATACACTGTATTATTGTTGCCTTGGGGCCAACCCCTCTCTCCATTTCGGGGATATGGCTCAGGCCTGGATAGTCAATATACAAATCCTTCCCCTGATCATAGTGCTTGATTTAGCAATGAGCATGCAACCCAAGGCAAACCAATGAGACTCAATTTTGTAGCTCTGTGTTGGCAGACAATTCTCCATGGGTGTCTCACATTTCTGCACATCCTGCAAATGAGGCACTGAATGGCCTTTGCTCCAGACTATCTTTTCAAGGATGTTTATGTAGCCAAAAATCTTGGAAGACTGAGATACTGTCTCCCTCCAGAGCAAAGGACAGGCATGCTTACTATCCAGTATAATAAAGATAACAGTTCTCTCCAGACTCTTAAAAGATTCAGGTTCCCAAAGCTGAAGATTCCTCCCCTGTAATGCAACCCACTGTGTGTACAGGCGTCACCTGGCCCTCTTTGTATTGCCCTGTGGGAATTGGGTCTGGGGAGCCAGCACGAAAATGCTGATAATCCAGCTACTGTGACTGCTGTGAGTGATAAATTATCCTTCATCTCTGACCTAGGAGTTTTGTGTCTTCTTCCAGCGTCCATGAATCTGTGGCAGACTAAACTGTTAGGTTGCAAATAGGGTAAAACCTCAGGCCCTTCTCGCAGTTCTTGACACTTTGGTTCTAACTCTTACTTATCTTCCTGTTGTAGTTGCTGAGGAGATGGGGTGTATGTTTGAATCTGCTGCCGTCTATCTTGCCACCACAAGAGGTGAGCTTGTTGGCCCTGGAATGGAACCAATCCAAAGGAAAGTAAGGCATAGAAATATGCAGAGGGTGAGGGAAACACTGTTACAGCTGCTACCAATTAATCACCTACTATGTGCTAGGTGGTGTTAGGCACTGTTTGTACTTTTGTCACTGAATTCTCCCAGCACCCTTAAGAAGTTGGTATTTCATCCCTAGTTTACAGAAGAGGCAACTGAATATCAGCAGTTAGGCTCTTCTCAAATGTGGGCAGTAAAGAGAAATAGAGATGTTACTTTATTTCCTCTTTATTTAGGCCTTTTCTATTAAAACATTAAATAGAGTGTACATAAAATGATTTTCCAATAATTATTTTTAAAAATACACTAAAGGGTGAACTTCAAAGGACAAAATCTTACGTTCCAATGGCATATTTTTCTTATAGTAAACTGCAACCATTATCTGCCCCACCAAAACCTATGCTTTCCTCCACCCCTCTCTCCCTTAGAACTCTTAGGACAATGACTCTTGGACAATGACTTTACCCTCGTGTGCCTCAGTTGCCTCATTTATAAAGTGAGGATTAATAAGAGTACCGACCTCATAGTCTGTGGTGACTAAATGAGTTGCTACATTGAAAATATTTAGAACAGTACCTTGTATATTCAGGGCCTCATTACATGGTAGCTATTATTGTTGTTATTACTTGAGGGGCTGAGAGTGGGTGAAGGGAGGAAGGAGGAGGAAGAAGCAGAGTGAAGGACTTCAGAGAACCCTGTTTATGGGGGAGAATCTCCCCCCCACCCCCCAGCTTCCTTTGTTCCTTTCCTTACTCCCCCTCAAAAGAGAAAAACAAGCAGAAAAGAATATAACTTTATCCAACCTTTTAATAATTTTGCTCAGATCATTGTAGGTCCCACGCTCTAGGTTTTTTCTTTTCTGTGTCATTAATATTCATAACTTTGTTATGTTCTTTGGTTTTATTATCTGTTCAGATACCAACTAGTTTTTTTTCTTTTAAGGAGGCCTTTCCTCTTCTCTATTCCTGACTTCTGAGACTCAAAGGAACAGAGTAGTTCAAAATGTTTTACACATGGCTTCTTCCTGAATTATATTGACTCTTTAGCAAAAAATAAATCTCACAAAGCTTAAATAACATGAAACAGATACTTTAGACTTTTTATAAAAAAGAATTGACTCCTGAAATATACCAGTACATGTTTCCCCACTCCTTAATTTATTTCTTAATAGTTTATTTTAAGTCCAATCTTATTAGCAGCCACTAATTTGAATGAGATCTTTGCTCACCCCAGTGTTCCCTTGGCATCACACCCCTTGGGTATGACTTTTTCTCCCCTCAGCTTTGGACTTTTCTCCAGCTCCTCTCTAAGGTCAAGAGGGCAGGGGCAGGTGGGGGGAGAGAAGGGCAAGGGGGTGGGAGGGACATTTCTGTGGCTCATTCTCCTTGCCTGTTGCTGCGCTTCTTGGAAAAGTGTTCATTTTGCCAATCTACAAGTGTGACAACAGAGCCCTTGTTCTATTCATGCCAGGTTCATTCTACAAGGGATTCGAGATGATTACTTCCTTAATACTGCCACAGATAAGCTGGGAACAATGGGGGAATTTGGTCTGGGAACAGTGTTTCTTATGTAGTGATGGGTATAGATCACTAATACATATATAAAAAAAAGAGAGACAGGCAAATATGCTAGATACTACAAAGGGATTCTAAAGAATAGAAGATGCTGTTCCTATTTCCTAAGATTTCACAGTTTTGCTGAGGCAGATAAAATTAGCAGTAATAAAAAGTTAAAAAAATAACAAGAATGAAAACAAAGTTGAGCAATTACATCATTAACACTATGTTATTAGCAGTGCTCGAATTTTTTCAACTCAGGACCCATTTACACTCTTTAAAAAATTGAGGACCCCAAAGAGCTATTATTCACATGGGTTATAACTATCAATATTTACCATATAAGATGTTAAAACAGATATTTAAAATTGTTAATTCATATAAAGATAACATATATAAACCAACCACTGCATGTTAACATAAATAACATATTTTTAAAAATAAAAATAACTATTTTCCAAAACAAAAAAACACTTAGTAAGAAAATAGCATTTTTACATTTTTGCCAATCTCTTTAGAATCTAGCTTAATAGAAGATAGATGAATTATCATATCTGCTTCTGTTATATCACACATCATGTAGCTTCTGGAAAACCCCACTGTACATTTGGAGGGAACAAAAGTGATAGAGATAAATAATGTCTCAGCATTATTATGAAAACAGTTTTGACCCCACAGACCCCTGAAAGGGTTTGAGGGCCCCTCAGGGATCTCTGGACTCTACTTTGAGAACTGCTGATATAGATGAACTTATTTTAAAAGTGAAGTCAGGTACTTAAAAATCATAGATGTATACAATTCAACACCAAACAAACAATCCAATTGACAAATGGGCAGAGGACCTGAATAGTCATTTCTCCAAAGAGGACATACAGATGGCCAACAGACATATGAAAAGGTACTCAACATCACTAGTCTTCAGAGAAATGCAAATTAAAACCACAATGAAATATCACCTCACACCTGTCAGAACAGCTATCATCAATAAATCAACAAACAACAAGTGTTGGCAAGGATGTGGAGAAAAGGAAACCCTCGTGCAACTGCTGGTGGGATTGCAGATTGGTGCAGCCACTATGAAAAACTGTATGGAATTTCCTCAAAAAAATTAAAAATAGAAAGAAACACCATATGACCCAGCAATTCCACTTCTGAGTATTTATCCAAAGAAAACAAAAACACTAATTCAAAATATATATGCACCCGTATGAACATATATAATGCAATATTATTCAGTCATAAAAAAGAACGAAATCTTGCCATTTGCAACAACATGGATGGACCTAGAGGGCATTTTGTTAAGTGAAATAAGTCAGAGAAGACAAATATTGTGTGTTTTCACTTATATGTGGAATCTAAAAAAACAAAATAAACGAATAAACAAAACAGAAACAGACCCATAGATATAGAGCACAAGCTTAGAGTTGCCAAAGGGAGGGGAGTCAGGAATGGGTGAAAAAAATTACAGCACTTATGAGACCACTGCTAGATATTGTTGTTGAAAAAAAGTCATAGAGGAAATAAAGAATGTTACTAAAGGAAAAACCAGATTCTGTATAATTAAGGAGAAAATTATTATTTTTCTTTCTAGGTAACTTTGAGAAATAAGATTTTGAGTATATGAAGTATAGGGAAACTTCTAGATGAGCCTTGTCCAAGTGAACTTTCTGCAATTATGGAAGCACTTATATCTGTGCTGTCCAATACTGTAGCCGCTAGCCACATGTGGCTATTGAACACTTGAAATGTGGCTAGTGAGGCTGAAGAATGGAATTTTTCATTTTATTGTTTCGTTGATTTAAATTTAAACTGAAATAGCCACCTGTGACTAGTGCTATCATCTTGTACGGTACAGTTCTAAATAAAAGAACTGCCTGGAGGAAGCCACTCCATCCAAGGAGCAAGAAATCTTCCTGTTGAAAACAGACACCCTTTTCTTTTGGAAGAGACATCCCACGTAGAAAAAAGCCTCCGTTCCCAAGTAACCTTAAGGACAGGGTTCAGGAGATGAAATGAGGCTACAGATGGCTTCTTTGGGCGGCTGCCATGACTCTCTTTTTCACAAAGGAGTTTGTGATTGCTAGAACCAAAGGGTAATTTCTATTGACTATTATTGCACAATACTACCACTTCTCAAGGTGCACTGCTCTGCCATCAGCACATGCAAAATGTCATTTGAGATGATTTGACTCTGTCAGGGACACCAGGATCAGGGCATCCCCAGAGGGTGGTAGTTCCCACCCTGAAGTGGTAGTCATGGTCAGGGTTGGGACTAGGCACTCCTGTTGCCTCACCCTAGTCCTGATGCTAGCTTTGGTGAGATGTGTAAAGGAGATGAAGAGGTAGTCTATATGGAAGGCCGGGTACATGGTCTTTGAACAAACTAGGGGCTCAATAAATGTTAGCTTCGTTGTTTTCTGGAGATGAGGAACCTGGAAAGCAGGAGGCAGAACTGGCTGCTGCTGAAGTTCTTGGGCTGTGAAAGGCCTGGATGCTCCCAGGACACGGTGGTATGTATCACTCTAAGGTATATGCCTGGGAAGGAGATCTCAGTTTCCTCATCTATAAAATGAAAGGCTTAGCGATTAGTGACTGACCCTCACCCAGTTCTGAGGGCTGTTCCTCTGCACCACAGTGCCACCACCCCATGAAAACTCTCAAATCAGATGACCTCTGTAAGTCCTTCTAGAAAAGAGTCGAGTCAGCATGTGGATTGTTGGCCAGGAACTGCAGCAGTTCTTCCACCATTCAAACACACGACAAACCCTCCCTCTGGCACTTGCAGACAATTAAAGTAAGTTGAATAATTATCCTGTGGTTTTAACCAGTGTAGACAGACAAAAAAGGGAATTCACAAAAGGTCCTGCCCTTTTTTGTCTGTGTTGTAATTACCCTTAATCTAGGTCTTGATGGAATGAGGACCTGCACTGGAATGTCAGCAACAGGAATGAAGAAGTATTTTGAGGAGATAATTCAAAGAAAGATAAGAGGGTACTGAGATTTGCTACAGAGGAAAAGAAGAGCCAAGAGGCAAAGATGTTGTAGGGCAGTGGCTCTCACAGCATGGTCCCCAGACCATCAGTGAAGCATCACCTGGAACTTGTTAGAAATACAAATTATAGAGACCCTTTCTTCTCCCTCCCAGTCCCCCCACTTACTGAATCAGAAACTCTGGGCCTGGGGCCCAGCGATCTGTTCTAAGAAGCTCTCCCTGTGATTCTGAGATACTCTAAAGTCTGAGCGCCCCTGGTGTAGTGTATACTGTTGGTGTCCTACCCATAACCCCCTTCCCAGGTTGTGCACTCATCTGCCAGTTGCTGGGAATACTGGTTACTAACTGCTCATGGCTCCATCTCTGGAGACTTGTCCTTGGCTGAACAGGAGGCACGTGGTTGGAGGAGATGTTACAGCTCCCTGCCCCAGCCCCCAACCCCAGGGCCCAGAGTCTGATATTGGGGTACAAAATGCTGACCCTTTAGTCTTGAGGGGAAATAATTTGTGGTGTGATTTATGCTCTGGACATTTCCTGAGACCACATCCTTGCTTGACTCTTTCCCTGCCCTATCCTACTTCCCCCACACTCTATAATAAGTTTCTTTTGAATCTGAATCCCTGTCTCAGAGGCTCTGCTTCTAGGCAAAGCAGGTGGCTCTACATGCTTCCATGATACAAATGGATATGTAGAAAATACAAGACTTACAATCACTCAATCTGATCTTGAGATTAAAAAATTACTTTCCTTCAAATAGCAATACACTTACATGTTTCAAAAACCAAACAGTATAAGAATGATATGTGGTGGAAAGCCTCCCTTCTAACCCATTCCCTGTCTGCCCATTCACCTCCTTTCATAGGTCACCACAGTTGTTACTTGCTTCTGTATTATTCCAGGGATGTAAAAAAATGTATATACAAGCAAATTCAGATTTATGTTCTTTCCCCCACCTCTTATACATGAAGGATAGATTTCTATGCTCAGGGTTCTGTGCCTTGCTCTTCTCCCTTTACACTACTCCTACTTTCCATATATGTACACAGAGAGCATCCTCGTCCAGTTTCTACAGGTGCACAGGATTCCATTGTAGGGACATACTGTGGTTTCTGTAATCAGTAACCGCATTCATGGCCATTTCGGTTACTTTCAATCTTTTGCCTCAATCTGACTTTTGAAACTATTGAACCACAAAAAGTAGCCTATATATGATAGGTCAGACAATTAAGTTTGTGAACTTTCCACCGTGCACTTACATATAAGTGTGATTCTCCTACTTTTTTAGTAGTCAGGAGTTCAAGAGGGACAATAATTCTTTCCTAGGGAGTCCATGTTAAAGGTCTGAGGGTTGCATTATGGGGGAATGTCCCTTTTACAAAAACCTGATATCTGAAATGATATGTTAAGAAAGCACATAAATTAGGAGGTGATGATTTTCTTTTACAAATGCTTCATTTAATTAGAGGTTTACTGAAATGTTCCTTTAGAGAGTTGCTCAGTCTTAAAAATATGATTTAATCTTACACAAATTTAAATTACCTTCATTTTTGCAGGAACATATCAAGAATATTAAATAAAGCAAGCTGCTCCTATATTGTTTTATATTTATCACATATTATTTTGCTCAAATTTTGTTATAGAAAATGGGTATTGGTTAGGGTTTGGCAATCCCATTGTTGAAAAAACATTTTTGTCAAAATGGCACTTATTTTTATGAAATTCAATATGGAATGATCCTTGGGGATCTTGAAAGATGTAGTTCACGTCTTAGAGCCTGGCTTTGGAAAATATTTTCACTTGGCATTGTAGACATTTTGTTTTTAATCTGAAAAATCTTTTCTCTTTCATTTGTTAGAATCTTCTAGCTAAAAGAATAATTAAGATTTTCTTCAAGAAGGAAGGAGGCATTCTGAATATTAAAAAAAAACAATTTCCTAGAAACAAAAAAATTGTTTTCCAATTTCTGAGGATAGCCTAATTAAATTGAAGCTACCCTTGTGGCATTACAAGTATTTTTCAGAACGTTTTCTCCCTTTTTTGGTATGTCAGATCTATATGGCATAAATTTCAATTTCAAAACTTGTTTTAGTTCACTTAAAGTAACACTGTACTGTTAATTTCCACCAATGTTACACCTAAACAGATTGCAAATACAGAGAAGTGTTATCAATACTGTTTCCATGGGGGGGCGAGGTGGGGGGAATTGTAAAATGTTAATTGAATGGAAGAATTTGGTCTTTATAGATGAGTGCCTCTTCAGTTATCTTGGTTACCTGGGAAATTGGGATTTGAAAATCCTCTGCCCTGCATACTATCCCTTGAAAATGCAAAACAAAATTAGTAGTTGTTGCTGCTTTAGTATATGCAGGTAAACATCAGTTTAGGTAAGAGAGAGACAGGGAGAGGGAGAGGGAGAGAGGGAGAGAGGGAGAGGGAGAGAGGGAGAGGGAGAGAGAGAGAGAGAGAGAGAGAGAGAGAGAGAGAGAGAGAGAGAGAGAGATTACATTGGTGAGGAATTTTAACTGAAAGGGCACTTTCTAAATTTCCGGATGAGCCCACAGAAATGACAGACAGTGAAGAGTCACAGACTTTTTTTTAACAGAATTTTGTGGCAAAACATGGAAAAGAGGGAAAGCATTTCATGTTTTATCCATGTGCTGGGTTGTGCCAATATTGGCTGAATGTTGCATAACAACACAGTAGCTGTACTTACCGCAGCTGTCGTTTAAGGAATGTGGCAGATTTGCTCAACTTAAAAACTCTTCCAGCAAAAATTCCATTTTTACGTTAGGAATTTTACTTAAGAATTGGGGAGAAGGCTCAGAGAAATACAGAATTGAATGCTCACTGCTATTTATTTGTCCCATCTGTCTCCCCTGATATTTGGACTAGGGGAGGGCACAGCTGGGGCAGGATCCCAAGGGACTGGACAGGGGTGGGGAGGGGAGAAATTACGAGTTTCACCCAGGGTTGCAGTGTGTTAGGTGCTCACCCCTCAAAGAAGATGAAGTATAGAAACAAGGCCATCTGCCTAGTGAGGACTTAGGAAGCTAATGGCAGGAAAGCGAGCCTGCAGAAATTTTGGAGCCCAAGTGCACTTTTTATACAGTCTCCTTGCAGGTTCTCATGCATCCAGCTCTCCTCTGTCCCTTTTTTCACAGCTCTCTTTCACCAGTTGACCTGGTGTGGAACTCTGAAAATCTAAGAGCTCACCCATCTGGAATGTTAAGAGGCAGCATCTAGATAAGAGGGGTTTGGATTACACGAGAGAAACAAGGCTGCTTTTTCATCTTTTTTCCCCCTCCTACTGACTTTTTTTTTATTGTTGTAAAATACATACAACATACATTTACCGTTTTAACCATTTCTAAGTGTACAGGTCTGTGGCATTAAGTACATTCACATTGCTCTGCAAGCATCATCACCATCCATCTCTAGAACCTTTTCATCTTCCCAAACTGAAACTGTGCCTGTTATACACTAATTCCCCGTGCTCCCCTCCCCCAGCCCCTGGAAATCATTCTTGTATCTTCTGTCTCTAGGAATTGGATGATTCTAGGTGCTTCACATAAGTGGCTCCATCATTTTTTGAGAGCCTAAAAACCTTTCACAGCCCGATCTGCTATGCACTTGCTGGCTGAGGGCTTGCATTTGAATATACAGGCTGCTGATGGGGACAGGCAGGAGGGTGTGTGTCCAGCTTGGCAAATGCTGAGCACACACAGCACACTGACAACATGCACACGTGTCCATGCAGACCACGGGGAACGGGGAAGAGGAAGCTGCCATTTTAGACTGGGGTTTGGAACGGAGTCTCTGTATTTCAGTTACTCACTAGTAGACAGAGGAAGTTGAATTTTAAAAGCTGTTTAATGAGGGAATGGTGAGGGCTGGGCAAACATGATTAGTCACAGAGCTCCCAGCCTAGGTTATTTATTCTCTGGAGAAGCGCAGCGCTTGTGAGTGGGATGGATTGCCGACTGGGAAGCTGAGTAAATTTGACCAAGAGGCCTAAACTGAAGGGGAAACTGGTCTCTTTATGAGCTCTATTGACACTGAATAGAAACGTGGGCTTAATTCCAATTTGTTTCCTAGCAAAATAAATACACAAATATCAAGGGAACTTCCTTGTTTTCAGAAAGAGGAAAGAGTCGAAGTTATTACAAGTATAAAAGGCAAATGAAAAGGAGATGAGTGGTTTTGAGGATACGATAAAAATATCTTGGTAGGCAGTTCCACGTAAGTGTAAAAGGATACTCTGAAATCTTTCCTGGCTGCAAGGGTGAGGAGGAGTGAATTACATTCCTCAGAAAGGTTGTGGGTGTGATTATATGTGCGGATATGCTGGGCTGGGACACTGGACCAAGTCACAACATAAACCTTAGAAATAAGGTATTTATTTTTGCCCAAATCACGATCAACTCATCTCTCTTAGAATGCTAACATTATGTTAAAGTCTAGATCCAGATATGCATATAAATATTTATTGAGTAAACAATACATATACTTTAGAACTATGAAGAGCTCCCGGTTTAAAGAAATCCTATACATTTTAAGATGCGTTGACAAATTCCCTGTTCTTGACAATATCTAGCTCTCAGATCTTATTGCTGCATTTGCTTCAATTAGGGATCTTAAGAATATGATGTGGACCACTTATTGTTAGGAGCTAAACTGTTACAAACAACATTTTGCATTTTCAAGCAGAGAATAATCTGTCTACGGGCAGTGTCTATCTGTTATTACATACAATAAACCAAACATTTAAAAGTGAACTGAGATTCCAAGATCCTTTCACACTTCTAGTTTCTTGTAGCAGTTTGGATCATTTACTATTTAGTTAACATTTTCATGTCCTGATTCTAAAAAATAGCATACGCATATTGTAGAAAATTTAGGAAAGACAGATAGCTATAACAAAAAACAAAATCACTGGTAATCCACTATTCAGAGGTAAATATTGTTATATTCGGATGTATTTTTCTACATTCGCTATATATATGGAGATGTACACTTTTATATCTTTCTTTTTAAATTAACATTTCATCGTGAGCATTTTTCTCAGCCATTAAAGATTTTTCAAACACAGTTACAATAATGGCTGCATCATTTCATCATGTGGCTGTACCGTATTTTATTTAACTATTCCCCTGGTGCCAGACATTTAGATTGTTTCAAGTTGTTTTTTTTCAGAAATGACTCTTTGATGAGCACTTTTCCTCCAAATCGTTGACATTCTTCTCAGATCAGAATCCCTATGATTGGGAATGAACAATTTTTAAAGCTCTTCAAACACGGCACTACATTCTTTTTCCTCAATTACACTCTCACCAGCAGAGTATAAGAGCCTATCAGTATTATCCTTAGAACAGAGTAAGCACAAGAATTGGAAAAAAAACTTTTCCACTATGGCAGGTGTAAAATGACTATCTTAGGGTTGTTTGAATTTGCATTTCTTCGATTGCTAGTTAGGCTGAAATGCTTCAATATGTTAATTGGTTATTTGTGTTTCTCCTGAAAATTGTCTGTTCAAGTCCTTTGCCCACTTTTTTTCTATTTGTTTGCCTTTTTATGCTTGATAACAGTTTTTTTATGCTAAAAATATAGTCCTTTGTCATCAGTAGTAAGCAACAGAAAACTCAATAGGAAAACAGATGTTCATAATAGCAGTACAAATTAGAAAGTTCCTGGGAGAATTTTATAGAGACAAAAATTAAACTTTATTGAAGGATCTGTGTACATGGAAAGCTTGCTACATTTGTACTTAGGAAGACTTAATATTCTATAGATGCACATTCTCCCTAGGTTAAGTTATAAATTCAGCGTAATTAAAAACAAAAAGCTTTATAGACTTATTTTTGGGGAACTCAGCAACAACTGATTCTAAATTTAATAGGAAACGAAAGTGTACAAAAATCTTAAATAATTTTCAAAAAGAACAAAAGATGGTGATATCCTACCAGATATCAAGGCATATTCCAAAATTACAAAAATTAAAAAGAATGGTATTGGTGTAGGAAAAGACAAAGTAATCCATGAAACAGAATAGACACTGCCCCCCACCCCCACCCCAAGAGCCACTGATATATAAAATGGCATGTTTCACAAATCAATTGGGAAAAAAACAACTACATTCAATAAACAGTGTTAGGACAATTGGCTCTCCATATGGACCAAAGTTAAAATTAGATTCCTACATCATATCCTAAAATAAATTCTGCTACATTAAAGTCCTAAAGGTTAAAACAACAGCAAAAACAATGCTCTAAAAGGGAAGAAAATGTAAGAAGAAGATCTTGATGACCTAGTACATGCAGTTATTATTTCTTGCCTGGACAGTGCAGTCCCTTCCAACTAATCTCCCTGGTTTCTCTCATGCCTCCCTCCACCTGTTCTCTCCACTGAAGAACACAGTGACCCTTCTAAATTGTAAGTAAGAGAAGGTCTCTACAGTGGCCCACAGGTGGCCCCTGCCCTGCCTACCTCTCCTGCTTCATTTCCTACCACTGGCCCCTGGTCACTGAATTCCAACCCCACTGGCTCCTTGCTGATTGTTCCTCAAACACTTTAAACATCTTTGCCATCTCAGGGCCGCTTCTCTGGCTTTTCCCTCTGTCTGGAATGCTCTTGTCCCTCATAAGTGCAGAGCTTATTCCCTCCCCCAGCCTCCATTCCCTCTCTCTCTCTCTCTCTCTCTCTCTCTCTCTCTCTCTCTCTCTCTCAACAAAACATTAAAAAGCACAAATCATAAAGGAAAAGACTGATACACTCATGTATTAAAATGTAAACTGTCTGGCGCATAATATCACAAAAAAGTTAAAATCCATATGATGAATGACAGAAGCCATTCACAACTGACAAAGATTAGTATCTAGAATATACAAAGAGTTCTCACAAACCAATCAGAAAAAGACAAATAATGCAATAGTAATACATAAAAATGAAGGCTAGGCAATTCACAGAGGAGATACTCAGGACTACCATCCTAGGATGGAAGAACAAAGGGGAAAGCTTGGAATTTTTAAAACTTAGAAGCTTGGAGGAGGGGTCCTATGGGGCTTGGATTTAGACCTCAGAGGAGGTGGGCGCTGATTGGCTGGTACTGGTATCTTTGAGCTCAGAGAGAGCATGATGAGCTTGTTCTGGGAGTGTTGGAAAAATTGCAATCTGGAATCTAGTACTACTACTGGCATGAATCAGCACTGCTGGGGTGAAGAAGCATTACTAGATTAATGCTGACAGGCACAGGAAGTAAATAGGAAGAAGCACTGACTTGTCTTTCTTCCCTAGACTTCTAGTATTCTAGAGTCCTCTATTGGCAGTGTCAATATAGGGAGCAGCTGGCCAAGGAGACACGTGGTTTACAGAGTCTCAGCATCACAAAGTGGTAGACAGGAGATGGGGCTTAAAGCTGAGAAAAAAATAGCTTAGTAACTGACACTCCCCTATTCTGTGAGTCTTTTTGGGAGATAGGGTCTTGCCTCTGAGAGGGGGTCAGATATAGCTTCTCCTCAACCCTGGCAGCTAGATCGTGACCTAGGCTATTTGAATGGACTTTGAATCTTGAGAGAATGATGCCAAGATTGAGGAAGAGTTGAAAAATTACTCAGCGTTGAAACAGCTATGTTGAGAGTCCAGAGGTGTGGGTATCTAACGTGCAGGGGTGGGAGGACCAGCGGTGGTACCTACTACGATGGTTCCTGGGCCATAACTTGGCTATGCTCCCTGTTGCCTAGTTTCCCATCTTATGAGACCATCTCCAGAATTTCCTTCTATACGTGAATGACCCAATAACCAGTATATGCTTTTCCTGCTTACTTATATTCAAGTACTCAAACTGGTAAAAATATCATGCATGTGAATTTTTAACAAATGACTAGAAGCAAACATTGTAAAATATCAACACTTGTTAATTCTGGATGATGGGGCTATAGGAGTTTGTTATATTTTTCTTTGTTTGTAACTTAAAAGCCTCTCAAAAACATACAAAATTAAAAATTGAGAATTACTTTAAAAATCTCATAAAAGGCATAAATCCGCTAAAAACCCATATGTTTTTATTTTAAAAAGATGGATTTAACTCTCAAATATATCAAAAAAGTAATTGGTAGCTATCAGAAGTGAAACCTATGTCTGGACTTTTTTTTCCCCAAATACTCAATTTTCCCAGTGTCTAATTTCCTAGCCCCACTTGCCAAGTAATACTAACTTGAATAAGTTTTTGAAAGTCATTATGCTTTTTAGGGGTATTTTTCTGGTACTTTATAAATCCTTTAGTAATAGGTTTGGACAAGCTGTAATAGTACCAGCCAGAGCTACACACCATTTTAAACCCTGAATTCCAACTATTATTTATTTCTATACTCTCCTATTGCAGGTTGGGTTGTCCAGGAAGCAGGCTGTGAGACAGAGTTGAGTGGGCAGGATGTTTATTAAGTGTGCCCTTGGAGTCAACACCTGTGGAAGGGAGGAGAAGGAAGCAGGACTGGGCAGAGGGAAAAGCTGACCTGCGAAGCGGGCCCAGCCAGAGCTTAGGTCAACCCCACAGGTAGCTGTGTGACTAAAATGGCCCATCGAATTTGTCCTGTGTTGGGCCCAAATGGTCAGGCCTTTATACCCCTGCCCTTCCCGGGTATGGGCCTCTCTGGACAGGGTTGGCCTCGGCCGAGGAGGCTCTCCGCAGCTGGGATGGTCTCTGGAATTGCAGACAGCACTCCCAGCAGGGGAGATACCCAGCCCTTTACTGAGGGGGGCTCTGGATGCCACAGCTCTGTGCCCACCACATGCTCTAACATTTGAGAAGCATGGTCTGTGTGTCAGGCTTGTGCTGGGGTGCATTCACATTTGTTATCTCACACAATTGTCACAGCGCTGTGAGGTTCAGGTTGTGTTTTGCATTTTCCACATGAGAAAACTTGGCTTGTGTTTGTTTTTCCTGATGAAAACCCAGCATGGGGCAATATTTCACAGGTGGCCAACTACTTGGAGCAGCCTGCTTGCTTATGTAGAGGAAAAGAGCCAGCTCTTTATTGGGGAGTGTCAAAAATTTGGACTTGATGTTCTGCTTTTAACTTCCCCTTGTACTCTAGGGTAATCACTCTTCTCTCCTTGCTCTCATTCCCTCTTTCATTGTAGTTTATAGTTCTGAAAAGAAACATAAGTTCAAATAAAACTAATAAAAGCTATAAGAAATTCTCCTTTCTCTTTTCCTGTTAAGATCTTTGCCATGGGGTGGGTGGTCTTGACCTGATAGGTACAAGCAGGATTGTACCAAGGAATCAACGTCTGCTCCTCTGACTTGTTGCTGCCCCAGAAGTACTTCCCTGCCCTTCATTGTATTTCTCATTAGTCAGCAACTGGATGTCCCAGCCACATGGAACACAGAGGTGACTCAGTTTGTTATCTGATGACCCGGAAAGTTAACACCAGCAGGGCAGTGCTTCAGTATCATCAAGAAAGGCAAATCGGTACCCATTAAAACTTTGGAAGCTGTTTCTGCTAGGGAAATGGCAAACACAGCTTTCTATGCGAGCAGTTTGACAGGAGTCTGAAGAAAGCCAGATATCAGGGGAAAACCAGTGGGCACGAAGCAAAACCAAGGTGGCATGGAGCAGGAGAGAGGGCTGGGGTGAACTTCAGGATTGGCTCTCACCTCAACTTAAGAGGCTAAAGACAGCTCTTTGGGCCTTGATTTCTTTCCTAGTAAAGTTTCCTCAAAGCTCTGTTTTTCTACAGAGACCAACTTGGAAAGACAGGCATAGTGTCGGTGAAGACACAACACTTTTAAAATTATATAAAAGCACAAAAGGTGAAGCAAAGGGATTGTATTAGATGTTGCTATTACTTTGGTTCTTTTAATCACATGAAACTGCTAAAAGAGTCAAATTTTTTTTCATATTAAGATTTGATGATCATGTGAACTGATGGAGGAGGGGAAGATTACTCAGTATTTCAGAAAATGAAAACTCAATCAATTTTCTTTTGGTGAGTGTTATAAAGTTCAGTCTTGAGATGGCCATGTTTATACTTGGAAAGGGTAAAGCTGACATTATCACAATGAAAAGAAGATTCTGAAGAACTTGGTACAATATAGAGATAATTATAAATTCTTGGATGTAGCAGATTGTGACTCGTGTTTACTGAAAATGCTTTGCTGGCCCAAAGAAAATGATGAAAGAATAATAATTCAGATGAGCAGAGGCACAAGAGTTGGAATTAACTTAAAAATAGCCAAAGATAAAGACTTAGTAGACAGCCTCGGCTACAATAATTTAAAGGAGGCCTCTACCCTTATTTAGTAAAAGTAATGTCAGTGAGCTCCAGGACATGGGTGCACTGCCCTAGCTTCAGTTCTCAGCTCCCAATTTACCAGCTTCTCACCTGTGGGAAATCTACTGACACCTCATTGAGCCTTAGCTTGTTCAGCTACAAAATGGATATAATGTTAGTACTTATCCTTTTGAGGATTAAAAGCACCTGCACAGTGCCTGACACAAAATAGAAGCTCGAAAATATTAGAAGAATGTAAATCTGAAATGAATGCCTTCATTTTTACGAGGCTATTTTGAAAATGGTAGCAATTACAGAACAGATAGAGATGCAAAATGAGGACGTCTGACTAATGTGACTAAAGTCATGTACAAACGCAATCGTGGAGATGCTGCACAGGGAAGAGAAGCCAAGATTTGAAACTCTATATTCTAGTCATTAGGCCATTTTCCACCAGAACTCCAAGTCTCATTACTATATTCTGTTGCTTTAAATACTGCACTATGTCCTCTGAGAATGAATTAACAAAATTCCATCTAGACTCCTGAGTGTAGAAATCACTTAGTTTTTATAAAGATTTTAAATGGTAGAGTAGAGACACATGTAGCAGGATATTCATGTAATTGATTTTCTTATCTTAGGAAAAAGGTTAATCAAATGCCCTGTTTGAGAAAGAGAGAAAACAGTCCTTTACTTGTTTGTGCTTCTTTAAAATGCTGTCCTGGCATTATCAATTGGTTGATTCAAAATATGACCTTATCTTATGGGTAATGAACCAAATCCTTTCTGTCTAATTAAAAAACGATATACACATATATACAGAGGGTGCCAAAAATTGTATACACATTTTAAGAAAGGAAAACTGTATTAAAATTGTAATACTCAATATACACTGATAACAAAAGATGAACACAAGTCACGTTTGACTTCTGCAATTACAAGAGGTGCTCAAAGTGGTTACCATCAGCATCCAGACACTTCTGATTATGGCTAACTACTGCTTGAGCAATGTTGACCAAAGTGTCCACTTGTATATATCTTTTTGGCACCCCTGCTTGTGTGTGTGTCCCCCTTAATTTTGGCTATTTAACTCTGTAGTATTCTATGTTGTACCTGTTCTGAATTATACAGAATGGAATGTTTCTTTTGGCTCCTTCCTTTCTCCTTGCTGCTTTAGTAGTCTGTTGTGTGTAAATATGTATGCATGAGTGTGTGTATGAATAAAATACTATAACACTTCACCTCAAGTGAATGCAGCCATGTGGCAACCTGACCTTTCAGGAACTTGGTGGAGAGCTAATAAATAAGTAAAACAGGCCGCTGAGTGGCTAAACTTATAGGAAAGCTTTCCAGACCCTTATTCAGAGCTTATTTGTACTTAACACCCAATTTTTATCCACAGGATTATCTGCCCTCATTCCTGCCTGTCGTTCACCCCCCCCACCCCATGATTCACAAGCGATTAGAAGCAGCAAGTTAGAAGTGTTGTTTTGGGGAAGTAGATTCATGAGGTGGGGGCTGGGGGGGGTGTCACTGCTGATATCATTTAGGAAAGGGGGAGAAAGACAAATTATAAAGCAGTCATAAGGACTAAAAAAGCAAACAATCTGGGACCATTTAGTGTTGGGGAAAATAGATTCTGAGGGCATCAATTTTATATGGAAGTGAACAATTGTCAAAATTCATAATTCTTTTCAAATCCCAAATCAATAAAGAAAGGTCAGATTATGTTTAGAGGTTAAAAATGCAAGATAGTAGGTAATGTGATTGCAAAATATTTCTGTCTGAGTTGATGAAAAATTTTAGACAGGTTTACTGAGGCATAATTTACATACACTTAAATTCATCCTTTTTAGGTGTATAATTCTCTGAATTTTGAGAAGCATATACAGTTGCGCAACTACGGTATGTAGCCCTTCAAGTCTGGCTTCTTTTGCTTGGCATAATGCTTGAGGTTCATCTATGTGAACTGATTAAATTAAAAAAAAATGTTTTATGCTTAAAACAGGAAGAACTTGCTCATCACCTAAGTTTTTTCTGATAACTGGGATTTGCTCTATAGATAATATAAAAATAGTGAGTTCTCTTAAAATAAATCCACTCTGTGGGAAAACAGGCAGCAGCATTCACCATTGGTGGACAGAGTGAATTGGTACAAACTTTCTTATTCTTTCCTATGTTTTCCCTTCTCTCCTCTTCTTGTTAAACGAACACACCAGAAAACCTGTGGTAAGTGCCCAGCATATTGTCTGGCATACAATAGGTGTTCAATAAATAGTCATTCCTTTCCCCTTAACTTTTCTTTTTTTTTTTAAAGATTTTTATTGGGGAATTGGGGGGATGGGAACAGTGCTAGGGAATTGGGGGAAGGGGAACGGACAAGTTGCTGTCCTTTTGTTCTTTAGTCTAGTTGTGGAGGACATTGCTTCACTGGCCCAAGTTGGCACCATCATTGCGCTCTTCCCGGGCAAGGCAGATCAGTCGCCGGCTTCTGGACGGCCGCTCACGGTGGCTGCTGGCCGCTCACGCTGGCTGCTGGCTACACACGGTAGCCCATGGCAACCCACTGCAGCAGGGGCTGCAGCCCACACTGTCACCAGCGACTCACGGCAGCCCAGCTCCAGATTGAGCTGTTGTTCAGCATCTTAGCTGTGGAGGGCAGTGTCACTGGCCCTCATATGTGGGATCCGAACCAGGGCCCTCTGGCGTCCCAAGCCAGTTCTTAACCATCGCACCACTCGGCCGGCCGGCCCTCCCCTTAACTTTTCTATTCATCTCTGTGTAGAATCCACTTTCTCTTTTTTTCTACACCCGTCAATACTCTCCCTTCGAGCTGCTTTATAGGTCAGTCAAAGTGAGTAATTATGAAAAGAACTGCTCATTATTGCCCCAATTTCCTTGACTTCTAAGAGGTACCATACACATGTTAGTCTTTTTCACAGCCTCTGGGTCTTAGTCACCTGTTGAAAAGTTATCCAAAGAAAACAGGGCTCACAGTATTGGCCTTTCATACTGTATTTATTTACATGTGTGTATTAGACCCATTTTAGGATGCCAACTGAATTCACCCTTGTGTGAAATCGCCCTTGCAGAAGGGGAGGGCCCAGGCAGCCATGTTTGTATTGTGTAACCTTTGGCCTCAGCTGATTAGGCTGGGAGTGGACACCTGATCTGGGGCAACCAATTATGAGCTGTGCTGGCTTAATCAGATCATCTGTCTTGAGAACTGAGACAGAAGGACCCAGCGAGTCTGTGGTGGACAATTGAATTAAAAAGTTATGTAGAGGGCCGGCCGAGTGGCTCAGTTGGTTAAGAGCTCGCTCAAGAGTTTGAGCTCTGAGCAACGGCGGTTCGAGTCCAGCCCGAGCTGAGCAGCCGCTGAGCTGCCAATAGGTAGCAGGATGGCTCAGCTAAAAAAAAAAAAAAAAAAAAAAGTTATGTAGAGCTGGCTCTCAAAAGTGGTTACTGAGAGAAGCTGGAGAATGAACCAGACCTGCAGAGATAACTCTGGGGCCCATGAGAGGCCCCAGAATTAGTCGTGTCTCTGACATGCCAATTGCTGCCTCCTCATGGCCTGACAAGACTAAACTTCCTCCTTGGATGTCTGCCTGTGGGCTTGCCTGTTGTATCCTTACAGTCACCACTTCCCCTTACTCATTCGGATGTGAATGGCTTCCAGTTCACTGCAACCAAACAATGCCTACTAGGATAATTGCCTTGCAGCTAGGATTTTTTATTTTGGTATTCTGATAGAAATGCATTTATGTATAATAGAAACTCTAAAATCACATAAAATGACATTCATGAGATATCATCCTCAGTCCCCACATATTGAAAAATATAAAGAGCATGAAAATAAAAGGAAATTGTATTAGAAAAAAAATGAGTTACCTGAAAATATCTCACTCTTCTACCAGCTTCAGCTGAAAGTGAACATTTATTGAATACCTCAAATTATTGTTCCCATACTCTAATGACAGCTTTAAAATTTTGAGTACTAAAATTTGTTTATAATAAAAATGTAATTAGAATTAATTTTTGGATTAAAGTCCTCATTTATTCTTGTATTTCAGAAGTTCAT
Organism: Hipposideros armiger; assembly: GCF_001890085.2. Lineage (NCBI taxonomy): Eukaryota > Metazoa > Chordata > Mammalia > Chiroptera > Hipposideridae > Hipposideros > Hipposideros armiger. Next base: position 5,303,675 of record NW_017731363.1, read on the forward strand.
TCTATGATGGTGAAATTGAATTTCAGCTAAATATCAATAACATTCAGCCATTTGACATTCAGCCAAAACATGCATTCAGTGTGACTCTAGTATGTGTGTATATGTCCAAATCCTGTTTTTAAAATGAAATATTATAATATGAATATAAAATGCTCAAGTCTCTAATATTCTTTTATAATATGATTTAAATAACTGTATAAAATGGAATCATTAGATTATATCATAATATAATTCTTTAATTATTCTAACCATTCAATTTTTTCCAAATTTCTGAGTGATTATAAATGTTCTGAATGTTTAGTAGAATATACCTTTAACTTCATCTCTGAATTGTTTCCTTTCCAGAAACCCTGTGCTAATTTTCACTCCTGTATCTAATGTATGAATGTCATTTTTGTAAATCCTTGCCAACACTGACTGTGATGCATTTTATAATTTCTGACAATTTGATAGGCAGAATTGGCATCTCATTATTTAGTTTGTAGTCTCTTTGGTTACTTGGTCCAATTTCTTCTTTTGTGACATTCCAATTTATATCCTTTCCCTGTTGTTCAATTGATGTTAGTATTTTTCATGTTTATTTACAATAGTTCCCTGTTTACATAGTAAGGATATTAACATTTACTCATCAAAAATGAAAAATGTTGACTTAGAATTGCCCTCCATATTCTTATGTGTTAGCTACTTTGATAGGCTTGGATGGAGTGGGTGGAGAGGGAATGCAAGGATGTTTATCGGGAACATTATTAATGGGGAGCATGTGAGAGAGCGGAAGTTCAGTTCATCCTCTATACACCTCCAGACTGAGTCTCCCAAAATAATATCATCAACATGGCTTCTTCCGCTAAACGCCTTTCCAGTTATCTTTGTCAGCCATCTAGCAAAGTATAATTTCATCCACCAGGCATTAGCATTTCTCCATATTTTGGCTCTAAATATTTATTTTCAAATTGTGTCCAACTCAAACCAACTCCATCTAGACCAGTGTAATGTATAAGTGCTGAGGATATAGAGATGACAAGGTCTGTCTTCAAAGGGCTCACAGATGAGGTGGAAGGAACAGATAAATAGAAAGATTGCAGTTCATGATATAAACCTCATGTCAGAAACGTGCAAAGTGTGGTATGGGGGCATAGGGATGGAGGGCTTGATTTGACAGGAAGAGAGAAGTGAGGAAACCTTACCAGAAAAGAAGATGGCTCAAATGCATCTTGATGGATGGATGGATAGTTGTCAGTCAGCCAAAGAAAGGTCATGGGGGAGGAGGGGTATTCTAAGAGGGAAAATCAGGCGAGACTCAGTTCAGGTCTAGTAGAGGGATGGAGGGGGAGGTGGTCAAAGCTGAGGTGGGGCAGAGTCCAAATAGTCTGTTTCATGAAGGGGGTTGGATTTTAACCAGGATAATGGAGGGCAATTGAAGAGCTGTAAACAGAGGACTGACCTGATCAGGGTTATGCCTTAGAAAGACCACCCTGGCTGCATCCTGGGGAATCAATCAGAGGGGAATATTTAGAGTGACCCTAAGGATCGGGTAGCTTGAGACGCTCAATTTACACCTGTTGTCCAGGGATTCTGCCTAGTTGAGCATTTCCCCTGGGGTTTTCATTTTTAAATGAAGCATTCTAATTACAAAGCATTAAAATATGTGGGTGAGTTTGGTAGACTTCCATTTTGTACTTACAGCTTCTATCATGGTGTCATCTAGTAGTGAGATACACATTCATAGAACAGAGGTCTCATTTTATTATGGTGTTAAATCTGGAAAAAGACCAATGATAGCCTACCTCTCTTTTCCAAACCCTTTCTGGATGCAAGGTAGCAAACACCTGGCTTTTGATAAAGGGGAGCATGAAGACTGCTCCCTGGTGAAGCCAAGTGGGTTGAGACATTAACAGCTGGGGGAATCGAAGCCCTTCTGGTCTCAGGTGGTGGCAGGAAATATTTGAAGCTACTGTCCCTGCCAGCCTCTTTGTGTGCCAGCCAGTTGCTGTGACTCATGATGAGAGGCCACCTCTTGGCAGTGTCAGTGGGAAATGTGGGACATCATAGATTAGATGTATGCGAAGTATGGGCAGGAAATAGAAGCTGAGCAGTGCTGCTGTGGAATGTAGAAAGAGTAGTCCCAATGCTTTTGCTACAGGGGTTTTGTTGTCCATTGTACAATGCAAACCTACATCTATTTCCTCATTTATTGTATTATTTGCTAATTCTTATTTTTTTGTTTTTTGCAATAAACTTTTTGACATCAACGAGCTTAAGGGAATATTAAATGAAAAATTAAATATTGAATTTGCACCTCTTAAGAACGTTGATGTTGAATGTATAAGCTACACAAAGTATTTGTGCACATTTATCACCTGTCATAGAGGCCACAGAGATGTCATTTCACAACGTGGAAAACATAAGACCCAAAGCTGCGGACGAAGCACTATCATCTGCTTCAAAAGGTAATTGTCACTGTGAGGAGACTGCCTGGAGACGGTGATTTACCACATGCAGCTGCAGATGGTGTGTTCTGGCTGCTCCTGACATTTGTGGGCCTCGGGCAAGAGGACAAATGAAGGCCCACATTCCATTAGGTTTAAATATTTACAAGTTATAAATCAAGCTAGTAAACTGTTAAATAAAATATGTTCTAGGCTTCTACCTTGACAAAATACCTTCATTATGGCAAAAAAATGTGTAAAGCTATAGTTTTTATGTGGAGTTGGACAAAACTCAAAGTTGACTGAACTTAAATATTGACCATGTCTGAATGTTGTCTTGATGGGATGGCGTGGTTTAGATGAGCAATACAAGTAGAATAATATGCAATTTATGAATTATTTTATATTTATTCTGTAAAATTGTTTTTTTCTTCATTTCAGAATAATCACTCATTATATTTTTATATTTGAGATATTCATGTAGTTTGTTTTCTATTGACAGCAAAGATCTAAAGGACTAAAAAATAAAATCTAATTATATTAAAAATGCATACAACTTTAATATATGTTCACCCAAATATGTAAATTAAAGTGAATTTAAAATATACAAAATTATGTTATTTTTAATGTTTTCAAAATGATATTTTTCTTCTAAAATATTAAAAATTATCAATTAAAATTAAAAGGGAAAATACAAGTTATCACTAATGAATATCATCAAATTCTACAATCAAAACTAAAGATGAACATTTCAATTTAAGCCTGAAATTGAAATTAAAATCCTACTGTATTAAGGCATTTTATAAAAATAGAACTATTCACTAGTCTAGTGTTCATTTTCTATCCTGTTGCCAAATTTAAGAATCTGTAGCACACTTCATCCATGTTATAGCTAGGCTTATATATACTTCTGTATAAATATTTAAAACTAAAGAAACATATGTATATGTACAGATATATGTACACACACACACCAATTTAAGAATAATATGATTTGTTTAATACTGGAAAACATCACAAATGCATACTAAATTATTAGTACCTTTGGAACCAAGAAGTGGAGAAAAAGTAAAAGCAAAGCAATGGATGCTCAGTACTAACTGGAAAGAATACTTGGTTATTCATAGTCTGCTGCATTGTTGCTATTTGCAGGGAAACATTTGACAAGTTAATTAATTTGCCTTTTCCCTTATGTAAGTCCCTCTTCCGCAGAGCTTCTCCTTGCACTGTGTAACTGTTTCTGATTTCAGCAGCACCATTTGGATGTAGTTGCTTTTTCGTTGTTGTTGTTTTGGTTTTCATGTATAGTGCCAGGTGGGTACTAGATTTATTGTGGGGATCACTTCGTAAATTATATAAATGTCTAGCCACTATGCTGTACACCTGAATGTAGTTGCTTTTTGCTTCTAGAACACTGGGAACGAGTTGTGGAAAAGAGATTCCTGAGCTTTGAAAGGTGTTAGTCTTGAGAGGGATGTTCAGAGTTTTGGTTCATAGTTTACGAGCACTGAGTTTTGGATCTTGAGGGACCGAGTTGCCCATGAGTTTGTTTTTTTTATGAAATTTTCTTTATTTTATTGCTAGTTTCAGGTGTACAGAACAATGCAATAATTATCCTTTTCACCCTTTGCGCAGAAACAACCCACCTTCCCCGTCTACTGCCCTCCCACCCCCGATATCATGCTTACCTATTACAATTCCATTGGCTCCATTCCCACTCTCTACTCCACCTCCCATGACTCTATGTATATATAATTATAGTTGACATACATTATTATTCAACATCAGCTTCAGAAATACAGTGTGGTGGTCAGGCATCTACACCGACTGTGAAGTGGTCTCCCTAAAAATACATGAGTCCATCTGGCCCCCTAAAAAATATTTACAACATTATT
>NW_017731363.1:5309023-5388641 GCF_001890085.2 Hipposideros armiger
GCCAGCACTTGTTGTTTGTTGATTTATTGATGACAGCCATTCTGACCGGGGTAAGGTAGTATTTCATTGTGGTTTTTATTTGCATTTCCCTAATGCTTAGTGAGGTTGAACATGTTTTCATATTCATGTTGGCCATCTGTATGTCCTCTTTAGAGAAATGTCTCTTCATATCCTCTGCCCATTTTTTATTTGGGTTGTTTGTTTTTTTGGTGTTGAGTTGCATGAGCGTTTTATATATTTTGGATATTAATCCCTTATCAGATATCTCATTGACAAATATCTTCTCCCATTCAGTAGGCTTCCCTTTTGTTTTATTGATGGTTTCCTTTGTTGTGAAAAAACTTTTAAGTTTGATGTAGTTCCATATGTTCATTTTTTCTTTTACTTCCCTAGCCCATGGGGGTGTATCAGTAAAAATATTGCTCAGGGTAATGTCTGCAAGTTTAGACCCTACATGTTCTTCTAGGAGTTTTATGGTCTCAGGTCTTATATTTAAGTCTTTAATCCATTTTGAATTTGTTCTTGTATATTGCGTAAGGAGGTGGTCCAGTTTCATTTTTTTGCATGTGTCGGTCCAATTTTCCCAGCACCATTTATTAAATAGACTATCTTTACCCCAATGTAAATTCTTGCTTCCATTGTCATAGACTAACTGTCCATATATACCTGGATTTAATTCTGGGCTCTCTATTCTGTTCCATTGATCTATATGCCTGTTTTTATGCCAGTACCATACTGTTTTGATTACTGTAGCCTTGTAGTACATTCTAATGTCTGGAAGTGTGATCCCCCCGACTTTGTTCTTATTTCTCAGGATTGCCATGGCTATTCAGGGTCTTTTTTGGTTCCATATAAATTTTAGGATTATATTTTCTATTTCTGTGAAAAATGCCCTAGGTAGTTTGATAAGAATTGCATTGAATCTATATATTGCTTTAGGCAATATGGACATTTTAACTATATTAATTCTTCTTATCCATGAGCATGGAAGGATTTTCCATTTGTTTGTATCTTCTTTTATTTCTTTCTTCAGTGTCTTATAGTTTTCAGAGTACAGGTCTTTTACTTCTTTGGTTAAATTTATTCCTAAGTATTTTATAGTTCTTTACGTGATTGTAAATGGAATTGTTTTCTTAATTTCTCCTTCTGATAGTTTATTATTGGTATATACAAATGCAACTGATTTCTGAGTATTGATTTTGTATCATGCTACCTTACTGAATTCATGTATTAGTTTCAATAGTTTTCTGATGGAGTCTTTGGGGACTCCATATACGGAGTCTCTATATATAGTATCATGTCATCTGTGTATAATGACAATTTTACTTCCTCCTTGCCAATGTGGATGCCTTATATATTTTTTACTTGTCTGATTGCTGTGGCCAGAACTTCCAGAACTATGTTGAATAAAACTGGAGAAAGTGGACAGCCTTGTCTCGTTCCTGATCTTAAAGGGAATGGTTTTAGCTTTTTCCCATTGAGTATGATGTTAGCTGTGGGTTTATCATATATGGCTTTTATTATGTTGAGATATGATCCCCCTATTCCCACTTTGCTAAGAGTTTTTATCATAAATGGCTGCTGTATTTTGTCAAATGCTTTTTCTGTATCTAGTGGTATGACCATCTGATTTTTCTTTTTCTTTTTGTTGATGTTGTGTATCACATTAATTGATTTGCAGATGTTGAACCAACCTTGTGTATTAGGGATGAAACCCACCTGGTCATGATGTATGATCTTCTTAATATATTGCTGAATTCGGTTTGCTATGATTTTGTTGAGGATTTTTGCATCTATGTTCACCAGAGATATCAGCCTGTAGTTTTCCTTTTTTGTACTGTCTTTGTCTGTTTTTGGAATCAGGGTGATCGTGGCTTCATAGAAAGAGTTTGGGAGCCTTCCCTCCTTCTGGATTTTTGGAATAGTTTGAGAAGAATAGGTGATAATTCTTTTTTGAATGTTTGGTAAAATTCACTTGTGAAGCCATCTGGTGCAGGGCTTTTGTTTGTTGGGAGCTTGTTGATTACTGATTCAATTTCTGCCCATGAGTTTTTAAATGTATCTTTTTTTGTGTGTTTGTGATATGCAAGGCCCCTAAAGTTTAGAGCCCAGGGCAGGGGTCCTTCTTGTCTCCATTTAAGGGTATTTATATATCGCTTTGTGCAGCACTTATTTTCATTTAGATCAAACAACTGAACCTCATTCCAAGTTTTCTTGTGCACATAATGAAAGGTGAAGCAATAGCTGTTAATGTTTTGGCTCCAACAGAAGATGAAGAGGTTCACCAGGAGTTAAATATACATTTTATATTAGTGTCATCAGATGCTTCAAGTAAAAAATGAGTTCATTCCTATTACAGTTTAATATTTGCATTCAATTCATAGAATTAAATTTAGCTTTTGGAAGTTAATTTAAAAGTGAAAGGTGACCAGAGGATATAAGGTACAGCATAGGGAATACAGTCAATAATATTGTAATAACTATGTATGGGGTCAGAAGATTACTAGACTTATCGGGGTGATCAGTTCATCAGTTATATAAATGTCTGATCACTATGTTATATAGCTGATACTAATATAATATTGTATGTCAACTGTAATTAAAAATTTTTTTAATGTGAAAGGTGAAATATCTGCCATTATTGTTCATAAAGTCACAGTAAGTTCATTTAAAAATTTCAACATTTGAAGGTAAAATTATTTGTTTTGAGGGTAATGGTTAAAAGAAAAATTTTGGTGCAGCACAACATCATGGTGAAAACAATGTTCTTACTAAAATTAAGAAATCTATGGAAACAAAATGTACTTGGAATTAGTTAAGGTGCATATATAATTTATAATTAATTGTATAGAAACAAGCTGTAATATTCTACCAATCAAAATAGAAGACACTGTTGTCAAATTTTATGAATGCTTCTATTTATACTATGTTAGAGCAATTGAAATACAAAATTTTTACGACAAAGCTGTTATTGAGTTAAAAATTCTTAGCATGACAGCATGTGTTTTCTCTTTTTCCTGGCAGTCATCAGGTAGATTTTAGAAATGTTTGAGGCTTTGAAGAACTACTTTGTAAATCAACCTAATTGTCTTACATTGTCATTGAATATTTTTGTGAGTCCTCTAAATCCTATTTCATTGTTTTCTCAAAACTATTTGGAAATCTTTAAACAAAATATTCAAGGAATGTTCACATTTGAAGATTTTAGACAAACAAAATCATTTCAAACAAAGCCTTGCAAACAGAAAAATGGTGAGATTATCTATTTGAAACAACAGAGAAACTAAACAAACACATGGAATTTAAGATGCCTGCGTCAAACTGTTCAATGATTTCCCAGTGAATTTCCATTATCATTAGAAGTAAGACTGAAATCCTTCAAATCCCAAACAACTGATTTACAAACTCATTCTCAAGGTAAGAAAATTCATTCTCAAGGTAAGAAAAAGAGTTGGGAAGAGGCAATACTTTGTTTTTTGAGGAGATAAAAGGCTGAGATGTGGTAACCAAGGAGGCATAAGATAGGAATGTGGGTGCTGGGATTGGCTAAAAATGTAGCACTGGCAGCAAGAGCTCACTTAAGGTTCGCAAGCAAGTGACCTGGTCCTCAGTTGGGGTGGTTTGGAGGGTGACCCTGGGAGTTAAATGGGAAAGGAAATCAGGTGGAGCAGCGACTTGCACTTTTTTTGAATGCTGAAAACCAGGGCTAATGTCAGGCAAGAGAGCTGCCAAGGACACAACATTTAAGGTGGCAGTCACTCTCAGATGTTTCCAAGTACACCTGAGACCCCGAGAATGAGTGCCTCCTTATATGTTGCACACTCGGTGCTTGTCTTTCCTCACTCTAGTCCAAGATCTGCAGAAAACTCTTTCCTCTCTACACCCTAACAAGCGTTACCAAATCTAGTTCAAAATCAAAGTCATCTAGAGAGTTATTCTTGAGTTCTTTTTTAATGAAGATTTTAAAATGCAGATTCCTCTATCTCCACTGCAAGTATACTGAGTTAGAATCTCTGAGGGTAGAATTCAGGGACCTAGCATTTAAAAAAACCCCAAAACTTACTTAGGTGATTCTGATGCATGAGGGCTATAGGATCCATTGGCCTTTAGCACTTAGATGCTGTTCTTCATGTCTGACCTTGTAGCTTGATCCTGGTAGGTAATTGGGTGGAGGATATTAAACACATCCCTTTGTCATATGCTCTGAACCATCTGAGAAATAGATGCAGGGTCCACATGTGAATTAAAGAATAGCATCATTGGTCAAATAAGAAAACACAAAGGAAATTAGAAAATACTTGAAATTGAATGTATCAAAAATTGTGGGATGCACATAACACAGTGCCTAGATAAAAATTTATAGCATTAAATGGTTAAATTAGAAATAAAAAGATTCTCAAGTCAATGGGCCATGCTTCTATCTATGAAACTAGTAAAAGGAAGGCAAATTAAACCTTTTAATTTGTGGAAGGGAGAAAATAATAAATTGAGTGGAAGGGAGGGAATAATAAAACAAAGCAGAAATTAATGAAATAGAAAACAGAAAATATTAGAGAAAATCAACCTAGAAGTTGGTTCTTTGAAAAGATCAATAAAATTTATAAACCTCTTGCCAGGCTGATCAGAAAAAAAGAGAAAATGCAAATTACCAATACCAAAAATGAAAGAAAAGACATTGTTAAAGATCATATAAACATTAAAAGGACAATAAGGGAATACTGTGGACAGCTTTATACCAATAAATTTGATAAATTAAATGAAAAACTTTGAAAGGCACAAATTACAAAGAGCTCACTGAAGAAGATATAGAGAATCAGGATAAGTTTGTAGCTATTAAATAAATTGCTTTTATAGTGAACCCTATTTCTTCCAAAAAACTACAAGTGAATTCTACCAAGCACTTAAGGAAGCAATAATACCATTGCTATAGAAACTCCTCAATCTGATAGAAGAGGAACAAAATTTTCTCGGCTCATTTTATGATGCCAGTGTTATCCTGATACTAAAACCACACAAAGACATAAGAAAACTATAGGTTAATATCCCTCAGAAACATAGATGCAAAAATCTTTAACAAAATATTAGCACATTAAAATTCAGCAACATATGAAAATGATATTACAGATGAAGAAGTAGGGTTTATTCCAGGAATGCAAAACTGTTTCAACATTTGAAAACCAATCAATATAATTTATCATATTTACAGATGACAAAAGAAAAATAATGATCTTTTCAATGTTGCAAACAATTTTTGACAAAATTCAACACCTATGTTTTTATAAAAACTCTCAGAAACCTAGAAATAGAAGGGAACTTCCTCCATAGCTAAAGTTAATGGTAAAAGAATGAATGTTTTCCCCCTCAGACCAACAACAATGCAAGTAAATTTTCTCTGATCATTTCTATTCAGTGTTGTACTGGAGGTCCTAGCTAGTGCAAGAAGGCAAGAAAAATAGATAAAAGACATACAGATTGGATGGGAAGAAACAAAACTGTCTTTATAAATAGATGAAATGTTCATCTACATAGAAAATCCAAAATAATCTGCCAAAAAGCTACTAAAACTAGTAAGTGAGTTCAACAAGTATGCATAATACAAGGTAAAAATGCAATATACTAGCAATGAGTAACTGGAAATTGAAGTAAAGAATATCATTTATAATATCACAAAAAATGAAATACTTAGGTATAAATCTAACAAAATATGTGTAAGATTTTAATGCTAAAAATTATAAAACATTGCTGAGAAAAATAAAATAAGACCTAATAAATGGAGAGTTATATCATATTTATGAATTAGAAATCTCAATATAAAGATGCCAATTCTCTCTGACTTAACCTATAGATTCAATACAACCCCAATCAAAATTCCTGCAGGATTTTTTTTTCTTTTCTTTTTCTTTTGTTTTTTTCTCTCTCTCTTTCTCTCTCTCTCCCCCTCTCTCTCTTTCTCTCTCTCTCTCTGTCTCTCTTTTTCCTCTGCAGGATTTTTTGATAGAAGTTTGGAAGTTGATTCTAACATTTGCATTCATGTGCAAAAATATTACATCAGTTTTATTGGTAGATAAAATAATGCTGTAAAACATATATTGAATGTTTACTGTGCTCTAGGTATTGCTTATTGCTTCACATACTTTGAATGCATTAAGAAATTGAATCCTCACAACAACCCTCGAAGGGAGGTGAAATACTGTTATCCACATTTTATGGATAGGCAGACACAAAGAGGGCAAGTCCCCTGTCTGAGTTTATCAGCTTTTGGATTGGAGAGTTTGCCATTTAATTCAGGCAATTGGAATCTAGAATCTGGCTGTTTAATTACTTGAAATCACCAGTTGCTGTACCACTTAGCTATTGCTGCAAACAACAAAAAAATCTCAGTGGCAAATAATAATAAGCATTTAGTTTTCACATGTCTGCCGGTTGCCTGGCATGGCTTTGCTGATTTCGGCTGGACTCATTTGGGCAGCTCCAACTGTAGATTGAGCTCATGTCTGCTCCACATTGTCTCTCAGCCTCCTTGAATTATTGGCTTGGTTATGGCCTGCTCTTTACATAGTGATAACAGAAGCAAGAAACAGGGCCCCTGTTAGAACTAAGGCCCACATCTATCTTTCTACTATTTCTACCTTTAATTGCCCAAGCAAAGGGGGACCAAGTAGAAAATTGCAGGCCTCTCCTGGCACGGCAAGGAAGCCCCATCTTGGTTTGCTTATAATGGGGAAGAAACAGCAAGCCCTGGGAATTCTTCCCAAAGGCAGGATGTCTCCAGAAACTCAAATGCAAGAGGAGGGGCCATTTCTGTCAGTGACATTTATATTGCCTGATGGAGGATTAACAGATGTCAGATTCGTCTGTATTCATAAGTGTCTCACGAGGAGTGAAGGGTGAAAGCTCTCTACCACTTCCCTGAGGACAAAAACGTGTTAGGAGAACTTTCTATTAAGGGCCAAGGAGAAACACAGAGAGGAGAGCTTTTTCTCTCACAGAAGGTGAGGACTGGATTCCATACTTCAGGGCATGCTCCTTCCAGTACCTAACACAGAGCTGTTAATATAGAAGGGTCTCAGGAAATATTTGTAGTTGAACAATAAGAGAAACTGTTGTGTTTTCTCTCTTGAAGAACCTCCAAAATGTCCTTCTCTTAAATCTCACATCCTGGGGGCTCTGCTTGGCTTGGAAACAGAAACACTGGTTTGCATTCTGAGAGGTATTTTGGCCATTTGTTCCAGTTGCCCCAAGTTCCTCCAATATGGCACAGAAGAAGCTTGTCCTGCTGGGGTTTAAAATTGATTGCAAAACTGGCAAATCCTGGTTAGTGTCTGTATTTTTGTTGTATCTGTGGTGTGTGTGTGTACACTTTAAACAGAGTTTCTACAGGAAAAAGAAAGGCAAGATGCTGCCCAGCTGTATTGTTCTGGCCGCACTTTTTCACATAATTCTCCACGGAAGTCTCTGCAGTTCTCTTCTCCTTTCCTGGCTTCCTGTTTCTACAGGATGGCAAAGACTTACTGAGTCTCTCCAGCTGTGGCCTTAAGTCATCTATGACACAGTTTCAGGCTGTCTCTTCTGAGGTGGGCGGGTATAGGATAGGTGGTAAGGAGGCCTGTGCCCTTATAATATAAACCAATCATTAGTGGAAGGAATTTGGGATAGGCAACTAGTAGTGTCTGTTCCAGATGTTTTGTTACTAGCAATAGCTTGTAGCATCAGTTTTCTAAGAAATCATGACAGAAATGCTAAGGTTTTAAGGATAGAAATATAGTTTCCATTTTCTCTGGGTTTTAGCCAACAGAATACACAAGCTCATTGTGCATCAGACCTTCTTATCCTCCTCTCCAGACTCTCTCAACCTCACATGTCTCCTGGACTCCCTGCCACTTGTGTTGCTATGACAATCATCTCTGTGTGGGCCTAAGTGGTTCCCTTTGTGGAGGCTGAGTCCTAGACTCTTCTCCTCCTCTCACTGTTCCCCAACTCAAATACAACCAGTGGGTGTGGGATCTGGTTTTCCCAGTGACTGTCAGGTCAGTCAGATGCAACAGGGAAGTACAGGTGAGCTAACTTCACATGGAGGAACTTTGATCTGTGGGAAACAGGAGACAGCGGTGAGCCAGCAGGTAAATCTCCTTTCTATTCCCCCATTCCATGGACTGTTCTGAGACATTACTTTTTGTGTGTGATCTGTTTGGAGGCATCTTGCATGGCTAGGTGATTGGCTGTGTCTCTTTGAGAAGCAGTGTCAGCTGAGAAATGCATCCTTTTATATTTGCTGTTAATCTTTCCCTGCCTCACTTCCCTTTTCCTCCCCTCTCATTGTCCTAGGATTGTACCTTTTAATAAAGTACATATTAGCACTTAAGCCTAGACTCGGGCTCTCTTTTACAGAGAATATAGGCTAAGATAGTATGGTCCAAAGTTTCTGCAACCTCCTAAAAGCAAGGTTTCTGATGAATTGTGTGACTAGCGTGGCCTAGACCTGAGGTTTCTTACCTTTTACCCCAAATGTATATACTTTGGGGTCCACATTCAGGTATGCTCATGGGCATATGATTAAGATTGCAGAACAGACTCAGTAACCAACCAGTTATGAAGACCAGAGGCCTGCCTCCTAACTAGCTACAGGTTGGCCAGGGAGTAATAGACAACATAGGTATCCCCCCATGGGGATACCTTGCTTGGCATTCTTTTTGCATGGAGACAGGGAGTGAAAAGGTGGGCAAAAGCTAGAGGTGCCCGTGTACCTGAGCCTCAACAAGTGAGAAGGAAAGAATAATGGGGAAACCTTGTTGGGTGGGCTTACATCAAGGGGGATGGAAACAGAGGTGAACACCAGTCCCCATATCTGAGCCATGATGTAGGCCATACGAAAGGAAGTGTGGAGCTATGTCCTCACATTAGAGGCACGGCGGTCCTGCCCAATGGTAAATATGGCCAGATTAGGCTACCACCACTCAGATTAGCCTCTCTTTTTCTCTTGGAGAGGAACAAGAGGTTAACATTGAGAGGGGAGTAGAAAGCCCATTCTCTGGGGAAACCTGAGGAGAGAGGGATAAGCAGTGTCCCTCAAGGAAGAGATGATCTAATGTCTTTCTTTGAAATGGTAACTAGAGTTTTTTTTAATCAGAGATTATGTTAGAAACAGTATATCTGAATTTCAACAAGACATGTGACGAAGTCTCTCAGGATAGTCTTGGACTAGGGCTGGTCATCCTTGATACTACTGACACTTTGGGCAGGATGATTCTTTGTTGTGGGGGCTGTACTATACCCTGTAGAATGCTTAGCCGCATCCATGGCTTCAACCCACTAGTTGCTAACAGTACCCCTCCCTCAGCTGTGATAACCAAAAATGTCTTCAGGCATTGCCAAATGTCCCCAGGTGGACAAAATCACTCCTGGTGAAGAATCAATGCTTTAGATGTGCATGTGCCCCACACTTTCAATCTCTGATCATTTTTTTGTCTCTCTGTACACTCTTGGTGATTTATTTACATCCTGTATCCCCTTTCAGTGCATTGCATCACCATGTTATCGAGTTGCCCAAGTGAGGAAAGGAGTCATCTTTACACGCCTCTCCTTTATCACCACCACACAGAATTAGTCACCACATTTTCAATCCTTCTTCCTTAACAGCTCTTTAAGCATCCACTGTCCTCCAACCTCAAGACTACTGCCTTAGATAAGGCCCTTATAACTTTTTGTCTGAATTAATCTCCCTGACTCCAGTCAGACCTCCTTCCAATTTTCTACACAATGGGAAGAATTATCTTTCAAAGACATGAATCCCTTGTTTAGATTCCTTCAAAGCTTCCCCATAACCATCATGATGTAATCCAAGCTCCGCACTTTGAAAACACGGCACCTTGTGCAGGGCTGAAAATAGGGTGAGGTAAGCAAGCACCTTGGGTGCAAAACTCAAGGAGGCACTCACTCTCAAGGACTGTGCAAATGCAGGGTTGGCACTCGAGAGTGAGTGCCACCTTAGTGTTTACTTCCTAGGTAGATAACTTGCCCCTGCTATTGGGTTGTCAGATAGGTCATGACATATTTTTTTCTGTTTTTCGTTGCAAAAATGCATCATGACTTTTCTGACAACCCAATAGTTGCTTTGTTTTTGCACTGGCCCTTGTTACTCTCTCGTCTCATCTCTCATCATGTCCCCACTCAAGTCCTTATATCTAATACAGTGGGCTGCTTGTAGTCCCCTGAATTCAATGTATTCTTACTGCCTGAGCAGTGGATTCTTCCTGAGGCTTCAGGGTAATGATAGAGGGATAGAAACTGGGAAACTGTTGGTCTCAGGGTGAATCCTAAACATCAAGAGAGAAGCAAATGTATTTTTTCAATTTTTAATGGCAAAATACACATGACATGAAATTTGAAATTTATCATTAAGTGGTATTAAATACATTCATATTGTTGTGCAATCATCACCACCATCCATCCACAGAACTCTTTCATCTTGCAAAACTAAAACCATTTCCTCCATCCTCTAGCCTCTGGCAACCACCATTCTACTTTCTGTCTTTATAGGGTTTTGACTACTTTAGGTACCTCATATAAGTGGAATCATGCAGTATTTGTCTTTCTGTGATTGGCTTATTCCAGTTAGCATGATGTCCTCAAGATTCATCCATATTATAGCATATATTAGAATTTCCTTCTTTCTTTTAAGGCTGAATAATATTCCACTGTATGTATATACTGCATTTTCTTTATCCATTCATCTGTGCATGAACACCTGGGTTGCTTCCATGTTTTAGCCATTGTAAATAATGCTGCTATAAGCATGGGTGTGCAAATATCTCTTTGAGACCCTAATTTCAATTCTTTGGAGTGTATACCTTGAAGTAGAACTGCTGGATCATATGGCAATTCTGGCAAATGTGATGTTTAAGCCTAGCTCAAAGGCATTCATTTTGACAAAAACTGATATATATATATATATATATATATATATATATATATATATATATATATATATATATATATAAAACAACCCAAAGTATTGAAATCCACCTTTTATTACAATCATTGCCATAACAACATCGTATCTCATAGCATATGGTTGCTGTGGTAGTATGTACTTTAAAATACGTCAGGAAAGATAGTATGATAGAAATTTGTGCATGTTAGTTTGAGTTTATACCCCAGGGGCAGTTGTTAACACTCAAAGTCGTCTAATGGAGGATATTAATTCCAGGGATTATTCTCCCTTGAAAGACTAACCAGAAGTCAACATTCCCAAAGCAACTACTATAAGCCTTCAAATATCTTTATCTCAGATCAATATTATAGGCTTTGTTAATTAGTCTAATGGATGTTAGAAATAACTTCTCATTGGTGAAACGAGTGGTGTTCAAGTGGTATACATTAGCTAGGAACATTGTTAGGAAGTCCTGCCCTTGTGTGATAGGTGTATAAAAATCTGGTGAAGGAAATAGCCCACAGCCCTTTAGAAAAACACTCAAGCCTCAGGATTCCAGACTGATTCCTTGTTTAGCCACTTGTTGGGGGACTTGGCTACCTGATTCTGATCGGAACTTTTGGTAAATTCAATAATCTCAGTACTGCATATGTGTCTCCTGTGGAATCTTTCATGCCAAGTGCAGTAGGAGCAGCTAAAGGGTCACTTAGCTGGGACGTCATTGAACTTCCAGGACAGACTGTATGGCAATCTAGGTGTCTCCTTGCTATGAATGTTTGCATGAGTGTCAGAATTTGCTCTGACACTTGCTTTTATTATAACACACTACCTGATAGTGAGGTTGTTAGAGAGGACACCTATTGCCCTCATCTACTTCTAACTATTGAAGGCTACTCCTTTCCATTAAAAAAATCCTAAAAACTGTGACTCACCAATTTGCACAGGTCAATTTGCAGTAGGTGCCTTATTGGAAGCAAACGGGAGGGTAAATCTGCCTATGCAATCATTGTCCCATTTTGAATATGCTTGCCTGCTTGTCAAGGAGATCTCACCCAGTAGTGATTCTATCATCCTTTGGCCCTTAGCATCTTGTAACATACAGCCCCTGCCAAAAAGAACTGGGGAAAAAATCATCCCTGTGAAGCTAGGTACTCTAACACCATGATAACTTGTTCCCATATGTTGCCTCCTCAAAGTCTAGAAAAAAGGCTCAGCTGAATTAAAAAGTTGTATATAGATGAAAGGTGAATGTAGAATGTTCTATTACATTTTCCTTTTATGGCCCTAGGAAATACAAGATGTTAGATGTACTAAGCATAACTGAAGAGAAATACTGCATATTAAAAGTGTGTCTGAAAGAAAGAACAGACATTTCATGGTACCACAGCCAAGCACCATAGACTTCTTTAAATGGAAAATCATAGAATTTTTATAAACAACCAAATAAGAAAAAGCAATACATGATTTGAGTAATAGTTAACATTTTCTTTAATTGCTTAAGCTGTACCCATATTTTGTGAGCAGCAACTTACAAAGACTGAAAATTCATGATATAATTATAATGTGAGAAGATTGATTTTCACATACGTATCACTCATAGAGTAAGTCTCATGGATTATTGTTATAATCAAATATAACTTGAAACCATACCAACAGGATACATTTTAATGATATGTGCATAATTGCCATTGTGCTGGGTGGTGATTTAGCTTTTAGCTTAAGCAGTAAACAGATCACTTAAAGGACAGAATTAGTATTACATTTATAGAGTTGAATCAATTTTTGCGCTTTTCTCTTCTCACTCTGATGCAGATTATAGATCTTGGAGAATTAAGGCTGACAGTTTTCTCTCATCTTTAAATTGTCTCATGCACATGTAGAAAATGGCACCCACTTAAAGCTGAGGCTGGGCTCAAACATACCAACATTTGGGGTTCCATTGCCCCTCATCCATCAATATTATAGGGCCCAAAGTGGAGGCTCCTATGCCGCCACTCCCCTCCTTGGGGTCCCTGTATCAGCTTTTAGCCTGAGTTGTAGCATCAATCTAGTATCATAAGGAGGAAGGTGTACTTTTGGGGTACAGGGGAGATTACTAAGAAAGGGAGAACCTGAGATGTGAGGTACAGTGGATCCAAGAGTGACTCAAGTAGGCACTCTCTTCTCCCTCTCACTCCTTGTTCAGTCTCTCCCCAAAACATCTTGGAGCCCAGTGCAGGGAAAACACAAAATGAAATTGAGCATTCAGTGCATTTTCTTGGCACTAGACTGCTATGAAGAGCTTTCAAAGTCAAAATTTTATGTCAATATGTTTTAGCAGTTATTTATGGATAGATTAAGTCTCTGGGTAAGTCTTTGGGGATATTAATTTAAAAAAACCCCACCTTCCCTGGTGGCTCTCTTGGGACTCCTACACATGGGTCCCAGACTCTAAACCCTGAGGTACCCTCTCCTCTTTCTGAGACTGCCAGTTCAGGCTTGTCACCTTCAGCTCAGTGGCCCAGAGCCTACAGCCTCAAGACCTCCTTGATGCTACCACCTTGGCTAAAATTTGGTACAAGGACCCCAAGGTGGAGAGCAGCAGAAGAGTAGAAGTACCTTTGAGGAGTATGGAGAGCCTTGGGCTGTGGAGGGCTGGGGAATCTGGGACAAGGGAAGCTCAGGTGTGGGTGTGTTTGAGCTCAGCCCCAGTTGTTAAGTGGGTGTTGTTTTGTGTGTGGTAGTGATTGCCATTAATTTTGTGCCTGGAGAAAAGCAGGCGGGCATGACCTCTGGAATCTGAATTGCTGGAGTCATGAAGTAGACAATGATATTATTGGGGTGGAGGAGAAAGGTGGAGAGATAAAGGGTGTTTTTGTTTGGCAATTCTACCAGGAAACACCCAACGAAAACACCTAATGAACACATTTCCAGCAACTGAACTGAATTGCGTATTCCAAACTAGTATGACATCCTATGGTTAGTAAATTGAAAACTGCCTTTGGATTCAAATCTAATGGGGTAACTTTGAAACAGCTCTTTAGCTTCTGTAAGCCTCACTTTCATCATCTACAAAATCAAGATGCATCTGGATTTATTTAGTCAAAGGATATACTAAAGCAACTAGGACTTATACAGTAGTATAGAGGAGTTGTGGTCGTCTATTACAGCCTTAGCCCCCATGAATCATGTCTCCCCATATTCCTACCCTTGTGTAGCTCCGTCCCTTGAATCTGAGCTGGCCTTGTGACTCACTTTCATTAATGGAGTGTGCCAACACTTAAGCCTTAGGAAGACATGGTAGTTTCTGCATATGTACTCTTGGGAGTTCTGAACCCCCATATAAGAAGTCTGGCTACTCTGAATTGCATAGGACACATTGAGAGACTATGTGAAGAGAGAGGGGCCTTGACACTACATGGAGAGAGGGAGATCCAAGCATCCTAGTGTCCCAGCTGAGCCTAGCCTTCAACCAACCTGCTGGCCGAATCCAGGCACATGAGTGATTGCTGGTAAGACCAGCAGAAAACCCACCTAGCTGAGTCCAGCCCACATTATGAAATTGTGAGCAAATAAAATCTTTGTTGCTTTGAGACATTAAGCATTAGGGTAGTTTGTTTCAGAAGAATAGGTAACTGAAACAGGGAACATGAATATTCTGTAGTTTTTTTTTTATATAGTAGACCCATGTCATTCATAAGTTGTGTGTGCTGGGCTTTTCTTGAATACATTATGCCATTTAAACTTGCTCTTAATATGAGTCAGGTAAGACGAAAATATCTGAGTAGCCCCTTCAGAATTATGATGATTTTTGAATATAGTGCATTTGTAGTCCATTTAGAAAATACCTTGTTATTTCTTTACTTCAAGCGCCAACATCAATAGTTGCTGTCATCAGAGGAAAGCTACCACTAAGGAACAAAATTTTCCTCTTGTTAAGGCTTTTTTTGTGTAGATACAGCAGAGAAGAACAAAGCCACTCTGAGATGTGATTGACAGGTGGTCAGCTAGGCTCATTCACTAGCTAAGCACCTTTTTTCACTGCTCTCTAGCTTTGTAGTATGGGTAATACAATCTTGTGCCTTAGCCCAGTTACGAATTATGAATGTCATGGATAGTCAAGGTAATTCAGCTATAGTTGGAACTATGAATGTTAAATCCACAAATAAAAAGTATAGTAAACTGGGGTAGGTGTAGCTATCGCCTACCTAATATACTGTCCTTCCCTCCCCAATCTTCTTGTAGCAGAATTTATTTTGCTTATGGAAAATCCATTCTGGGTAGATGTCATGGAGAGGACCCCTCCTTCTTGCTACAGGGTTGGGCACGTGATCCAACCTGGCTATTCAGCAAATGTTGGGTTTCCTTGGTAAATATTGGGAGCTTCTGGTGGTTAGCAGCTGATGGATCTCATGTGTCCTTTCCCCTATAACCCGACTCCCAGATAGTATTCTACAATACTGAAAACAAGTCTTAGACTAACTATTACAAAATGTACAACTATTTATTGGCAAGGAGCCCCAGACACCTTGCATAAGAGTCCTTTGTGGACGCCACAATATCCTGACAGTAGGACAGGTCAGCCCTGTAAGTAGACCCAGTGACAGGGTTCTCCTTGATGTAGAGCAATGCAGGCCAGGGGGGTTCCAAGTTGCTTGTGGCATTAGACTGCTGGTCTAGCAAGGTTCTCATGCAAGGGTGGTGGGGCTTCCTCAGCTTTCCTAACCATTTACTACTTTGAATATTATTCATTTCACCTATAACATTTTTCTAACATTACGTTAATTAGAAAACATTGTGTGTATAGACTCTGAGCACTACATCATCACTTTTGCTGAATATTTGCTGTTTGCCTGTCTAGATCACACTCTCCACCATTTCTCTCTCTGTTCTCTGGCCCAGGAGGGAGGCTTACTCGTATGAACTGTATTGATGGGCCCCCTCTGGCTTTCAGTTGGGTTTGACTAATGGTGAGCCCAGCAGGTGACTGGGAAGAGGGAGGAGAGTGGGATTAAGGTATTTATTCTCCAAACTCTACCCCTGCAGGGCTCCCTCAAGTTGGCTGTGACCCATCTTGAAGGACACAGCTCCTGTCAAGGTGGCACTCTCTACATGACTTCCTTGTAGGTTCTGATAACTGCTCCTTTCTCTCATCCCTTTGGGCCTAAGGTAGTAACAGACCTGTTGTTACTAGACCCTGAGTGCTGTACTATCCTTTGTGATTCCCCTATGCCCTATCCACAACCTTCGTAAACTATACTTTTATTAAACCCTCCTTGAATCTTCCTAGTTTCAGTGGGCTATCTTTTTCCTGCTGGAACTTTGGGAAGGTGCTTATTCCTGATTAGAGTACTTCTATGCTAGTTAATCACTCCTGGAGTGTTGATGCCAGATTAGAGGATTTCACATGCTAACAACCCCTAGGGTACAGGTTAGATTTGATTTACACACATATTTCACATTGTTCATACTGACTGATACATTATAAAGATGATAAATTGTCACAGAGACAATTTAACACAAAGCTTCCTGGCAACAGTGATTAGTTCAAAGATGGACCTATAACCCTTGATAGACCAGTTGGATCTTCCCCAGGAATTTTTGTTAGGACAAATAGTAAATGTTGTGATTGCTAAATCTAGGGGTAAGAAAGTCTTGAACTTCTAATGGATATATCTGCCACCCAGGGAAAAAAGCTTACCAGAGACTGAAAGTCAACAAAAGGAAAACATAATTGAGAGAAGGATAGAAAGGGATGAATTCCTGGTTATATTATTGGACTCCTGGATCCAGCTATGCCTGAAGCTGAAGCTTTCATTATGAGAGGAAATAATTTTTTTTGGTTTGTGTATCTAAGTTAATTTGAGTTGTGGTTTATTTCACTTGCAACCAAGTGAGTCTTAACAAATACAGAGGGTGCCAAAAAATGTATATACATTTTAAGAAATGAAAAAACTGTATTAAAATTGTAATGCTCAATATATACCGATAACAAAAGATGAATACAAGTCATGTATATACATTTTTTTTGGCAGCCCCGGTATATCAACAGTCTATTTCATAGTGTTTTTATATCTTTTGGAGAAAAGGCTGCACCTAGACAGGTGCCTGAAATGAGTTTAATTCGTGCAGGCAACTGTTAGATTTTGACAAAGGAGAAAGAGATGTAATCAAGGAAAATAGCTAGCTACCCAGGCTGGGGTGCAGTAGGCTGGTGAGATCATCAGGAATGTGCATATTGAGACTTCAACATTGCAGGTCCAGAAAACTGACAGTGTGATTGAGGCTAACCAAGTTTGTGGGCAGGGGTGGGTTGGCTTCTGTTAGCCAGTCTCACAGACACTGATACATACATCTAAAATGAATTCACAACAGAAAACCTAACTGCTGCGCAGACCAAAATGTTTGTGTCTCTAGTTGGCGTGGTCTCTTTCTTTTGGTAAATCTATAAAAAATGCCAAATATTATCCAGAAGTCTAGTTGGAAAGCAAGGAATCAGAGCCAGGATAGCAGGGGATGAAGGCCCGGTGGCTGGGGCGAGGGGCAGGGAAGAGAGCATCAATTGCATAAGTGTGATGGTGAGTGTCCCTAACTCCGACTGCCTGAGGCACCCACCCTGAAATAGGAGTTGTATTAATTCCCTGTGGCCACTGTAACAAATCACCACAAACTGGGTGGTGGCTTAAAACAAGAGAAGTTTATTTTCTCACAGCTCTGGAGATCAGAAGTTCAAATCATTCTCACTGGGCCAAAATCAAGGTGTCATCAAGGACACACTCCCTCTGAAGGCTCTAGGGAAGAATCAGTTCCTTGACTCCTCCAGCTTCTAATGGCTGCCTGGCATTCCTTGGCCTGTGGCCATACCACTCTAGTCTCTGCTTCCACCTTCATCTCACCTTCTCCTCTGTGTGTATCAAGTCTCCCTCTGCTTCCCTCTTATAAAGCTCCACGTGGTGGCATTTAGGGCCCACCTGGATAATCCAGGATGATCTCCTCATCCAAGATCCTTCACTTAATCACATCTGCAAGGTCAATATTGTCACACAAGGTAAAGTGCACAGGATCCAGGGATTAAGATGTAGGTATCTTTGGTGTGGTGGTGGTGGTATGCAGCCTACTACAGGGGTAGATCTGTTGAGTAGGATGGACGCCCATTTTGACTGTTCATAACCCCTTTCCTCCAGAATGGTTGTAGCGACACTGACTGATTCTTGCTTTTTACAGCTTCCAATCTGAACATTCTTTTTCTGCTATTCAAATCTTTTTCTAAACAGAGGATACTCCAATCAGCTTTTAAAAGTTCCAGCCATGTTCCTTGAGACCATTCTTCAAATTGTTTTGATGAGATGTGGGTGTCCTGAAATATTTTCAGCCACAAGTTTACAGGGTCTGTGTAGGCTATTTTGGTGAATGCTGATCACATTG
The DNA here is from genome assembly GCF_001890085.2 of Hipposideros armiger. Taxonomy (NCBI): domain Eukaryota; kingdom Metazoa; phylum Chordata; class Mammalia; order Chiroptera; family Hipposideridae; genus Hipposideros; species Hipposideros armiger. Next base: position 5,327,358 of record NW_017731363.1, read on the forward strand.
GTTACTTAACCTCATGCCTTTCTTGCTGAGCCTAATTGTCACCTCCATATATTGACTGGAACAGACACTCTTAAATATCCAACACAAAATCTCCTTCCATCCATTCTGCCTTCCCCTGCCCCCTCCCCAATTTCTTACAATTCTGGAAACTCCTGGACATTTCTCTCACTTCTGTAATTCTTTTGGCTTATTTAGATTTGGGCAAAATTGAATTTTCACCTCTTATTAAATGTCAATAGAAACAAGATTTAGCTTGTTTAATGCTCCCAGACAGCTTTGAATTAGTTAGAATGACAAGCAAATGAAATAGGCACACTTGTTATGTCCTGATTTTCTCCTACTTAGCATAGAACATTTAAGATATCTACAATGCTGAGCAGCTTTCAGAAAAATACAAGCCATTATTTCAACCTTGGCAGGCAGGATAGACATGAGGAAACTGCCAGCATCTGCTTGGAAATTTAAAAGGTAGAAAACGGAAGCCATAAATTTGACAAGCTCCTCTTGTTCCATGCATGAAGGTTGACAATAAACAAATCTTGATTAAATGCGTATTTGTGCTGTTATTGGCTTTCAGAAGAATATATTTCATTCCACTCTGATTGTGGATTACTCTTCTTGGGACTCATGCTTCCCTTGATCAACACGGGGCAGACTTAATTCAATATTTAACGTGTAAATACATGGCTTAGAGTCATGGATGACCACTTCTGGTCACCAGGCCCCAGTTGAGTGCGGCATCTCCATCCAGCAGATGTCTTTGTATTAGATTATGAAGGTTGAGGGACTTGTGCTAATTTTTGTTCTCTCTTTTGCTACACACTATTTTCTCTATTAAGTAAATGACTTAAATCATATTCAGGTTACCCTAGAATATGTAGTTTTATGGTGTTTTACCTGTTGACAAAAAACAACTTCTGGAGAGAGCTTATCTGATGCTACCTTCCTGCTTAAAATATTAAGCTGTGGCTTCTCGTGACTTACAGAATAAAGAGTGAACTCATTGTCTTATGTTCATGTCTTTCCACCACCTGCCCCCAGGAAGCCTCTCCAATCTTGTCACTAATAATTTGCTATTATGAAAAGATCCCTGAATATTAATTTCTACCTCTTCTCTCTCTCTCTTCCTCCCTACCTTCCTTTCTCCCTCCCTTTTTCCTCTCCTTCAATCCCTTTCCTCTCTCCTTTCCTTCCTTTCTTTCTTCCTGCTTTCCTTCTCACCTTCTTGCCTCTTTACATCCTTCCCTCTTTCTTCTCCTCCAATCTCGATCTCCTCCCTCACTCCCTCCTACTCTCCCTTGCTTCTTTCTAGAGCACACTGATTAGGCACCTATAGCATGATGGACTGTGCCTGGACTGGTAGGAAAAATGAAATCAGTGATGCAGCTCTCAGAACTATGGGGGAGATGAACATAAGCAGCGGTACTTATAGTATTTATAATGGGGGATGAGTCATCCAAGTTTGTTTGAGGAGATTAGGGAAATGGTGACTTGTACCCTGAGCTTTGAAGGATACTCAGGGCTCACCAGGTAGACAAAGCCAAGTGTTTATTGTTGGCATGAATGGAACAGTGGGGTAAGAAACACACCTTTCTTCTCTCCCACCTACTTTCCACCTATATTTACTGAGAGCCCATGATGGGCAAGCACTACTCCTAGGTCCTGGAGATACAGCATTAAATAAGAGAGACAATATTTCGGCCCTAGTGTGATTTATCTGCTCATGGTGGAATGGCACATGATTTGCTGAGACCAGCATTTCCCAAAATGTGTCCAGGGGCACCCTCGTCCCATGAGCTACTTCACAAAACATTCAGGAAATGTTGCATTCTGAATACTCCCTTCTATTGCAGATTCACAAAGTACAATTTCACAGTCAAGGCCCTGGGAAGTTCTCCATCAGGAAACCTGTTATCTTCATTTACTCAGTGTTTCCCAAATGTGTTTAATGAGGGGAGACTTGTTTCAAGTGGTAGTTATTAATATCATACAAAGCTAGTTTTCTAAAGGAGTCTCTGCAGGAAATACTCTAGTGCTCCATTCTTACAACCCCTTTGCCTATTATTTCAGTTACTTATTTTCATAATGCTGCTGCATAAAACCAGTCACAAAACCACAGTGGCATACAACAGTAAGCACTTAATGCTCACACATCAGGGGTGGCTGGCTAGGTGGCTCTGCTGATCTTGGCTGATCACATGAGCTGGTTCATGTGCTTGGGGGCTGGCTGGTTCTTAGCTGGGACAACTGTGCTGAATTGGCTTTACCCCACTTGTCTCTTGGTCTCTAGCAGACTAGCCCCGGCATATTTTCCTGGAGGTGACTGAGGTAAAAAAGGCAATGGGAACTGTGTAAGCATTTTCTTTTTCAGACCCCTGCTTTGTCAAGTCTTCTAATACACCAGTGTGTAAAGCAAGCCATATGGCTGAGTCCAGAATCAAAATGGCCAGGGAAGTGGGAGGCCCTACAACATTACATGACATAGGGTGAGGGTACGGGGCGGGGGAAGAATTGGGGTCACTTTTGTAATAGGCCACACCTACCTAAGGCCCCAGCTCAGGTATCACCTCTTCCATGAAGTCTTTTCTGACTTCCTCAGACCCACACCCATTTTTTCCTTCTGAGATCCCCCCTGCACATCCAGTCCTTACTGCAAAGTTTAGTGTTCTTTAGAAAGAACTCTTAAATTCTCAGTTTGCTTCACATTGGCTCCTCCAATTAGATGATAAATCCCTTGAGAGTAGAGGCCATATTTTAGACTTCGTTTGTATTTCCCACACCACCTAACACAGTGCTAGGCACACAGGGGACATTTACTAAAGATGAATTCATTGACGTCAGAAGTCGCACAGACACAGGGAACCAGGGCTCCAGGTCAGGCTGGCACTTGGGGGCTACCCCTGAATGCCCATGCCACTCAGGTGCTACCAGCCAGGTCTGTACCCAACTACAGGGCCTGGACTGGCTCGGGGGAGTGGGGGTGGCTCTTGTGTCAGAAAAAGGCAGAAAAGCCCCGCTGCAGAGCCGGAAATTGCTCCTGTGTGTGCGCTTTTTTTGCTCTTGTTGTGTTCTCAGCCCTTGCAGGGACTCTAACCACTTCCCTTGAACTTCAGGCCATACGCAAACCTCACCTCTCATGTGGTAGTGGTCCTCTTAAATTCGGGCCACTCAGCTCATTCCTTCCTGTCTCACTGCGGTCTTCCTGTCTCTTTTGACTGTGGGGGCCCAAAGGCCTGGTCTCGGTTTCCCTCCATGGCCAAGCTGTGTTTCTGACCCCATGGGTGCGGGGTTGGACAGGAAAGTGTTATTGTGAGAAAAGCACTCTGGGGCTGTGCTCCTCAAAGTGACCATGGACCAGCAGTTGGGGGCTACCCCAGCATTCAGGGATAGCCCCCAGGCGACAGCCTGCCTGGGGACCCTGGTTCCCTAAGTGCTGGTTAGAAACACAGACTCTCCTGAACCAGACTGCATTTTAACCAGACCCCTGGAGGCACAGCAAAGTCTGAGAAGAACTAGAATCTGGTGGCAGCTCCCCAGGCCCCCAGCTCTGTGACCTGGGCAATTCACTTCACTTCTCTGTTTCTCACTTGTAAAGTGAGGGAGTTGGACAAATGGATCTCCCTGACGTCAAACAAGATACATTTAATTATACTGGCAGTCATTCACATTATTTTGTTTGTCAGATAAGTATAAAGGTGTGCAGAGTGGCAGCAAATTATATTCTGCACAAAACCGATAACTTTCAGAGCTGGAAGGAACTTTTCAGAGCATCTCCTTCAGCTCCCTGTTTTCTACAGAAAAGGAAACAGGCTGCACAGACGCTTAGCGTCCAGCCTTGCTGAGCAGAATGTCCATCTCCTGCTGTCTGGACCCTCACTGAATGGAGTGTGGTCCCTGGACCAGCATCACTGCCATTTGGGTACATGTGAGAAATACAGATTCTTGGGCCCAGGCCCAAGCACTTCTGAGTCAGAAACTGCATTCTCTAAGCCACGCCCACCCCACGTGATCCGTATGCACAGCCAGGTTTGGGGAGCGCTGGGCTCAATAACTCAGTCACTGGGAATGCTTGAAGACAAATAAGGCCCAGAACAAAAGCATCATTTCACAAGCAGTAAAAGTGCTGGCCCTAGAAGCGAAGAAACCTGGATGTGAATCTCAACTTGCCACTTTCGGCCTCGTGATTTTTCAGGAAGTTACTTAATCCTTTCTGAGCTTCAGCTTCCTCTCCTGTAAAATGTGTAAAGCACTTAGCCTGATGCCCAGCACTCAGGAAGTGCTTAGTAAATGTTAGCACGACATAGGGCTGAGTGATTAAAAGCACAGATTCTACAGCCAGACTGTCTGGTTTGTAATCCTTACTAGCTGTGCGACCTTCAGCAAGCCACTTAACCTCTCTGTGCCCCAGGTTCCTTATTTGGAAAATGGGAATAATAAACAGGCTTGTGATGACAATTCCATGGGCTAATATCTGTAAAGCATTTAAACGTTGTCTGGCATATAGTAAGAGCTAAGTGTCTGTTAATAATTATCATATTGTTATTTTATATGTTTGGTGAAAGGAGGAAAGCCAGGCACACATACACTTTTTTTTTAAGCTTCAACAGGAGAAGAGTCTACTTCTCCGTCATATAAAGAACCTTGGGAAGTATGCAGCCTGATGCTGGTTTACTGGTCTCAACAGGACCCAGACACCTATCTTCTTGCTTTGTCATCCTCATCATACAGGTTCTATCCTCATGGTTGACAATGGCTTCTGCTGCTCCAGCTCTCACATCATGTGCCAGGGCAGCAGAATGAAGAAAGGGGCTCTGCATTAGTTATGTATTGCTGTGTAACAAGTGGGTCATAATTGGCAGCAGCTTAGCTGTGCAGTTGTGGCTCAGAGTGTCACAGGTTGCAAATGAGGCATCTGTTGGTGTGGCAGTCATCTCAAGGCTCAATGCAGAAGGATCTGCTTCTGAGCCCACTCACACGGGTGTTTGCTGGGCTTAGAAGGTCCCCTTCCAAGTTCACCTCTGTGGGCCTCTCCTCAGAAGCAGGACGGCCTCACGACTTGGCAGCTGGCTTCTCCCATTAGAAGTCCAGCCCACACTCGAGTAGATTGTTAGGAGGCAGCTGCATGGCATGGAAGACAGAACATGGTCTGTGGCCCAGTGCCATTTGTGCATGCACCCAAATTTCAGTAAGATTCAGGACCACTGAGCTCCATTTTTCTGTTACAATGGGGTTTATTTGGCAGATAAGAGAACATTCTCTGATGTCCTCCATAGAAAGCACTGAACTCAATCCCTGGTTTATAGTAGGGGCCAACAATATGATGTGGCCTCTCTTCTTTATCTAAATAATATGTAGAGAGATGATTCATAGTCACTATACCTTTGAGTAGTTTCAGAACTTATAAGGAAGTAAAGTATTCTAAATTTGGTTCCGATTTCCTTTAAAATCTGTATTTTCTTTTGTTTGATTCCATTTCTCTTCATTATGCCAGTTTGCACCAAGTTACATGATTCTTGCTCCATTTGGTGTTTATTGTCAATCTTTATTTTTTTATTGTTGTTACCCTTCTTTTCTTTCTGCAAATGGATTTTGTCATTTAAACAGTCTGGTTCTTTTTTGTTTTTGTCTCTCCCTTTAATTAAATATTCCTGACAACTTCTTGCTTGTGAAGAGCTGAAGGCTGAAGGGATCAATCAGAATCTATCGTTTCAGGAATGCCTCTACCATAGGAAGGAACTATCAGCTCATGCTGAGGTGACACTGCTGAAAATAACCCTATATCTTTCTATTCGTGTGTGTGTGTGTGTGTGTGTGTGTGTGTGTGTGTGTGTGTGTGTGTGTTGGGGGAGTTATAAGTGCTTAAATTCTGGCTCCCACTCTTCTCCCCACCCATCTCTGCTCTAGCAAAATGTGCAGTCTCCCCTTCAGCTCCTTGTTTGAAATGCCTGCCACTGTGGGGGGAGGCTCCCCAGCCCCCCACTCCAACCAAAGAAGGGAGCTATTCTTTTGGCTGAACACAAGGCCCCTTCTCTTGGAGTGGGACTTGATGGTGGCACAGAGGTCCTAGGGAAAGAGCTCACCAGTGAAAACTAGCAGGCCTTCTGAGAGCTGGGCCCCCATTGGCTGACAACCCGGAAGCCTGTGTATTTGGCTCTCTCCTCTGCTCCGGCCTCTTGTTTGGAGTTAGCTTTGGCACTTAGGAGGAGTTGGCACATCCTCTGGGGCAGAAAGGGCCTTTCCTTGGGAGCTGCGGAGTGTGTTGCTCTTTTTAGGTTTTCCTTGTGATGAGGAGGGTGGACTAGAAAGTCACCTGGTCGCCTTGTGGGAGCAGCTTGTCCTTGGAGTAGGTCTGGCATACAACTTTGGGGTCTGGTATGAGGCGGGGGCCAGTCAGGGGACAAAAGCCACAGCAGTTATTTGAATGGTGAGGTTTTCCTATATAGACATTGTTAGCTAGGAATAAAGTTGTTAATGAGGTAATCTAAAGGGTAAAAGGAGAACTCTAGGGTGTCACAGAGGTAGCAACTGCGGGAAGCAGCTCCCACTCCTGAGGCTGAGGGAACAAAGGGAGATGCTGGAAATGGAAAGCCTAGAAACTCAGAGGAGGGGTGCCCTATTGTCAAACCTCAGACTCTGAGGAAGGGCACTGCCTGGCTGGTACTGACATCTTTAAGCTCAGGGGAGAGGCTTGTGGAGCCAGACAGACCCGAGTGAGGGGGCATGTTTTGCTGGCAGAGTGGAACAGCGAGCAATTGGCAGGGCAGAAATATGGTTTGTACAGTCCCAGCCCCTCATTGCAGGGCTGAGCATAGAAGGGTAGGTTTGGGACTGGGCAGGAGTAAATGAATCACTGGACAACTTAATAACTGGCACAAGCCCTTTTTTATAATTGAGCACATCCTAGGACAGTTTGTCTCAACTTTAATGTGCATACAAGTCACCTGGGGATCTTGTTAAAGTGCAGTTGGTTTGGGGTAGGGACTAAGATTCTGCAACTTGAAAGGCTCCCAGTGACGTTCATGTTGGAGCAGCCTTGCAGAAACCCATGCTGTGCCTTCCTGGTAGGGGTGGAGATCAACCCTTTGCAGGACTCTTTCTCGATGTGTCAGTTGTATTCGTGTGGTACCCTTAGGGCAGGCATGTGGCATAGCTTCCTTTCCTACCTTCCGTACTCATTTCTTTCCTCACATCAAATTTGCTAGGACCTTGCTGGCTGATGGGGATTTGGAGCGGTCCCGAGTGAACACCTGGCCTCTTCTAAGTGGCATTAACATTTTAACCTGAGCCATTTCATGCCTGCTATTAAATAGGAGTATAGGAAGGGGGCCCATTTGGACTAAATTCAGGTGGTTCCTCTTATGTACCTGAAGATGATGCTCTATTGATGATAACCATTTTGTGACAAGTTTACAGGGTGTTTACTCTCTAATTTTCTGTTTAAGAGGTGAGGAAGAAACACACACAATAACCACACAGGCTCTCAATACCATATCCATGTTTTTGTAAGGGGATCATCTTACCAAATTATTGTAGGTTGAGGAGAAAGTACATTGTCCTCAAACAGCTTGAATTACAAGACCATGCTTCATAAATTGAAGGCATGAAAAACAGGTTGGCGGCCTCAGCCAAAAAGTTGAAATCTGGGAACATCTTGAGAAACAGCAGCCAAAGAATGAACTCAAAGCAGCCATAGCTAACAGCAGCTCCTGGCAGCTTGCTATGGGATCTTATGTTGGTGTTGAGTACAGTAGCTCCAATAGTGGACCCAGCCCCCTAATTCCCTCTGCAGCGGGCATTTGGAGCTGGCTTTATGCTTTCTTATTACAAGTGAGCACTCACACAGAGTGGATGCAAAGGTGAGTGGGCAGTTAAAGATAAATACTGAGATTCAGATACCCCAAGTTGCAAAGTAGCAGCTATTTCTTGCCTATGTCATTTATGTTTTTCATGATGGTATCTGTGGCAAAAGCTTCCTCCTATTATCTGAAGTTATAGGGTTTCAATCCCTTTCCCTGTTCATATACTAGGAATATTATTTTATGTATGATCATCACAGCCTTCTGAAATAGGAGCAAGAATGGCTTTTTGTGGGTCTGATTTTGCCAGTGAGAGAACTGAGGAGAGGGAGATATTAGGAGACTTTCCAGGGTCCCAAGGTGGCAAATTTGTGATCTATTGGGTTGTCAGAAAACTCATGATGCATGTTTGCAACAGATGGCTCTAGTACATTTTTGGAAGTACTAGAGTCATTCTCATCTATGTTATTGCTGTCGTTTGATAGCTGACAGTTCTAGCTTCATTCTAAAAAAAATTGAGCGATTTGGTTGAATTTTGGAGATTTTACAACAAGTTGAAGATGGAAGACCAAGCTGTGCATTTTTGCCATATTTTACTGTTTTACTTCCATAAAAGGAAGAACACGTGTCAAGCTTGTGAAAAGTTGCATAAAGTTTACAGTGACAATGCTCTACAAGAACATCAGTGCCAATGATGGTTCACAAAATTCCGTGCTGGTGATTTTGATCTCAACGACGCTCCTCGGTCAGGGGGAGGCCCACCGAGGTTGATGACGACAAAATTAAGGCATTGATTGAGTCAAACCAACATTACACAACACGAGAGATTGCAGAAACATTGAACATTCATCATTCAAGTGTTCACAACCACCTGAAGAAGCTGAGATACATAAGCAAGCTGGATATTTGGGTTCCGCATGAACTCAAAGAAGTTCATTTGATGGCATGTATAAACATCTGCAATATGTTAATTAAACGTGAGGAAAATGATTCTTTTTTGAAGTGACTGATAACTGGTGATGAGAAGTGAATTGTTTACAGCAATGTGGTATGCAAACGGTCTTGGTCCCGACGTGACGATTCACCTCAAATGACATCGAAAGCAGACATTCATCAGAGGAAGGTTATGCTCTCAGTGTGGTGGGATTTTAAAGGTGTTGTGTTTTTTGAGCTCCTACCAAGGAACCAAACAACCAATTTAAATGTGTACTGTTGGCAATTGGACAGTTTGAACGAATCCATCATCCAGAAATGTCCAGAGCTTGTTAATTGTAAAGGAGTTGTGTTCCATCGCGACAACGAGAGACCACACACAAGTTTTTTTTTGTTTTTTTTTAAAGATTTTATTGGGGAATTGGGGGAAGGGGAACAGACAAGTTGCTGTTGTTTTGTTCTTCAGTCTAGTTGTGGAGGATGTTGCTTCACTGGCCCAAGTTGGCACCATCATTTTGTGCTCTTCTTGGGCGAGGCAGATCAGTCACCGGGCTCTGGATGTCTGCTCACTGCGGCTGCCGACTACACATGGTAGCTTATGGCAGCCCATTGCAGCAGGGGACTGCAGCCTACGCCGTCGCCTGTGACTCACGGCATCCTAGCTCCAGGTTGAGCTGTTGTTCAGCATCTTATCTGTAGAGGGCAGTGTCACTGGCCCTCATATGTGGGATCCAAACCGGGGCCCTCTGGCATCCCAAGCCAGTTCTTTACCAACGCGCCACTTGGCTGGCCCCAAACACAAGTTTGATCACCCGTCAAAAATTATTGGATCTTCGATGGGATGTGTTACCACACCCACCATACTCGCCTGACCTTGTGCCATCAAACTTCCACTTATTTCACTTTCTTCAAAACTCCTTGCGTGGTATAACGTTAAATTCAGATGAGGCTATAAATCATTACGTTGTTCAGTTTTTCGCAAATAAAGACAGGTCCTTCTATAAGGAGAAATTATGAAGCTCACTGAAAGATGGCAAAAGGTTATTGAGCAAAATGGGCAATATATCATTGATTGATCTTTGTTCCTTATATAAATAAATAACCTTTGAAAAACATAGACAAAATACGTCATGACTTTTCCAACAACCCAATATTCCCCTGGCCCAGAGAGAAGAGTACTCCAAAGACCCTAGAAAAATGGCTGCTGGATTCTGGGACCCGTTGCTTTATACCAGGGGTCAGCAAACTTCTTCTGCAAAGGGCCTGATAGTCAATAATTTTGGCTTGTGGGCCATATGGTCTCAGTCGCAACTACTCAATTCTGTTATGGCATGAAAGCAGCTATAGTGTGCAAACAAACATAGTTGGCTGTCTTCCAACAAAACTTTATTTATGAAAACAGGCAGAGGACTGCATTTGGCCAAAAGGGTATAGTTGGCTGACTGCTGTTTTATACCAATGGTGAAAGTGGAATGCATGATAGTTGGTCATGTATCTGATGCAATTCTTATAGGAATAGAGAAGGATAAAGAATATGAGATATACAGGAAGATGGGAGGTGCAGGGAGACAGAGGCAGGTGGGAATAGGAGAGTTGTGTGAGAAGGAGGAATAGCAGATAGATGGATAAAGTCAATGGAAGGAGACAACGGCTGAAAAGAAAAACAGAAAAAGAAGGGATAAGTATTAAAATAACTTTAATTTTTTGAGACCAATAAAAGAAAAGTGAGTTATGAACTTTACCCAGGACTGTGTGAAAGCCAATGCAATTTTATCATAGATTTTCCATGTAAGATAAATTCCCTTTTGTCAAACCATTTTATTTTCAAATGACAAACTTAATCAGAGTAGGCACAATGAAGTCTGCAATATTAAATCACTGTCCAGTTATGCCTCTGTAAAAAGAATAGTCCAACTGACTCTGTCAGCTTGGTAACAAAAATTTAGAAATACATAATTTATGACCAGGAATGATGAAATCTAGAAAATATTTCCTGGGAAAGAAATATGTTTTAGCTGCCTGAGAGCAAAAACAAGTCCTTTGTTGTTAATACAGTGATGCTATGACGTCTTTACTATTTCAGAGATTAAAGCATCTTTTTGTAGATGTCAAGTGCTTGGTATTGCTAAAGCTTTCAGAAAGTTTTGGAGACAGTTCTTATTGTTTTGCAAACATATCCCCCTTCTACATACTTTGAAAGATGATTTCAGATCTCTTTAAAGAAGCTTTCTCCTTCATAGTTTCCTTATTGGCTTTATTACTTTCCTGTGCCAGGGAGAATACAATCTGAGTCAGCAGCCCAAAGACTTGAAAAACATTTCAAGAAGCAATTCGTGTTGCTACTTTAGAGAATGTGTTTTTCTAAGGGACCTGGGGGCTGGGAAATTGCATGAGTTTGGACGGTGGGCTGAATCAATTAGGACATTTATCATGGTTGCATTGTATTTACTCCTCCACTTTAGAATTCTGGAGTATGCCATGTGCCCAGAAGTCCTGTGAGTGTCAATGGCTTTTTTTGCTGGGGGCAGTGATGTACAGTGGTTATGGACACTGGCTTTGGAGATAGACCACCTTGGCTTTACTTACAGCTCTGCTACTTACTGGAAGGGCAATATTAGAACAGTTACTCAGTCTGCCTGTGGCTCACCCTTTTCATCTGTAAAATGGACATGATCATATCAGTATCTACCTTAAATAATCTTCTCAAAGATTGAGTGAATTAAAATACATGTGAACACTTAGGAGAATGCCTATAGAGAGTACTCCATATACGTTACTATTACTATTATTATTAATGAGAGATGGAGGAAAAGTGTAATGAATCAGATTTTCTTTTGGGTTTGAGTGTGTGGATTTCTGTTTCTTTTTAACCAGGCTGTTAAATCTTGTCAATGTATAGCTTTATTATGTATACATGGAATGCAAAGTTGCCATAATAGTTTTTTGCAGAGGTGATATTACAGCTAATGAGGCACTAATCAAGCACAATTATTGCTGATTGAAAACTGCCATGACTGTTAATGTATTGGTAGGTGAGAGTGGTTGTATTTAAATGTTGAATGTTAGCCCAGGTATCTCCTCTGAGCTCTAGACCCCTTTTGGACATTAAAGGTACCTCAATCTGAGCATATTCCAAACTCATCTCCAACTTAGTCCAATTCCAGCATAATCTAACTCAGTGAATGCATCACTACCTATCCAGTTTTACAAACCACAGACTTGGAGTCATCTTTGACCCTTCCCTATCTCTCACCAGGTCCAACCCATCATCTTGCCAACTTTACCTCCTAAATATCTATCAAATGTGGGCAGTTCTTTCCATTATAATTATAGAGAACCAATGGAATCCAAGCTACAAGTATCTCACATAGGCTACTGTTAGCCTCCCAATTGGCCTACAAGCATCCATTGATTTCCCCATTAAATCCATTATTCTTAAAACCCAGATTCAGTTTTATTCTTGTAACTGACATCCATTTCATCAACCTGCTGGGTTTACCAGTGCTCTCCATTTATTCCCTCTCTAAAAATGTACAGTCCATGCCCACAGCACACTGATTGCTCATTGCTAGTAGGCCACTCTCCAGGATACTCACATATTTCTGCTCCCACTAGCTGAGCCATATGTTTATGAAGAATCTCTAACCTATTTTTTAAATAATTACTTAATTTAATGAAGTATTATTTAAGTTGAAGAAACCTGAACACATTCATATTTCAGAGAGGTGCTTTCTCTGAAAACTGGGTTGAATGCTTTGGGAAGACTCAATAAAGTTAGATTATTATAAAGAAAATTGTTCAGTTAAGTATGAGAGAGAAATCTACAAAACATCTCATAAAACTCTAGAAGGATTCTGCACTCAGAATGCTTTGCAAGGGTATTTTAATTCTTTCTTAAAAGAAACTGAAATAGAAAATTGTAGACAACATTTTACGGACAAGAAAGAGGCCAAGGAAAGAAAGCCATTCATCTAACCCATACTTAAAGACAAAGTCTTGGATTTTCATGGAGAGACTGGTGAATGAATGCACATTTCAAATAAAATGTTAAAGGTATGCATGTGTCATCTTTTTAAAAAGGATTTTATTGGGTGGTTGGGGGATGGGAACAGCATTGGGGAATCAGGGAAGAGGAACAGACAAGTTGCTGTCCTTTTGCTCTTCAGTCTAGCTGTGGAGGACATTGCTTCACCGGCCCATGTTGGTATTGCGCTCTTTTGGGCTGAGGCAGATATATCGCCGGCCATTGGATGGCTGCTCACGGCTGCTCATGGCGGCTCATGGCGGCTCATGCCAGCTGCCAGCCGCTCACAGTAGCTCATGGCAGCCCCACTGCAGCCCCACTCATGGCCAACCCAGCTCCAGGTCAAGCCGTTGTTCACCATTTTAGCTGTAGAGAGTGCAGAGTCACTGGCCCATGTGGGATCCGAACCGGCAACCCTGCTGCTCAGAGCTCACACATATTTTTAATGTTTCTTATTTTATAGAGCTTTTTCAACCAGCTGCTTAATTTTCTGTATGGATTACGTATTATACCTTGAACTTAATATATTTAAATAATTCTCTGTTTATCTTAGATTATATGCCCAAATCCCTAAAATGGCCGATCAGATCTGGTCTAGGTGAACTGGTCTGACCTCATCTTGAAACCTCAAGGTCATCTTGGAAGTAGCCTCCCCCTCCCATGGTCTGGTACTAGCCAGTGCCTTCTTTCATAGGGACTTTCATGTGCACTTCCATCTGCCCAAAGCATTCACCCCTTTCCCTTTTGCCCCCTCGGATCATTCCCTATCTTCCTGAGGTCAAATCCCTGTGGTATTTGCTTTTTCTAAATTACTTAACTCTCCGTCATAGCTTTTAGGAGTTGCAATTTTATGATTACTTGACTAGTGTCAGTTGTATTATTTTCCTAGGACTCCCAGAACAAATTATCACAATCTTGGTGGCTTGAAAAGCAGAAATTTATTCTCTATTCTCTCACAGTTCTGGAGGCCAGAAGTCACAAAACAAATTGTTGACAAGGCCACACTCCCTCTGAAGGCTCTAAGGGAGAATCTTTCCTGGCCTCTTCCAGCTTCTGGTGGCTTTTGGCATTCCTTGGCTTGTGGCTGCATCACTCCAATCTTAGCTTCTGTCTTCACATGACCGTCTTCCCTGTGCCTCAGAGTCTTCCTCTGCTGTCTTATAACAACACTGATTGCATTTAGGGCTCATCCTAATCTAGGATGACCTTATCTCAAGAATCTTGCCTTAACTATATTTGCAAAGACCCTTTTTCCAAATAAGGTCATGTTCACAAGTTCCAGGTGGACAGATCTTTTGGGGGAAACTATTCAACTCACTAGCTCTACCTACCCCACGAGACTCTTAAGTTTCACAATGGGAGAAATTACATTAGTCTTTGACTATTGCAATGTCTGACATACAGTAGGTACTCAACAAATATTTGTTTTTTGAATGCATAAATGGATCTTTTGTGTAGTCTCTAAACTGATTTAAATTATTAGTCAGTTAAACAGAAGTGTTGGAAGACTGAAACGCTGATGTAGATATGCTGAGCATGTTTTAAAGTAAAGAGGACTCATTCATTTCTATAAAAATTGCACTGTTTCACAAAGTATCTTCTATTGTGTAAATGTACCAAGACCTCTTTTCAAATCAATTGATCATCAATTTCACAATCCTTTAAAATAAAGCTTTATGATATAAGATCTAATTTCTTCTGGTTTATTAAAATTCATTTAAAATTTAAAACAGGGTCTATTTACACTAGCCCAGTTAGCACTTAGTGATAAAGAGAGAACGATGGGGGGTAATAATAGGAGAAATGACAGGAGACAATGCTAACAGTTAGCAACCACACTCTGTCTCATAAATGTAAATACCCCATAGCAAATACCTTTCAAATATAGTATCTTAGAGGTATACATTTCTTGACAGTGTTATTGCTTGTTACAAATATTAGAGCTTCTAATAATAAATGGAAATTTCACTTAGAGACAAAGGGAAAAAAATTCAACAATCCCAAAGTACATCCCACTCTCAAAAGTTTGAAGCTCAGGCTTCCCATTTTATTAACGGTTTTGCCTTGAGTTAAATGTGGCACAGGCAGGGTGGTTTCAGTATTCAATTTATACATCTTACAGTTATAGAAAAGCAGATTTCTACTACAAGTTACTGGGCAGAAGCTGTGCCTACATTTCCAGACATTTGTTGTTCTCTTAAATTTCCAGACTGTCAAGTAGAGAGGCAGGACAAACAGTAGAAGTGTCACTGCTGGCCCCCCGATGAAGCAGATCCCTGTCAGGTGAGGTTAGGCTGGCTAACTGTCAGTCACTGGATCAAGAAGTCCTATTCTCTTCCTGATGAGAAGCAACTATCGATTTCTATGAAGCCTTCTTTTGGCTGATGGATATGGGAGTGCACTGTTAGCTTCAATTTTCATTCCCAAGAGCTACAGAGAGGAGGAGCTTGGAAACCAACCAGGAAAGGCTATAATGTCCATTAGCAGATAATGACAATAGCAATTTACCATTTATTAAGCATCAAGGTGGGCCCAAGTTCATTACCCATATTATAGCAAATCCTCATAACAACCTAGTATGGTAGATTCCCAGCATCAATTTACAAACAAGGAAACCAAGGCTCAGAGAGATAAAAAAAACCTGGCCCTAAGTCACACAACTAACAAATGTCTCTTAGGATTGGAACGTATCTGGTCTGCCTCCAAAGCCACATGTTTTCCAAGCTGCCTCACAGAGTTTGCTCTCTAAAGACAAGTGCTAGTCCTTTGGTGACTTATTGCTAAGACACCTTCAGATAGCACCTGGCTTTCTTGCTTTTTCAAACTGAGATATTTGCACCACAAGGTACATGTGGTGACATGCCAGGGTGAGCATAACCACATGATAAACTTGATGCATCTTTAGTGTCAGGTAATTCATGATGTATATTTTTATAAAAATAAAAATTTTAATATGAAACAAGAGATTGAAAATACATTTCCAGCTTTTGGAAACTGCTTTGGGCGAAACCATCAGTGCCAGGTATGGGGAAAAAGAAATCACATTCATCCTTGTATACTTTAAAAGAATTTCTATAGGAAAGTTTGAGAAATATTGCAATAGTATAGGAAAACTTAGTTGTGTGGTTTATCAGTTAGTGATCTGTCACGAAGACAGAATCCACTCTAGATCTTTCAGAGGGAATTTAATACAGGAAATGGTTTACAAAAGTGTAGGCAAGTCCCCAGGAGCACAAGGGGAAGATGAGGAAACCCTGAGAGCAGTAACTATGGGAAGCTACCCAAGAGACTGGAGGAGCCATTGCTAGGACTGGAGGGAAGGGGTTTTGTTACCAGAGCCCAGGAGCATAGTATAGTCTTCACTGAAATTGTTCAAGTATGCTGATGCTGCTACTTTTGGAACTCTGTCACTCCTGAAAACACCAAAGGCCACTGGAGCCTGTAGATGCCCATAATGTTAGATCTGCTACTCTCACTGTAGCCCTCACTAGTTGCTAGCAGCCACCAGCAATTGGCCATTGCCACAGCTCCTGGAAAGATAGAACTATCTTCCTGCTGTGCCAGAGATACCACCAGAAGCAGGAGAAAACTGTTTTCTCCCTTTCTTCTACCTTCCAATCTCCTGTCCTTCTCTCCCATTGGCAGAACCCAACCAGAAGCCAATAGGCAAGGGAGTCTGGGAAATGTAGTTTATGGGTTTCCAGTCCCCTCCAATAAAGAAGATGAGGAAAGAAGGACACGGATGTTGTGATCAGGTAATTGAGCACCCAGAGCCTCTTATGTTATTATTAATATAATGTATTTCCATGAAGGTCTATCTTCTATTTCTTCCTCATGTAAATTAAGGAATACATATTTCATTTGAGAGAAGCAAAGAGAAGTATTCCTTGCTTTCCCAAATCTATTTGGTGTCTGGGTTCAGGTAGTGAGAGTTTGTATAACAAGTGAGGGGCACCTATCATAGTGAGGGGCACCTATTCTTTTTTCTGATCAGCCTTTATTAAATGCTACAGTGTCACGCCTCATACACAGAATAATGGAAGTGCCAAAGACATCTAATGGATTCACTTCTAGGTCTAGCAAGCAATCATATGGTGACCTTATTGAAAATAATTCCCTAAGGGAAGGGTTTAACACACTATATCCTATAGTTAATATATATTCTGCAAAAAACAAACTTTCCATGGGCCAATATTTTCTTTTTGGTAAATGATGTATAATACAACCTCCTTTGTGTGAGTGTTTGCATTGGTTCTCCTCCCCCCCACCTGCTTTATTGAGATATAAATGACATATAACATTGTGTAAGTTTAAGGTGTACAGTGTGATGATTTGATACACTTATATAAGGTCAGATAATTAAGTTCGTGAACTCATCCTAGAAAAAGTGCTACATACCTCATTGCTGAATATCACTATGGTCACCTCCGAAGTACTCCCCTTGGGAAGCTATGCACCGATGCCAGAGCCTAGCCCACCCTTCAAAGCAATTTTGGAACTCTTTTTCTGCTATGGCTATCAGAGCTGTTGTCATATTACTCCTGATGTCCTGAATGCCATCAAAATGTCTTCCTTTCAATATTTCCTTTATCTTCGGGTAAAGAAAGAAGCCACTGGGGGCCAGATCAGGTGAGAAGGGAGGGTGTTCCAATGCACTTATTTGTTTACTGGCTAAAAACGCCCTCACAGACAGTGCCGTGTGAGCTGGTGCATTGTTGTGATGCAAGAGCCATGAATTGCTGGTGAACAGTTCAGGTCATTTTCATCTAACTTTTTCATGCAGCCTTTCAGCACTTCCAAATGGCAAACTTGGTTAACTGTTTGTCCAGTTGGTACAAATTCATAATGAATAATCCCTCTGATATCAAAAAAGGTTGCAACAAGTTCATGAGCTTAATTGTCAGACCTTCGTGTATTATGAAATGATTACCACACTGCTAGTTAACACTTCCATCACCTCACATAGTTGCCATTTTTTCTTGTGGTGAGCAAGTCTAAGATTTATTCTCTTAGCAACTTTCATGTGTATAATACAGTATTGTTAACTGTAGTCACCATGCTGTACAGTGGCTCCAGCCCTCAGGTGAATCCTGACAGCCATAACTGATTAACTGGCCCATTTTCTCTGTCCCACTCCAAACCATCCTAACATTGTTGCTATAGACATCATTCTAAAACAGATCTCTGACCTTTTCATTCCCATACTTAAAACTTCCATTAACTTCCCTTTGCTTACCACATCAATTCCAACTCTTCTTAGGTAGACAGTCAAGACGCTTTTCTAACCTCATCTGCCCCTCATCTCCAGCACCAAAATTCTAGCCATAAATTTCATCCCTTGTTCTCTACTAAAACTCTAAGAGACCTGGGATCCAATTCTGACAGAGCCACTTAACAGCTATATGAACTTGGACATATTACTTAACCCCTCTGCGCCTCAGAGGGGTAATACTACTACTTATTTTATGGGATTGCTCTTTAGGATTACATGAAGTAATGTATATTAAGTTCTTAGGACAGTGCCTGGCATTATTAAGTGGTGAAAAAAAATGCCAGCTATTTACTATTAATATTTTTGTTACTATTAGAAATCTATAATTTTCTTTCTCTTCTGCTGCTTTCTCTTCATTTGGGGATGCCCTTCATCTTAGATACACCATTTAAAAATCTTACTCATTTATTTTTAATGTAACTTTAGCAAATTAGTTTAGCTCTCTCAGCCTTTACTTCTTCTTCTGCAAAATGGAGAAAGTCATATATACTTCACAGGGTTGTTCTACAGGATAAACAACATTATATGAAAACTCTACAGCAAAGTATAAAAAGTATTTTGCAAACCTCTGTAAGCTTTCTTTGACCATCCCCTGTCTAGTCATCTCCACTGTGACACTTCCTGGATAATCTAATCTCATAGAGCTTTGTACTTTATTTTTAGTGTTTGTCATATCAGTCTCATTATAATTTGCCTTGTTGTTTATGTACATGTCTAGATTGGAATCTTCTTAAAAGTAAAACTGATGTCTTCAGCAGGCAGCAGAGTAAATCTGCTGAATTGAGCTGAAACCCAAATTTATAAGATAGTTTTAGTTGCTAACATGGGTTAGTAAATATTTTATTTGCACATTTCTTCATCCCAGGAAAGGGATCTCCAAAGGTGGGATTTCAACCTTCACTGAAGAGGCTACTGGTGGCTCCCAGACCAGCACCATTAGCATTAATTGGGGGCTTGTTAGAGCTGTGGCATCTTGGGCTCCACCCCAGACCTACTGAATCAGATTCACTGGGATGGGCAGGAACCTGCGTTTGACAAGCTGATAAAGTCTTATGAATGCTAAAGTCTGAGAAGCACTGGTGTAGACATTTTGAAGGAGGAAACCTTAATTTTCTTCATTTGGCATTTTATAGAGGAGTACCTATTTGTAATAGCCTGTTTAATCAAAGGCAATTTATTTTTAGCAAAGTGTTTTCAAATAAGCAAATTTCTTAGAAACCAACAGAATTTTCTCTAGTTCCCCAAAGTGTGAGGGGCACCAATCTTTTTTAAGTTTATTGGGGTGACAATGGTTAGTAAAATTACATAGGTTTCAAGTGTATATTTCTGTAATACACCATCTATATATCACATTGTGAGGAGCACCAATTTCTATTGGTTTATTTTATCTGTGGCAAATTTTAATTTAAAAAAGAGAAAGAAAAAAAAAGTAAGGAGAAAAAAACCAGCCAAAACAACAACAACAAAAAAACCCCTCCAATTTGTTAATCAGGGCTGTAGAACTGTGACTTGTTTTTATAAGAATGTGAGGCTGTTGGGCTGGCCGAGTGGCGCATTGGTTAAGAGCTGGCTTGGGACGCCAGAGGGCCCTGGTTCGGATCCCACATATGAGGGCCAGTGACACTGCCCTCCACAGCTAAGATGCTGAGCAACAGCTCGACCTGGAGCTGGGCTGCCGTGAGTCAATGGCGTCAGCATTGGCTGCAGCCCTTGCTGCAGTGGGTTGCCATGGGCTACCGTGTGTAGCCAGCAGCCAGCGTGAGCGGCCGGCAGCCGCAGTGAGCGGCCGTCCAGAAGCCGGCTACTGATCTGCCTCTCCCGGGAAGAGTGCAATGATGGTGCCAACTTGGGTCAGTGAAGCGACGTCCTCCACAACTAGACTGAAGAACAAAACAACAGCAACTTGTCTGTTCCCCTTCCCCCAATTCCCCAGCGCTGTTCCCATCCCCCAATTCCTCAATAAATATCTTAAAAAAAAAAAAAGAATGTGAGGCTGTTGACTGTGTTCTCTTTAAAAGGGTTACCCCAAAATGTTATATGGGAGAAAATATCTTAAGTTCTCTCTTTTTATACCTTGAAGGCTTTATCCTTCCATGTTGAATATGAGGATTATATATTGCAAAGAGGAATGCTTTGCGGCTGGAACCTGTTATAAATGTCTTCTCGGCTATGGGAGTAAACACTTCAGAGCTTAGATACTAATTACTGTCACATGAAAAGCAGGGAGACATATTGTGACTTCTTGCGCTGTCAGAAGGCCCTTCTTCCTGCAAATGGCAATACTTCATAGAGACTTTTAGACAGTACAGTTTATAATTTCCATGGGTGATCTGTTATTTTAAAATTCCAACAGGAAGATTAAGAATGTGTCAACACAAAAGCAGCACCAAACACTGGCCTTGGGCCGTCCTAAACTTGAACCAGAAAGCTCCCTCACCTTTTAAGGAAGATTATAATCTGCTAAAATAGAAAAAGGGGTTATGAAAATATTATGTTCTATAATAAGTTTAGGACAATCCAGAATTTTCCTCAAGCAATTGCAGACTGCCGCGTGATTTGTTTACATATGTTTGTCCTGACTGGGTAACTTGGGCATGGATGTTTCTAATAAAAGAATAAAATAAAGGATGGCTGGTTCTAGAAATATTTGTGCACAAAAGTTTGATTTGTTCCCAAATTCTGGGCCATGTGAGGTCTCATCCTTTGGTAGATTTCCAACAGAATACATTACATAAGACTTTTGTGAGATGTGTATGACCTAAGGATTTTGGACTTCACTAAGCAGATAGAACTAAGTGGGATTAAATGAATTAATATTTGTAAAGCAGACTGCATAATGCCTGGCACACAGCAAGTGCTATATAAATGTTTGACAAATAAATGAGAAGCTCTACTTTGAACTAAGGGAGGTTTTATTTGTGCTTCTAGGAAGATTTTGGATTAGAAAATGGATGGATCTTGAAAGAATGGGTACACTGGGGTTTGGACTATAGAAACCCACAGTTGAGTTGGCATTAATAAATTTTGTTTTTGGCTCATGACAGTAATTTCTACCTGGGATTCCTTGCAGCAATGCAGAATAACAAAAAGCACATGGCGTCTGTTCTTGACGGCACTGCCACGTTATTAGCTTAGGACTCTGGGCAAGTCACTGCACCTCTCCCTGTTCTTCACTTTTCTCAGATGTAGAGGCTAGCATGAGACAATGTGTCAAAGAGATTTGTTAACTTGAAAGGGCTGTTTACACGGATGGTTTTATCCTTATTTACTTCCGATACAACTGTGAGGGGCAGCCCACATAGTTGGTGAGTCAGTGGGGATGAATAGCTAAGAGTTAACATATTTCCCACAGGGGTGAGGGAATATCTTAGCAGGAATGTCAGGAAACTCTCTTTGGGTGAAATGGCATGCAGGGAGGGAAGAGAATTAATCAGTTACTCTCAGTAAAACCTTGCCAGAAGGGTTATCTAAGATACTTCAGAAGTGTCTTCTTCACTCACAATAAAAGAAGTCAATGGAAAACACCTATTGTAACTGTCACTGCTTCTTGCCTACCTAGCATCCACTCTGCCTTCTTTTCTAACAGACCCCCACAAGTTTTCAGCCACGTATTGCAGGGGAAGCTGATCTCATCCATATCTTCAGGGATAGCCTAGTTGGTTTAAGATTATTCTTATTTCCCTTAAATGGACATGTGATGTAACCTGGCCAATGAGAGTGAGTAAAGCCTACTGGGAGCCTTCTGGAAAAAGTTCCCTCACTTCCAAGAGAGAGCCACAAAAAGAGGTCGTGCCTCTTCTTCCTTGGAGTTGCAGTGCCTGGAGGAGATGCCTGGAACTGCTGCAGCCATCTTGCTGCTTGCCCGAGGCTGAAGCCAACACTGAGGACATTGGAACAGAAAGATGCTAAGGGGTGGGTGGGGGTGAGGCGTAGAGGGTGGAGTTGAAGGCACTGTGAGCTGAAACCACCCCAACTGACACAGAACTTCCCATATGTTATCTCATCAATCACCACAACCATCTTTGAGGTAGGTGGCATTATCCCGCTGTAAGGGATGAGGAAACCAAGAGGTTAAATTGCTCAGGGTCACCCAACACATAGGTGGAAGATTTAGAACTCAAACTGAGATCTGTTCAAGTTCAAAGGCTTTTCTCAAGTTGTTGTGGTCTCCTAAACCTTGCCTCAGATGAAAAATGGTCAAGAGGCAGTATATTTACTGTGGCCATGAAGCTAGCAGAGCCTGGGAGTTGGACAGCCTATTTTTTTTTATGTTGGCTTTGCTGCCCAACATTTGACCTTTCTGGACCTCCATTTCATCATGTGTAAGACAGTTGGACCAGATGTTTACTGAGGTTCTTTTTGGCTCTAAGATCTTTCGAAATGCTTGGTAAACCACAGGGAGGGATAAGAGAAAATAAATAACATACATTCGGTATCTTGAGAAAGGGTGCTGGGCAGGATTTCCCCTCTCAGCCTGAGGCTCAGGGTTACAATGCATCAGTGATGTTGCTGAAGAACAACAGAAGGTTCCATGGGGCACTAAACAGGACAAGCCAAAACCAGATAAGAGTTCTCAATGATGGCAAAAGAAACAGAGCTAAGAAGAAGCCCAATGAGGGATATCTTCTGTAGGATCATTCTCATCAATTCAGCCAGCTTGATCGCTGAGTCCCTGACAAGGGAGTGAGGTTCTGAGGGTATTTGTGCTGTCTTTCACTTCCTTCTTATTCCTGCAGTGCTTAAAACAGGGCAGGACATGGTGTACCAGGCACTTTTAAATATTTGACTTCTGTTCCCTTCTTATTTCTAGAAAAGTTGTTTCTGTGATATCACCAGAAATAGCCATAGTGTTTTGGAGAATCTTAAGCCACGAGTCATCAGGGAGGGATCCCTTGGAGGAGACACTGCAGGCCTTCACTGGGGTTAAGAAAGGAGCTGGGACTCTTACAGTGTGTAAACCCCATCATGCCCCTTCCTCACCTATATTAGCCACCTAGGGCTGCCATAACAAAATGCTGTAAACTAGGCAGCTTAAAACAACAGAAGGTTATTGTCTCACAGTTTGGAAGCTAGAAGCCCCAAATCAAGGTGTTGGCAGGGCTGTGCTCCCTCTGAAACATGTAGGGAAGAGTACTTCCTTGCCTTTTCTAGCTTCTACTAGTTTGCCAGCAAACCCTAGCATTCCTTGGCTTGTAGATGCCTCACTCCAATCTCTACCTGCATAGTCACATGGCTATCTGCTCCCTGTGTGTGTCTCCTTCTCTTGTTATAAGGACACCAATCATATTGAACCAAGAGTCCACTCACTCCAGTATGACATCATCTTAACTAATTACATCTGTAATAACCCTATTCCCACAAAAGGTCATGTTCTGGGGGACTAGGATTTAAGGCTTCAACATATATTTTGGGGGGACACAATTCAACCCATAACAGCATCTATGTAGGCAAAATCCTACCCCTACCTAATTGAGTTCTTGCTATATGAGGCAGCATGTTTTGTCTATTTGGGCCTGCTTTTCTTCTTCAAAGCCACTTTTTATGTTTCTTGAAAACTGATCCTGCCTGTAAGAAATTTTGGGGGGTGGAGCAGGAGGAACTGGATAAAGCAGCAGCCAAAGGATGTGGTCCCCCAGACCAGCACTTATCAATGATTAGTATGCACACAAAGCCCTTGAGGATCATGTTATAAAGCAAATTCTGATGCAGTAGATCCAGGTGGGGCCTGAGATTCTGCATTTCTAACCAGCTCCCAGGTGATGCTGCAGCTGCTGGTCCACAGCATAGCAAGGCTCTAGATCTAGACTAGATGGTGGTCACATCTATTTATGCAGAACAATGAAAAACTATCATTCTTGGGAGGTTCCAAAACTTCAACTGTATATTAGCCAGAAGAAGTCCCAGCAAACTAAGTCAGACTATCCCAAAATGAGAAAGAGCAATTCGGAACTTCTTTTCATGTGAGAGTGAAATCAGAAACATCTGTGCACATTCATCGGGACGGATACAAGTGTTTTCTAATTTCTGGACTGTGGTGAAGAGTGGAGGTGTGCATGTCACAAGCCATGATTCTTAGAGACAGAACAACTCCAAGGTTTAGGGACACCAAGCAACTTCCTGTCTCAGTGTGCCAGAAAACCTGCATTTGGGGACACTTCAGGCCAAGTTTGACAGGGACTGCCCACTTCCTGCTGCAAGAAGTCAAATAGCCAGATATCCTTGGGTCTCAATCCTGTTGGAGGCTCAGTGATAGGGCCCACCCACATGATCTCTGAAGGCCATATCTGTGGCTTTGCTCTCATCCACACCTGTGACTTTTGTCACTTGCTGTTTTCCTCAGACCCTCACTGACTCCCAGATGCTCCTTATCCATGCTGGTCAGGGCCTAGACCGGCACATAGAAAGACCAGGTGGACGAGCCAGGGTGTATCCCTTGGAGGGCCTAGCCTCTGGATGAACTTGTGCAGAGCAGGTTCCAGAGAAGAGCAGTCCTTTAGTGATGTCAGGGGCCAGCAATTTGGTTTTCCCAAATCAATAATGACCTGATTATTTCCAGCTTGGAAACACCCATTGCACTACTGGCTCTCTGACAACACTTGGTTGGAAATTTCTAGGAAGATAGCTTTCTGAGAGTTTGGCACAGTGCATCTTTTGGGTCAGAATGTTAGTTACTTTACATGGTCAGCATTGTGACTACAGGATTTGTAATAAAAGCCAACTGTGTCAGGCTATAATACCCTGTAGCATCTTCTTATAGTTGAGAGAAGTGGGAAAAAAAGAACAGCACAGAATTTTGGTTACCTATTGCTGAGTAACAAACTACCTCAGAACTTAGTGGTTTAAAGCAATAGCTATTTTACTTGCTCATGATTTTGTGGGTCAGGAATTTGGAGGGGCAGAGTGGGCTTGTCTAGGCTCTGCAATGTCTGGGTCCTTGACTGGGTGACTTGAACGACTGGGAATTAGCTGAAATGGCTCCACTGGGGTCATATGTCTGGGCCCTCAGTTCTTTGCCATGTGACTCCTCCACATGGCTAGCTGGGCCTTTCTTTCCATGGTGGTCTCAGAATAGTCAGACTTTTTAACTGATAGTGGGCTTATCCCTGGATAGCTGCCAGGCCTCTCAAAGGCTTGGCCCAGATTAAGCACACTGCTGTTTCCACCATATTGTACTGGTCAAAGCAAGTCACAGGGCATGCTTAGATTCAAGGGGAAGAAAAGTAGACTTCATCTCTTGATGGGAGAAATGGCAAAGAATTTGTGACCATCTTTAATCTACCAGAGAGAAAAGTGGAAAGAAATATTTTTTACTCATGTTCTATCCAGGCTCTGATCAGCTAAAGTCAAGCCCAAGCAGTCAACACAATTCCTTGTGATTCTTGGCCTCTGCTTCTCAGTGGCCAATTTTTAACTTTGGGTTAGAGAATCAGCAAGTGGTCTTTGAACTTTCAGCTACACACTCACTCTTTTTTTATTTTTCAAAACTTTCATTTTTCTTTTCTTCCTTCCAATAGCAAATCCTTTCTAGATGAAGGCTTTAAAATCTTTTATCATGTATTGTTTGTTGTTTTATAGAAGTTACTTAAGTGATACATAAATAAATTTTCATTTTCAAAATTATGACAATATTGTAGCACACATAGTAAAAAGTAAAAATGCCTGTTCACTTTGACTCTCCATCTACTCATCTTCCCACAAGTAACAACTGCAAAGAGTCTGTCTTCCTTTAGACCTTTTTCTATACATATACAAGAAATGACAATTAAGTTTGTGAACTCATCCCAGAAAAAGTGTGAGACACCTCATTGCTGACCATCACTAAGATCACCTTCAAAGTACTTCCCTTGGGAAGCAATGCAATGATGCCAGTCCTAGTCCACCCTTCAAAGCAATTTTGGAACTCTTTTTCCGAAATGGTGATCAGAGCTGTTGTCGTATTGCCCTTGATGTCCTGAATGGCATCAAAATGTCTTCCTTTCAACATCTCCTCTATCTTTGGGTAAAAAAAGAAGTCATTGGGGGCCAGATCAGGTGAGTAGGGAGGATGTTCCAGTACAGTTATTTGTTTGCTGGCTAAAAACTCCCTCACAGACAGTGCTGTGTGAGCTGGTGCATTGTCATGATGCAAGAGCCATGAACTGTTGGCGAAAAGTTCAGGTCGTTTTCGTCTAACTTTTTCACACAGCCTTTTCAGCACTTCCAAATAGTAAACTTGGTTAACTGTTTGTCCATTTGGTACAAATTCATAATGAATAATTTTTCTGATATCAAAAAAAGTTAGCAGCATCGTTTTGACTCTTGATTTGGACTGATGGAACTTTTTTGGTTGTGGAGAATTGGCTGACTTCCATTGTGCACTTTGATGCTTTGTTTCAGGGTCATATTGGTACACCCATGTTTCATCACCAGTGATAACACGGCCCAAAACATCGCCTTGCCTCTCCAAAAGGTCTTGGCAAACTTTGACTCTTCTTTGCTTTTGTTCATCGGTGAGTTGCTTCGGGACCATTTATGCACACACCTTTCTCATGCCAAGATTTTCTGTAAAGATTTTCCTGTTTCTTTATCAGTGTTTACTTGGTCTGCGGTGCTTCTCACAGTCAGCCAATGATTTTGATGCACAATTCGATGAATTATTGCAATGTTTTTGTCAGTTCTGCTCGTTACTGGCCACCTTGACCTCTCTTCATCAGTGACGTGTTCTCTCCCCTCAGAAAAACATTTAATCCATTTGTACACTGCTGTTCTCTTCATGACATTATCCCCATAAACTTGGAGTAACATGTCCTTGATTTCACTTCCACTCTTGCCAAGTTTAACAAGAAATTTAATGTTTGTTTGTTGCTCTAAATGAAGCTCAGACATTCTTGCGACGGCACACAAAAACACGGAACAACAATAATGAATGCCACGCAGCAAGACACCAACACACGTCAACACCAACCCAGCTGTGAGACACTGATACACCAAGGTTATGAAATCTTACCAAGCTGTTTGTACAGTGCTCCCAATGTAAGCGCACAGTGGCTAGTTCACGAACTTAATTGTCAGTGCTTGTATATTCAACCATATGTACATATAACCGTATATTGGGTTGTCGGAAAAGTCATGACACATTTTTGCAATGAAAAACAGAAAAAATACCTCATGACTTTTCCAACAACCCAATAGAATTTTTCTTTCCTTGAGCAAGATCCTATGCTATGTGTTATTCTGCAAGTTGCTTTTTCCATATAACAATATGTTATAATCATTATTCCATATTAATATATCTACCTACTCCTGTCTTTTAAACTGCTGCATGTTATTCCATTAAATTGATGTGGCATAATTTATGCAATGAATCCCCTGGTAATGGACCTTTAGTTGTTTGTAATTGTTTTTCAATGGCAATCAATGGCAATTGAAATAAGTATTCTTGTATGCATACCTTTTTGTACATGTGCATCTATTTTTATAAGATAGATAGATGCCTGCAGGTATAACAGCTGGGTCAGAAAGTATGGGCATTTGCAATTTCAAAGGATACAGACAGTTGCCCATTAAAATGTGTAGAACCTAATTACACTCTTCCAATATAGTTCTCCACACCCTTGACAAAGTTGGCTGTTCGTAATGTTTTAAATTCTTCCAGGCTGAATAATAGATGAAAATGGTATCTTACCGTTGCATTTCTTTTTTATAATTATTGGTTATTTATATTTCTTTCTCTGAAACATCTATTAAAATCGTTTGCTAAGTCAAAAAATATGCTCTTTATATTTTTGCTAAATATCTGTGGGAGTTCTTTATATGTTAATCCTTTGTTATTTCCTAAAGGTAAGTTCCCAGATGTGGAATTGCTAGGTCAACAGATTTATCTGTTACAAAGGCTTTTGACATTTCCTAATTAAGTTTCAGTAAACCTTCTCAAGTCTTCCTTCAGATTGTACTCTTGAAAAGAATAATCTCGCCCCACTGATGAGCTGAGGCTCATTTTTTGCCAATATACAAGCTCTCTGTAGAAAGGAAATAAAGCTATGCACTGTATACTAATACATTTTAAGGCTGGTGGTGCCCAGCTGCATGGAGCTACTTCACATATAATTAGCAAACTTCTTTCTGAATGTTGCTGAGCTGATAGGTGGCTCATTTGCCAGGAAAAGGGCTGAGAAAGATCTTTCATTCAAGATTATATACTTTTTTTTTTGTTCCTGAAGATTTATGAGAGGACTATAGACTCCGGTTAGTCATTGAGCTGTTTGCTGAGTACCTACTATGAACCAGCTACTGCTGCTTATTATTATGATTACCTGGAATCTCTAAGAATGCGTTAAATTTCTGAATATGACAGTACAGTTGCAGAGCCCATTTGCAGTTCTAGATTTGTGTGTGTGTGACTTGAATTTTATGCTGTATGAGGCTAGGTTACAGAACTGTATTTTTTTAAGGCTACATTTCAGAACTGTATTATTTAACCACGAAGTTTAGCTGACTAGCCTCTGAATTTCAAGGTGGCTCTTGTGTTCTCTACTCGCAACAGGTACAAAGGCAGTTAAAAGTGTTTCTTTGTTAGAATAGCTGTAAGTGAAAGAGAAAACATTAGTAAAAGTTGAAAAAGCAGATCACTTGTGGTGTGTGGACATGCACAGGAAATAAGCTTCTCTTAAAGGAAATATGATTTAGGAGATAGCCAGGAGCTTGCACAAACATTTCTGTCGTTTGAGAATTTAGAAATTGTCTTCTGCATATAATACATTTTAGACATTTTATGAAAAACTGTTCCTATAAAAACAATTGTGATTAAATGATTTGTGTTTTAGTTACCTGAAACTTTTTAGAAATCTAGAACACTAAATTTTGTACCATGCATGACTGAAGTTGTTACTATTGGAGGTCTTTTGTATTGCTGTTGTTCTTTGTTGGGTAAATTAGGGACTTGTTCAGTTCAAACCTTTGAAACAAATGTAGGTAACCCTGCACATACTCAGCATGGGTGTGTTTGTGGTCCATGCTCATTAATTGGAGGAACACAGCTAATCCTAGTATGATGCAGGCACATGGGATTTCAACTACAAAGATTTTATTTGAGTCCTGGCTCTCTTCCTAATTGACTGTCACCTTTGGGAAGTCACCTGAATCTCAGAGCCTCATTTTCTTATCGGTAAAATTGTAGATGCTGGCCATAGAATTTTTTTAAAAACAAACCACTTTTGGATTGAAAGGTAATTTACAAATATAAAAAGGCTCTTCCAATGTGAGTTTATTATTTTGTGATAGTGACAAAAAGAGGGGAAGTGTATTCATCCTTCTATCTACCCATCCATCCATTAACAGTTTCTGATTATCTGCCATGGGCTAGGCACTGGGCTCAGTGCTAGAATAATGAAGTCAACAAGACCTGGTGTCTGCATTATAGGAGTTTACAGGCCAGTGGAGATGGAGGTCAAGATAATGTCTAGTCCAGTCAATGCTGTGCTGGAGTTGACTCATTCAGGCTCCAAGAGCTGACTGTGAAATTTTCAGGAATTCTACGAGTGGGCTGTTAAACACAGCTATTACTTAAAATTAAGTTATATAGTTGACTCCCATTATTCATGGATTTTGTATTTGTGAATTCACTTACTTGCTAAAAATTTACTTGTAAGCCTCAAATCAATATACTAGGGGCACATTTGTGGTCATTTGCAGACATGAGCGTGCGCAGAGTTGTGAAAAATTCGAGTTGCCTGATGTGCACGTTGCCAGTTGAGGTTGAACAAGGCCTTCTTGTTCCAGTTCTCATGCTGTAAATAAGTGTCCTTTTCGTGGTATATTTAGTGCCAGGTTTTTCACATTTTTGTGCTTTTTGTGGGTGATTTCACGGTTTAAAATGGCTCCTAAATGCAGTGCTGAACTGCGGTCCAGTCTTACTAAGCACAAAGAGCCTGTGATGTGCTTTACAGAGAAAACACATGTGTTAGATAAGCTTTGTTCAGGCATGAGTTACAGTGCTGTTGGCCATGAGTTCAATGTTAATCAATCAGCAACATATATTAAATAAGATGTTTTTAAACACAAACATACATAAAACAAGGTTATGCATTGATGGGTTGACAAGATGTTTTGACCAGAGGCTCACAGGAACCTAACCTTGCATTTCCTCTAGAAGCAATGATTCAACATTTGCTCATTCAATGTTTGCAGCAACTATATAACATATTTATTGTGAATAATGAGAATTGACTATATAAACTTACAATAAAATACCTTATAATACACAAAAGGTAATACTCAAAACTCCACAGTTCCTAATTATTTTGCTACATATTACTATTATCTATGCTCTTGAGGTTATTTATATGTACTACATGTATATATATAGTAGAAATACCACACAATGGAGGGTGCTACTGTGCATCTCTTTTCAAGCCCCCATATTTAGTGATGTCAAGTTAGTAGTTTGACATTGGCCTTGGTGGGTGTATTTATACCACGGAAATCAGCAAATGCTACAACTTAAGGCTCTTTCCCCCTAGCCCCCTGCCAGCTGTTAAACATTCACCAATACACAACTGCCTTCCGCTGGGACCTGTCCTTGGGCTACTGGAGCCAACTTTCAGACACTAGGAGGGAGCCCAACGTTACTGCGAGTTTATTCCCCCACCTCTACCCCAGGTCCATTAGCCAATGACTGACTGGTGCTCTCATGCTTCAAGGTGGGGTTTATACTCCAAAGCCCCCCATGGGATCCACATGAGCTGAGAGCGCCTGATGCCTGAGATCATACCCTTGTTAGGCTTCCTCCCCTCCCCTCTCCTGGTTCCCCCTTAACCTTACTGGTTTCTCTGGGGAGCTCTTCCTTGATAAATCATTTGCACACAAACCTGAGTCTCAGGGTCCTCTCTTAGAGCCCCCCATCTAAGACAGCACTCTAGCAAACCAGAGAAGAAAGTCATGGGGTCAGCAATGGATGTGTAGGGATCTGAGTGGAGAGCTACTGGTTGAGCTTGATTTTCTGGTTCTAACTCCTCCTTAAGAAGGCATTGCTTTCCAATTTTAAACCTTCAGTTTATATGTTCTAATGACCCGTAAATAGGCGTGAATTAAAAGTTCTTCAGGCTTTACAGTTGCAACTTATATGCTTTAGTACATTTACATTTTGATAAAATATAAAGGATTGCTGAAGTGTCCTTTACTCAGCCTAACTTGGTGGGTTTGCCTCTGCTAAGCTCAGCTAGTGGCCTTGAACTCTGACATGCAATAATAAATCAAGCTTTCATCAAGTTCTTCTTAGCCTATTGAGAAACAAAAACCCTGTAAGCAATGCTGCAATAACTTCCTTTGAAATTCTAATTTGTTTTACTGTGATAAAAAATAATGTGATAAGCAGTCAAGAAGCCCACTACACTGTTGTATACAACTGGAATATGATTTTCTAAATAGTTCCTTTATTTTCAAATTAGTCTTGCTATAGAGTTAGCAAGTGCCAATTCAGATGCGGGGTCTAGGTAATTGTGCAGTAATTAAATGCTTGCTTGGGAAAACAATTTTAGATCACTGAATTGCTTTATTGCATTTTGAAAAGCTGAAAGGGGCATTCAATCAGGTAGAGCCTGAGTGTTTGTCTTCCAAACCAGACTTGTTATAAATTATTCACACAGGCAAAGACTGAATTTAAAAAGGAAGAAACTTGGGGCATAGGGCAATTATTGCTCCCACAGTCACTGTAGAGTTCAGTAGGCCTCATAAAAAGGGGCCTGTCTCAATGATTCCCGGCAAGGTTTCGGGGATTAGGATGAAGTGCCTCCTTAACAAGTCTGATTTTAAACTGAGGCCACTAACACGTTAGGGTTTTTTCTTTTGCTGCCCTGGCTCCAACAGCCCCACAGAAGAAAGGTTCCTATCAATTTCTGTTCAACTACATAATTTAGAGGAAAACATAAAAATGTGATTTACAAAGTATGACATCGGCGAGAGAAATATTAGTATAAACATTGGGCATCACATGTATTATCGCACACAACCTGTCACTGATGCTTCTAACTATGTTATTTTGCATTTGCTCTGGAATTTTTGTTATTGAGGAATAAGTTACAGTAAAATGCAGAAATCTTAAGTGTATAGTTTGATGAATTTTTATCTACATGCTCATATAAATATCATCCAGATAAAGCTACAGAACAACTCCATCAGGCTGGAAAGTTCCTTCATGCTCCTTCCCAAATAGCAGCCTCTCCCAGAGGTAACCACTATTTTGATTTCTAACACTAGAGATAGTTTCGCCTGTTATTGAAATGCATATAAATAGAGGTACTCTCTTTTGGTCTGGTTTCTTTCACTTAGCATAATATATTTGAGATTGCTGTAGTATACATCAATAGTTTATTCCTTTTTATTGCTAGGTATTATCCAATTGTATGGATGTACCGTAGTTTACCCAATCTCTTTTTTTTTTTGAGTGTTTTCAATTTTTTTATTGATGAATTTTTCACAGATTTTGCCTACTATGAGAAAAGCTTATATAAATATTCGTGTACAGGTATTTATGTGAATGATGTACAAAAAGAACTGTTTGGGTACTTACTTCTTTTGGAGATATACCCAAGAGAAGCATTACTGGATCTGTCTTTGAAATTAACCAAAAAAAAAAAATTTTGACACCAATTGGAAGGGTACAGAAAAAGTAAGTCTCTCCAATATCTGTTCTTGGCAAGGTGAGGACACAGCCTTGTACTGCCCGATGGCATTGTTTCAGCATTGAGACTTGGAATATCTCAGGTTATTGCTTAGCCATGGGGAATTGGAGAAACAGCATTTAGATCCTTTCTTGGTGAGATGAATAAAAGCACTGTGTGTCTGAATGGATGGAAATATTCAGGAGCCCTTGCAAAGGAATGCCAAATACCTTGGAAAATTGGGTTAATTTGGGGCTTATCTCCTGGAAACAGGGTAATTGGTTCACCCTGTGATCACTCATGGCAGAAGATAAATTGTATTGGGGGAAGGGATCCAAGCAAGATGGATTATGAGACCTCAGTACACCCAAAGTGCTATGGGGCTACCAGAATTGGCTTGATTGGTCCCCAGGGGATCACATTCGAGAGCTGTTGTTTGCTACCAACCCTCTCATAATGGAACTGGGCTGGAGACCAGCCTAACTAACCACAGAACAGAGGGCTGGTAGACTTGTGAAGGGGTTATGGCGCCCCCTGGGGGACAGTGAAATGTTCCTCCTGTAGACAGCTTGAATTTGTGGTCAAATTCAAGTTGTATTGAGTAATGTCTCAGACATCAATACTTCAGTAATCCTCTTCAAAGGTTTCAACATAAATTTAAAATATTTTGGAGTTTTATTGGGAATGACTCAATTCAGGGAAGGCTTAAGAAGAATATATATCATATTTAAGCTTTCACAAGAGGAGAGGGGAATTCTTTCTGGTTTATTTCTTATTATTTTTAATAGAAAGGCTTCATGTGATTGAATAATTTCTAATTTTTGCTTTGTTAATGAACACGATAGGATAAGATGACGACGTCAAAGTTCTACAGGCAAAATGCCTCTACAAGATGACTGTGAGTCTTTTCTGTCTTGCTTGCTCAGAGTGTAAAATTGAGCATTTCTGAACCCACGCCAGTACCACCCTTCCAGTGAGCGTTTGGAAGTGTGTGGGAGCGTTTTTGATTGTCACAATGACTTGTGGGGGGAGCATGCTACTTCCATTTGCTAAGGTGGAAGAGGGAGGGAAAATGTCTAGCATGAGGAAGAGTTGTTCCATCCAAAATGCCAAGAGGGCCCCTGTTGAGCAATACTTTTTTCCCCCTCAGGCTATCTGGAGACGTTTATATGCAATTCACATTCAGAAGGTTTAACAACATGAATAAAATATGTCAAGCAAGTGAAAGTCAGCAGACTTAAGATGCTTACTGAGACAGAAGGAGTAGAGGTAAGTCTGTTTTGGGACATTTCAAGCATATGATCACCTTACCCAAAGCAGAAATGGGGCAGTGCTCAGCACTGACCTTAAGTGGGATATGGACGTGGGGCAATTTATTTTACAGGCTCTCCAGCATTTCTCTCTCTCTCTCTCTCTCTCTCTCTCTCTCTCTCTCTCTCTTTAATTTCTCTCCAAACTTTCACCGATCCTGCTCTCTTCCCATGCTTCTTGGGACAAGGAAGCAGCTGATAAATTCATTAAGTTGTGAGGGTTTTCTCTTACTCCTCCCAGCAGGATATCAGGAAGGGAAAAATCTCAAATGTTGGAATTTGGGATGTGGGAGAGGAAGGTAGGTGTTTTTGGCTGTGAGATCTTTCTAGAAATTAAGTTATTCCTGGGCAAGTAATAACTTATTTTCCTGTAAGCTTGGCTTTACGTGTGGAAACCAAAGTGTTAGAATTTGCTGTAACCATGACAAGGAGAGGGAACCAGGGACTAAATACCTTTGTAAATTCACTGGCATATGAACTAGTTGAACAAGACTCTTTTGAAGTATAGAGTTTAGAATGGGCCATGTACTTTATAAACTTTAAAGCACTATGCAATTCTGATGTATTTTCCTTGTATTTCTCATGGCACTTATCAGAATATTACACAAAATAACTATTCAGTAAAATTTTCCCAAATGCAAATGATTAGGCATAAGGAGTTGCAGTGGAGATTATGGAATAAGGGCTCATGTTGCCCTATTTACCAATGGGCTGACATGCCTCAACTTGGTTGGCGTTATCCACTAAGGAGGAAAACTTGCTGCAGTATTCTTTTTGTTTCCATTTCACATTTCCTGGGTGGGAATTCTGACTCCTTTGTGAACAGGATTGATGACAGATCTTCTGCAGGCTTCCAAATTACATGGAATTATTATATATTTATTTAATATATGAAACAAGGGTTGGGACACCACCATAAGTGGTATCATTATTTAGTGTCCAAGCTAACTAGTGATTATGAGAATCTAATTATAAGAGCCCCTGGGATCGTTAGACCCAAGATTCTAGAATCAGGATTTTAGGGATATCCTTATCATTTCCTTCCTTGGTTGGGAGAAAATCAGAAATGACAAGATCTTAAATATCTACCTACATTTATTGAGCAACTCTTGTGCCAGCTACTATGCTATGTACCAGGGACATGAGATTGAGTATGACATAGTCACTGCCTTCATGGTACTCACAATCTCGGGAGGGTGTTGGCCAGTGGGTCTGAACCTTTGTTGCAGATTATAGTCACCTTGAGAGCTTAAAACATTCCTCATGCCCAAACTGCACTCCCAGTTTAATAAAATCAGAATCTCTGGGGATAGAACCTAGACCTCAGTATCTCTTAAAGCTCCCCAGGTGATTCCAAAATGCAGCTGAAGTTGAGGAACATTAGGAAAGGGGAAAAGAGACAAATCTGTAAGGGGAAATTTTAGATTAAAATATGAAGTGCTCCACAGAGGTAAAAACAAAGTACAGCTGGAGGAGCACAGAGGAGAAGAAACTAACTCTTACATCTAAGAGAAGCTCTCCATGTCATCAGGATAATTAGAAGAGTACTAACAAATGGTGAACTCGGGAAGTAAGAATGAGCATAGCATCCAAATCATTTCTTGATGGAACAAATTTCCCTTTGTATATTAATCTTTACTGGTGATTATGACATTTTAAAATGAGAGTTGATAATTTCTGCAGTACACGTCCCACTCCCTTCTTCCTCTTGCCTCTCTGCCCTTCCTTCATTATAAACTCTGGAATATATGAGGTCTGTCAGTTAAGTTCGCGAACTTGCCACCGTGCGCTTACATTGGCAGCCCTGTACAAACAGGTCGGCAAGGTTTCATAACCTTGGTCTATCAGTGTCTCACAGCTGTGTTCGTGTCAACGAGTGGCGGTGTCTTGCTGAGTGGCATTCATTATTGTTGTTGCGTGTTTTTGTGTGCTGTTGCGAGAATGTCTGAGCTTGAATTAGAGCAATGAACAAACATTAAATTTCTTGTTAAACTTGGCAAGAGTGGAAGTGAAATCAGGGACATGTTAGTCCAAGTTTATGGGGATAATGCCACGAAGAAAACGGCAGTGTACAAATGGATTAAATGTTTTTCTGAGGGGAGAGAATGCATCACTGATGAAGAGAGGCCAGTAACAAGCAGAACTGACAAAAACATTGTAAAAATTCATTGAAATATGCGTCAAAAACGTTGGCTGTGAGAAGCATAGCAGACCAAGTAAACATCGATAGAGAAACAGTTAGGAAAATCTTAACTGACAATCTTGGCATGAGAAAGGTGTGTGCAAAAATGGTCCTGAAGGAACTCTTGCATCACAACAATGCACCAGCTCACACGGCACTGTCTGAGAGGGAGTTTTTAGCCAGTAAACAAATAACTGTATTGGAACACCCTCCCTACTCATCTGAGCTGGCCCCCAATGACTTCTTTCTTTACCCAGAGATAAAGGAAATATTGAAAGGAAGACATTTTGATGACATTGAGGACATCAAGAGTAATATGATGACAGCTCTGATGGCCATTCCAGAAAAAGAGTTCCAAAATTGCTTTGAAGGGTGGACTAGGCACTGGCGTCAGTGCATAGGGGAGTACTTCAAAGATGACCATAGCTATATTCAGCAATGAGGTATGTAGCATTTTTCTAGGATGAGTTTGCAAACTTAATTGTCAGTCCTCGTGGTACATGGTACACTGAATGTGCAGTATGGATTAGTGGTTGCTAATATATTAAAATAAAAAGGGAAAATTAAAGCTTACTGTTTCTCTCTGCTTGTGAGAAAAGCACACTAATACAGTATGTGGTGTGGTCATGTGGCTAAGCCTAGAGCTGAAAATAATAATTAAAAAGACCCATTTAATGTATTAAATTACAAACTCTAAATACATTAACTATGATCCTTCTAACACCCCTCTAAGAAAAGTATGATTATCTCTAGTTAATGGATGAGGAAACTGAGGCCCAGCGAGGATAAGTAACTTGCCAAAGCCACATGTCTATTTGGTGGCATAGGTGGGATTCAAATCCAGGTCAGTTTGACTTGAAAGTGCTGCTTCCTGTTTTGCATTTGATCTTGTTACATCTGCTAAATGACTTAGGTGAAGTAGGAATGTTGATGTGTTTGTGGGACACCTCTCAATATCACACTGCAACAGTGGAGCTGGTAACTAATTAAGTGTGTTTTAAATTAACACCACTATCACCACCACTATCACTAAGTGTGTGGATCTGTTGGATGAATTCTTAAATAAATCTCAGTGCAAGGGGGAGATATCTTGTAGGGAGAAGTGATTTGAGGATTCACTGGACTGTGAGATTATAAAAAATAATGAGAGTTATAAAGCATCTAACTGGATTTTTAGTTAAAAAATAAAACACAGGACAAGATTTAATTGTGCATTGTAGAGGAACAAGCTTCCAGAATGTGAAATAATTTGGCTACAAAGTAGCTGAACGACTTCCCTGTAGAGACTCATTGCCACAAGATCATTAAAGTGATCTGAGATTTTGAAAAATATAAACAGAATGAAAGGCAACTTAAACTCCAAAAAGCGAACAAACCAAAATAAATAAATAAATAAATAAATAAATAAATAAATAAATAAATAAATAAATAAATAAAGCAAGCAAGCAAGCAAGCCAACCAGCCAGCCAGCCAGCCAAGTTCTATGGACTGAATGTTTGCAAACTCCCAAAATTCTTATGTTGAAACCCTAACTCCAATATGATGGTATTAGGAGGAGAGGCCTTTGAGAGGTGATTAGGTCATGAGGGTGGATCCCTCATGAATGGGATTAGTGCCCATATGAAAGAGATCCCAGAGAGTCCCCTCACCCCTTTGGCCATGTGATAACACAGCAGGACGAAATCTACAAGTGAACCAAGAAACGGCCCTCACAAGACACAGAGTTTGCCAGTGCCTTGATCTTGGACTTTTCACCCTCCAGAACTGTGAGAAATAAATTTCTATTCTTTTTGAGCCACTCAGTCTACGGTATTCTGTTACAGAGGCCTGAACTGACTAAGATGCCTAGGAATTACCCAATTTTCTCTTGAGGAACACTAGTGAGTCTAGCTTATAAAGCTTTGCTTTAAATCCTTGTAGCAGAGTGATATTTAGATAGCAACCCCTGTGTTAATTCATCCACAGGCATTCACATTTCCTTCTCTAT
This sequence comes from Hipposideros armiger, assembly GCF_001890085.2. NCBI lineage: Eukaryota > Metazoa > Chordata > Mammalia > Chiroptera > Hipposideridae > Hipposideros > Hipposideros armiger. The sequence goes on from NW_017731363.1 coordinate 5,365,498, forward strand.
TTCTCACACCATTCAGGAAGCAGTGAAACCTTTCTATACAGGTTGCCCACAGGTAGGATGGTTATAGCAGGAAAACAGAAAGACATGACACCTCACAGCTTTTGAGTTTCTACATAGATTCAGAGAAAAGGCTTTGAGCTTCATTCGCACAGTTTTTAATACTGGCAGAATAAAAATTTAGGCTATAAACCAGTTGTTTGCAATCTTCTCTTTGTATTAGCATCACCTGGGGGTGTTTTAAAACCTACCAGTGCTTAGACTTTACCTGCAAAGACTCAACTTTAATTGATTTTTTTGGTGTGTGTGTGTGTGTGTTCTCGTTCTCTTTTCTCTCTCTCTCTCTCTCTCTCTCTCTCTCTCTCTCTCTCTCTCTCTCTCTCTTGGAAAACCAATGCCTTAAAACAGTTGTTCCCAAATTTGGTTGCATGTTAAAAATTACCTGGGGAGCTTTTAAAATCCACAATGCCAAGGCTGCACTCATACCAATGAAATTAGAATGTGTAGAGGTAGGAGCTAGGTGCCTTAAACAGATTTGGGAAGAATTCCTGATGAGAGTTCTATTGCATTATACTTAGACGCTTCCACAGGTTTGCAAGTGAGAGGAGAGGTGAAAAGCAGAGAGGGAGAGAGTAGCTTAGACATTGAGGTGTCCTCAAGAAGGGGCTCTGTGACACCTGCATCCCGTACCCCATCCCCATCAAGTCATGTATTGGGTATGGGCAGTGATGTGCTGGTAAGTGTTAACAGATGGCTATCCAAGAAAAAAAATAGCCCTGATTTGTGGTGTTTACCACTTTCTGTAGTGCAAATACTCCCACCATGCACGGCCAATTTCAAGTCATCAACACAGCATCGATTGCAACATTGGAAAGAGACATACACAACTGGCTCTGGTGAGTCCATGTGAGCTGCTCCAGCATGCCACTGGGTATGAGCATGATAAATCCTTCACACAAGTTTGGGAACCTGAGAACAGAGACACTTGCACTTTATATTTAGGCTTGAACCAGAAAAGAGATGAAAGAGACTAGGGTTTCCCCATAATGTGTCTTCTTGAGTAGAAATAGGGGCACATCTAAGAAGGTCTAGGCAGCAAGGGAATGATAAAACTTCCCATGTTTCTTGTCACTTCCTAGTGGTATAATAGAAAATCCAAAACTTCCTGTACTCTTCAGAGCATTATGGAAATGGCTGAACATGAGCTGGAAGAGCTTAAGGGGCTTTGAAGTTAGGATGAGAAAGCCATGAAGAGTTTTGAGTGACTGGCTAGTGAAGCACACAAAGAAATAAGCTGCAGATGCAAATGTGGAGAGTGCCCATAAGGACAAAAGCCAATAACAACTGAGCATCAGATACTTCCTCCTGAAGCCATGATGCTACTAACTTTTATGACCTGTAGTCAGAGAACAGGCCTGAGGAAACAGAAAAGGTGGCGAGTGTTAATCATTTAAGTAATTAAAGTTTATTACAGGGAATATAGCCATAATCAATTTTCTTTCTTTCTCTTTCTTTCTTTCTTTCTTTCTTTCTTTCTTTCTTTCTTTCTTTCTTTCTTTCTTTCTCTTTCTTTCTTTCTTTCTTTCTTTCTTTCTTTCTTTCTTTCTCTTTCTTTCTTTCTTTCTTTCTTTCTTTCTTTCTTTCTTTCTTTCTTTCTTTCTTTCTCTTTATTTCTTTCTGTCTCTCTCTCTCTCATTCTTGGCAGAGCCTAAAAGAAAAAAATACACAATTTTAGGTTCATTTTGTTAGAGCTTTTGAAATGATGCAGTAGGACATTTTTTTTCTTCTTTTTTGCTTCTGAACGAAATAACTAGCAATATTTTGTGTATTTACTCTGACAAAGAACAGCATGCCCCAAGTTCATTGTGGTGACTTTACAAAGGTTGATGTAAGTAGGACAAGATGAAAGACCCTATAAAAGGGCATGTGCAAACATACCACTTAGAATAGGGGTGTAACAGGAGGCTTTTTGCCCACTCTCTGGGATGTGCACTGCTGAACCTCTCCTCTGTCATTTGTAGATGCCCAGCCTCTCATTGAGTGCCTGGTGGTATTTAAACTGGACTTGTACACTGATTCTCACATACTGTCAGTGGTAGGAACAATTTTGTTAGGAGAGGCTAAGCAATAGACAGAATACAAGGAGGGGGATCGGTAGATCTAAATTCTCATCCTGGATCTGTATCAGCTGTGTGATCATGAGCACATCTGTTTTCATAAATAAAGTTTTATTGGAACAAAGCCATGCCCATTTATTTACTTATTATCTATTGTTGCTTTCACACTCCAAAAGCAGAGTTAAGTAATTGCAGCAGATTGTCTGGCCTGTAAAGCTGAAGATATTTACCATATGACCCTTTATAGAAAAAGTTTGTTGACCCTTGATCTAAGTTAATGGGACTATAGACCATGCAATTATTCAGGACCCAAATTGAAGTTGCCCCTTATTCCTCTCTTTCATATTTCTATACCAATTCTTCAGTAATCCTTTCAGCTCTCTCTTAGAAAAATTTTCTGATTCTGATGTGTCATTAACAACATTGGTCCAAGTTACCATCATTTCTCTTTCTCCACCATCATTTCTATCCCTGCTTTTATTCTTGTCCTGTTTATAATCTCTTCTCAACATATCAGGTGGAACAATCCTTTGAAAATGGCAGTCACATTATACTACTTCCTTGTCTAAAACCTACAACGGTTCCCCACTGCATTTAGAATAAAATTGAGAATTCATGTCATGGCCTCTTAAGACCTACATTATTTTCCCTGCCTCAAGCCCATTCCCACCATGTGATTGACCTCATCTCCTTCCATTTCTTCTCTCTGCTCAGCCACACTGGCCTCCGTGCTGCTTTACTCTCCAAGTATGTTCTTGCCTTGGAACCTTTGCATTTGCCCTTCTCTCTAGCTGGAATATACTTGCCCTGGATATCCATGAGCTAACTCCTTCACTACCTTCAGAGATCTGCTTGAATGGCATCTTAGAGAAGACTTCCTTGACTGCTTTATCTAAAATAGCACCCCAGCCCTCTCTATCTCCTTACCCTGCTTTTTCCTCAGAGCTGTTATCTATTTGGTTATTGTCCACTTCCCTCATTAGAATGCAGCTCTAGATACTGTATCCCAAGCACAGTGTTCAATAAATATCTGTTGAATGAATCTGTTGAGCGAATGGACTTCAGTTTCTTCATGTGTAAAATGAATGAGAGGGCCATCTGGCCGGAGCATCTGTTACTGAACTGGTTGCCAGGATTATTTCCACTGATATGACTGGCTAAGTAGGCATCCATTGTCTCCTTATGTCAGTTCCTCCCAAAGCCTATGGGCAAAATGGTCAAGAGTATGTGAGTCCTGATGCTTGCTTGCTGGAAACTCAAACCAAGCTGTTTTCTTAAGGGGACACCACAGTAATGTCTTTCTACGTACCTCTTATAGAGGTAGATAATAGGTCTCAATCCATTCTGGGATGGAATGGGGGCACATCAGTGCACAGGGAGCTGGAGGCAGAAGTAATTGACATTTCTATCACAACATCCTTCACTACTTTCCCATGTAGCAAGATACAAGCGCTACAACCATGCTTGTCAAACTGCTGTGTGGAGGAATACCCAGGGGATCTTGTTGAAATGCACACTTGGATCCAGTAGGTCTGGGGTGGTGACCAAGACTCTGCATTTCTAATAAACTCCTAGATGATGTCAGTGTTGCTGGTCCATGGGCCACACTTAGTTCTAGGCTTGGTTTGTGCTGCACACCACTCCAAATAAGCTATTAAGTATGCATTTTAAAAAATGTATTGGGCAAGGAGTTTTTGTCAAGCTGGCAGGGTAGGTACATACTGGTATAAAACTAACAATAACCTGAAACTTAACCGAATCCTAATCCTAACCCTACACATAACCTTAACCCTAAACCTAAACAACCCTAAGTCTAACCCTAAAACTTAACCATAAACCCTAACTTTAATTTTAACCCTAACCCTAATTGTCACTCTAACTGCCCCCCCCCACCAAAAAAAAGAGGATGGTGATTACTCTTTTTTTTTTTTAAGATTTTTATTGGGGAATTGGGGAAGCAGAACAGACAAGTTGCTATCCTTTTGTTCTTCAGTCTAGTTGTGGAGGACGTTGCTTCACTGGCCCAAGTTGGCACCATCATTGCGCTCTTCCCGGGCGAGGCAGATCAGTCATTGGCTTCTGGATGGCCGCTCATAGCGGCTGCTGGCTGCTCACGCTGGCTGCTGGTCACACACGGTAGCCCATGGCAACCCACCTGTTGTCGCCGGTGACTTATGGCAGCCCAGCTCCAGGTTGAGCTGTTGTTCAGCATCTTAGCTGTAGAGGGCAGTGTCCTCATATGTGGGATCCAAACCGGGGCCCTCTGGCGTCCCAAGCCAGCTCTTAACCAACGCACCACTCGACCCGCCCGATGATTGCTCTTATATAGAATAGGGGTGGTATTGAATGAAAAGGGGCCCCAGACTGGCTTCTGAGGTACTGGTAATGTTGTTTGTTGATCTCAGTGAGAATTACAGAAAGGGGTTCACTTTGTGAAAATGCATTCAACTGTATACCATTATATGTTATACTCCAATAAAATGGGAGAAAAATGGTCCTGATCTATTGAAACTCAATTAAAAACAAAACCCACTCTCTAGAGACACTTTCACAGCCCAGGGCAATTTTCATTTGTTCTTTACCCAGGACAAATGAAACTTCCTCAGGAAAAAAATGACAACCTTTACCTGATGAAGTTACAAGGAAAAAAATTAGAAACATTTAAATATGACAAATACGAACAATAATGTTGATAATATAATTTTGTAAGTTTTGAGTTCCCAAAAAGAATACCAGAAGAACCTGTTGATCAGTGAAAACTATTGATCAATGAAAATTCTTAAGAGTTAGTGAAGTAAGGAAGGACATAAGCTTGGTAGAGTCTGAGTGATGTCTCAGAAGAGGAAAATCAAGACAAGATATGTATAGGGTTTTAAGGCCTTGGATAGATAGATGATTTTAAGGTGAATCTTGGAGGGCAGGGAACTGATTGGGATTCGTAAAATTTTGATACAATAGTTTTGGATAGATGAACACAGTGAAACTAGGACCTTGAAGCAAGTTCTAGATAAGTAAGCTATCTTAGTTTGTTTACAATCTTAACCTCCAAGGAGCAATTATTTCCTGGACCGAGTAGCTAAGCTAGATTGGACTGGTCCCAGTATTGGGTAGTCAAAACCAGGAAAGTATAATTTGGTCCAGAATTGATTAGCATAGGGACAAGAAAGTATGTTGATTTCAGTGATGTATATTTATATTTTTAAATACAAAGATGATATTTTCAAATACAAAAAAATGATGTATATTTATATTTTCAACTGCAAAATATTTATAACCATAGTAAGTAAAAACGTAAATTAATAATAAATGTTTAAGGGTCCAGTCAGGATGGCACAGTAGGTAAACGCTATGTTTACCCTCTCTCATGACCACATCAATTACAACTAAACTACAAAACAACCATCATTGAGAATCACCTAAAATCTTGCTGAACAGAAGCCCTACAACTAAGGACATGCAGAAGAAGTCACCTCCACAAGATGGGTAGGCGGGACAGAGATGCAGAACAGGCTGATCCCACACCCATGTGTGATCATTAAAAATTGGGAGCGATATCTCAGCTGTGAAGTTCCCCCCACCTCCCCAGAGAAGCAAAGTGTCCCAGCTCCTCCCCAGCCCAGGGTTCCAGTGCTGGGGAGAGAAGTCACCATAATTTCTGGTTGTGAAAACCAGCAGGGATTGTGACTGAGTGAGATGGAGGGCGGCTGCACACCCAGGTGTTCCTCTTAAAGGGACTGTGTGTGGACTTACCCACCAATGGAATAACTGGCTCTGGAACAAACGTTGGGGAATTGAGTTGTTTGACTTGGGATGGGGGCTGGAAAGGTGGCTTTCTCCTGGACGGAGGAGCTGGTGGAGGCCATTGTTTCCTTGTTGAGCCCTCCCTCTCCCCAGCATGCAGACACATGTGGCTGCCATATCTGAGTTTCCATCAAGTTGGCTAGTGCCGTTAATTTGCCATGCCCTGGTGATTCAAGACCCTGCCCTGCCCAACTTTTGGGCACACCCAAGCTGCTTCCAGTGGCTTTTTTGTAAAAAACCACCTGCTTTGGCTCATGCTTCAGGCTTTCCTAGGGTCTTTCAAAGGTTTGCAGAACCCAGACAAGCAGTATCTGGCTTGAATGTATCCTGTACCTCTGGCTGAGCAGCACAAAGCCGGGCACTAGTGTCAGCTTGCCTTCGTTGATGGCTTGGCCTCTCAAGGCACTTCCAAGCATGGCCCTCTGTAGATTTCTCTGTGGCTTCTGCTAGGTGGTCCCAGATAAAATATGGGCTGCAGCTGAACTTGACCTGCAGCAGGTTCCCTCCCAGGTGGCCCTGGGGCTGGCACCCTCAGTGGCCAGCTTTGAAATGAGCTGGAGCATCACCCAGCTGCGTCCAAGGATGACACAGCCAAAGGGCAGATTGGGCAGGCACCAGAGCCCTGCTGAGGCAGATCCTACTCTCTAGGGTAAGCAGGGTCAGCCCCTGCACCACAATTCCTCCACTGTAGTCACAGCCAGTCCTTACAACCAATGACCAACCATGGCAAATCCCTCCCATTGATGTACAAATAGCAACCAAGGCTCCACTAGAAGAGGAGGGCACACACAATCCACACAAGGGACACACCTGGAGTACACAATTCAAGTGACCAGGAAGACACACATTACATAAGGACACTCTACTAAGACTAGGAGACATAGCAGCCCTACCTAATACACAGAAAAAAAACAAAGGAGGCAGTCCAAACAGGGAGACAGAGAAACCTGTCTCAAATAAAAGAATAGAACAAAGCTCCAGAAAAAGAACTAAACAAAAAGAAGATAAGCAATCTACCAGGCACAGGGTTCCAAATACTGGTTATAAGGATGCTCAGTGATCTCAGGGAGAACTTTAATAAAGAGATAGGAAACATAAAAATGGAGATAGAAAATATAAAAAAGAACCAATCAGAAATAAAGAATACGATAACGGAAATGAAGACTACATTAGAGGGAATCAATAGTAGGTTAGATGAAGCAGAGGATCGAATTAGCGATTTACAAGACAAGGTAGCATAAAATACCCAATCATAATAGCAAAAGAATCCAAAAAATTGAGGAGAATTTAAGGGACCTCTGGGAAAACATCAAGCATACCAACATTTGCATTATAGAGGTAACAGAAGGAGAGAGAGAGAGGAATTGAGAACCTATTTGAAGAAATAATGACCGAAAACTTCCCTATCTGGTGAAGGAAATAGATACATGAGCCCAGGAAGTGCAGAGAGTCCCAAACAAGATGAACCCAAAGAGGCCAACACCAAGACACATCATAATGAAAATGTCAAAGTTTAAGGACAAAGAGAGAATCTTAAGAGGAGCAAGAGAAAAGCAGTTTGTTACCTGAAGGGGAGCTCTCATAAGACTAGCGGTTGATTTTTAAACATAAACTTTGCAGGCCTGAAGGGATTGGCAGGAAACATTCAAAAAGATTACTCTACCCAGCAAAACTGTCATTTAGAATCAAAGGACAGATATAGAGCTTCCCAGACAAGAGAAAGCTAGAGTTCATCACCACCAAACCAATATTACAAGGAATTTTAGAGGGACTTCAGATGGAAAAAAGAAATCAAACTATGAATAAAATGGCAATAACTACACACCTATCAACAATTCCTTTCTATGTAAATGGATTAAATGCTCCAATCAAATGATGGGGGGCTGAATGGATAAGAAAACAGACCCTTACATATGCTGCCTACAAGAGACACTTCAGATCAAAAGACACACAGAGACTGAAAGTAAAGCGATGGAAAAAGATATTTCATGAAAATGAAAACAAATGAAGAAAGGAAAAGCTGGAGTAGCAATACTTACACCAGACAAAATAGACTTTAAAACAAAGACTATCACAAGAGACAAAGAAGGACCCAGTAATCCCACTTCCAGGTATTTATCCAAACAAACCCAAAATGTTATTTTTAGCAGACGTGCTCATCCATGTTCATTGCAGCATTATTTACAATAACTAAGATATGGAGGCAACCTGGGTGTCCCTGAATGGATGAATGGATAAAGAAGAAGTGGTGCATATATACAGTGGAATATTACTCAGCTGTGAAAATGAACAAAATCTTGCCCTCTACGACATGGATGGACCTAGAAGGCATTGTGCTGAGTGTAGTAAGTCAGACAGTGAAAGACAAATGTCATATGATTTTATTTATAAGTGGAATTTAAAGAACAAAATAAACAAATGAAAAACAAACTCATAGATACAGATAACATTTTGATGGTTGCCAGATGGGAAGGGTGTTGGGGTGGGTGAAAGGGGAAGGGATTAATAAATGCAAATTGGTTGTTACACAGTAGTCATGGGGATGTAGGGTATAGCATAAGGAATATAGTCAATAATATTGTAGTAACTATGTATGCTGTCAGATGGCTACTAGATCTATTGGGGAGATAGATGGGAGGGGGGTTGGAGGCAGGTTGAAAAAGATGAAGGGATTAAGAAATACAAATTGGTAGTTACAAATTAGTCATGGGGATGTAAAGTATGAGGAATATAATCACTAATGTGGTAATAACTATGTATAGTGCCAGGTGGGTACTAGTCAGGGTGATCACCTCCTAAATTACATAAATGTCTGACCACTGTGCTGTACACCTGAATCTAATACAAAATAATACTGGATGTCAACTCTAATTGAAAAATTTAAAAAAGGGGGAAAAGTTGACGAATAAGAGGTTCAAAGTTCCAGATATAGAACAAATAAGTCTTGGGGATACAATATACGGCGTAGGAAATATAATCAATAATATTGTGATAGTGTGGCATGGTGTCAGATGGTTTCTGGACTTATCATGCTGATCACTTCTTTAGCATAGGGAGTATAATCAATAATGTGGTAATAACTGTATTGTGCCAGGTTGAATAACTATGATTTACACTTGAAACTAATATAATATTGTATGTTAGCTACATTTTAATAAAAATCTTAAAATAATTTAAAAAATATATTGTTATTTAAATATAAATTAAGAAATATTCATAAAGTTTTCAAAAATAATAAACATTAAATATAAATAAAACAAAAATAAAAAAGATTCAAGGACTGCACCTTTTTCTAGATAGTGAGCTGTAGTTTGTTTCAAAGAATGCCTTTCTGGCCTACCTTTGTCTTCCTTAATTTTATCATAAAGTGATTAAGATTCCAATTCAGTTACTAGGGTCATTCTCAGTTCTGTCATGTTAATATTCTTGTTCAGAAAGTCTTTGTAAAGTATAGATTATTCTTGCAATGAAAACTTTGGTTGCCATTTCCCCCCTTCCTCTTCAGGGTTATGGAAACAAGTGGAGAATTTGCTTCATTCAAAACTTTAATTCAGTATAAAATAAATTTCTCTCTTAAATATCTTGGGGAAAATAACATTATCACACTTAAAGTAAACATTACACTCATTTAACATGACCAAATATTTAGTCGATATTCAAATTTCCTGATTTGTTTCCAAAATGCTCTTCAATGAATCAGAGTCCACTCTAGGACCACCTATTGCGTGTGATTATTTCCCTTAAGTCTCTTTTATTCCAAAAGAGTCTCTTTTTCATGACCCCGACTTACCGATGGGCAAGTTGCACATAAAAATATTTTACTTTCTAGATTTGTATGGTTGCTTCCTTGTGGTGTCATTTTGTAGAATTTAGCTGTATTTTCTGTGAACTGAGGTTGACTCTAAAAGCTTGATGGGGACATGTTAAATATTTGCCACCAGAATAGGCAGATGATGGGTACATTATAATGCATCACATCATGTCATGTGATATTTGCTTGTTCTACCATTAGTGATGCAAAGACTGAGCCCTGGATTAGGGTGATGACAGCTTGATCCCTTTGCCTACACTTAAGTTTTACTCTTTGAGAGCAGAGTTCTAAGGCTGCTTAGTTTCTTTTGTTGTTGTTGTTGTTTTTTTGGTATCATATGAATGCCTTCTTCCTCATCAACCATTCCTCTTAGGTTTTTTAAAAAAATAACAATTGATAATCCTTGTCCAAATCAATAATTTCTCTGGGGGCTACAAAAAATGATATTCTATAATTCTAGCATTCCTTTTACATGTATTAATTGGCATTGTTCCAGAATGAAGAGCTGTCTTTTTTCCATTGGGGATATTTGGCTACTTTCTGGGATAAATGTTTAACTCTTTTTCTTTAATCATCAACTTTCAAAGGAAGAAGTTGGTTTAAGAGCTGCCCCGCATGGTGCCAAATGAGTCTTTTTCTGGCTTTCTCTTTTTTGATTTATGGATTTTCACAGATTCGATATATTTCAAATAACTATTATACATTGTTCTTTTTGATGCTCATTTGTCACAACTTGGCCAGTAGGTGGGGCACTTTCAAACTGACTCCTGTGTCCTTTTGACAGGACCCAATTAATCTTCAAAAACTCCTGAAGCTGAAGCTGTATAATATTGTATGTCAACTATAATTTAATATATATATTATATATATTATATATTAGATAATAGTCATGGAATATGGAGTACAGAATAGAGTCAATGGAATTGTAACAGCTATATACGATGTCAGAGGGGCAATAGATTGGGAGAGGGGGTTATCACTTTGTGAGGGGTGAAATGTATAACAATTACATTGTTTTGTACACCTGAAACTAATAAAAACAAAACAAAAAAATCCTCCTTTTGTTTCTTGCTCACAGGGTGTCTCAGACTCTAATTGTACCTTCTCTGCTCCAGGCCTGGAATCACCCATTCCTCCAAGAAGTGCTAGTTCCTTTGAATGAGGAGTGGGTACCAGAGGAATTCAAGGTTACATATTATGATTGGGGTGACATTGCTTTTAGGGCATTTTAATGTAGAGCCAGAATGACTTCATGTTGACATATTCAATTAACTGTAATATCACTGTTTTTAGTTAATATTTTATAATTATCTTTTCTTTTACTCTGAAAATCTTGATTCTTAACATAATTAGCTGTGTTTTTAAATCTTAAAATATTAAAAAATAGCTTCTGAATAAGAATATCACTATTATATATAACAATATTACTGAAATATTTAAAATTTATGACTTTTTGATTTCAGATAAAATTTCCCCCTTAGACTGAGCTCTTTAAGAACAGAGTTTTGGGTAGATATTAGAAACTCTGTAAATGTTACTTGAACAAAATTTGTTGAGTAAATAAACAATAGTTTGTGGAGTAAACAGTTTTGATTCCTCAATATTCCATACAACAGAATAAAAATGTGTTGGGGACACAGGGGAGTTATCAAGTGGATTTTTTAAAGTCAAATTCATTTGGTAAGTAATCAGTAGCTGTTGAAATCCATAAGTGTGTTTGCATAAAATTTTCATTTTCCATTTCAAATATATTGATGTAATTTAAGAAGATGGTTTATGCAGAATCCTGAATTTGGATTGAATCCTCATTAACTGGACTGTGGATTGAAACTTTTTCTTCCTCTTTTCTGTTCCCATTAAAAGGCATGAGGAAAGGAGCAAGGAATTATAGGAGGTTGTGAAAGACTAGGGCAGGGTTTACCCCATTAAAGTATGAAGGATTATGGATGCCCAGACTGCATATGCCTCAGTTTACCATTTCTAACTTCATAAATGAGTCAATTCTTATCTTAATCTTCCTCTCAAATTGAGTGCAAGCATTTAATCATTGGTTTTACATAGAAATATTAGCTTTCATGTGATAGAGAAGAAGGAAGAAGAAATGGCTCAAAGAGAAAAGGCTCTCCGGGAGTGCTTCTGATATCACTGGGGTGTTGGGAATTTTCTTCCTACCTCATAAGGAGTCAGTAATCTAGAAATTGCTTTTTATTTTACTCTGCTCTGAGTCAGGAAGGACATTCATAGTCATGTCACTCATGTTTCATTTAGCAATAAGGTTTAAGAAACGAATGCCAGTTTAAATATGTAATTTAACTCTCTGTTCCTGACAATAACCAATGGGTGCAATTTATTCATCACACATCAATACTCCTAACTCATAACAACAGGAAGGTTACCGAAGACAGTCATTTGAGAATTAAAGGAGTCTATACATGCTGACAGAACAAGTAGCTTGAAGCATTTTCTGCCAATTTATTATTGACCCAATGGTTCTTTTGAAAACTCTCCAGTCAGCAGGAGAAAATAGGGGGATGTGAAAAAGAAATTGTTTGTGGAGGCAATCGAGCTCTTTCACATTGGGATGTTTTTGGTGTATTTCCTGGGCTTGAGGCATCCATCCCTCTCTCGAATTTCTGACTCTTCATTCACTTTCTTTCTTTCTTTTTTTTTTTTTTAAAGATTTTTATTGGGGGAATTGGAACAGTGCTGGGGAATTGGGGGAAGGGGAACAGACAAGTTGCTGTCCTTTTGCTCTTCAGTCTAGTTGTGGAGGACGTTGCTTCACTGGCCCAAGTTGGCACCATCATTGCGCTCTTCCCGGGCGAGGCAGATCAGTCGCCGGCTTCTGGACGGCCGCTCACGGCGGCTGCCGGCCGCTCACGCTGGCTGCTGGCTACACACGGTAGCCCATGGCAACCCACTGCAACAGGGGCTGCAGCCTACGCCATCGCCGGCGACTCATGGCAGCCCAGCTCCAGGTTGAGCTGTTGTTCAGCATCTTAGCTGTGGAGGGCAGTGTCACTGGCCCTCATATGTGGGATCCGAACTGGGGCCCTCTGGCATCCCAAGCCAGTTCTTAACCATCGCGCCACTCGGCCGGCCCTCATTCACTTTCTTTTAAGCATAACCTTGGGTCAGGAGCTGTGTGGCTAATTGGAGAATAAGAATTCATTTTATGTATCCCGGCATAAATGCCAGAGCCTGACAAGGATAAAAATACCCGTTGCTTTTTTTTTCTTTTTTAAACAACATCTTTATTGTGTCTCAGTGTTGTTGCTCTTTAAGTACTTTGCCTACAAGGGGCAGGAACTCTGTTCCTCATGCTTTAAAAGTCCTTAGCATGATGATAGGTAATACAGCCAATTTTCAGGGACCAAAGTCTCAAAAACAAGAAGCATCTCTCAACATGTAAGGGCACAGAGAGCAAGTGCTACCTTTTTCCCTTGAGACAACTGTCCATTCAAGGTGGGATGCCTTATCTCTAGAAGACTTTCTCTAGGAAACTCCTCCTGTAGTGAGATTTGGAGATAGCTTACTGATGAGAATCTGTCCCTTCACACTATGTATTGTGACCCTATTTCCTGAACTAAGAATCAGCACTGGATCTGGTAAGATGATGAAATATTTGAAATTGGGGCTACTCTAGAAATCATCCACATATGGCTGCCAAACCTTGATGTCTTCAGAAAACCTGCACTTGATTTTTATTTGATGTCATCTGGATATCATATGATATCATATTCTCTGAATCTTCTAAAAGGAAGTTGAGCTCTTTTTGATTTGAGGGTTAACTACCATCACACAGAATTTTCAATAAGTAGAATATCTGTAATGTCATTAAATTATTTAGTTTTAATGTTTTTATTTGTATATTTGTCTTAGATTTTCAGTTATATTTTTAACTTCTTGAAGGCAGGCCATTTTGGACCTGCCATAAAACCTAGAATGGTAGATTTACTGTTTGCTGATTTAATACATGTGTTTTCAGTACGTACCCTACACCCCCAAATCTGCAGTGGCTGCAATTTCTAGCCAGAACTGTGTTTTAGGCAATCATTCTTTTCCAATGTAACTTCACTATGACGTAAATGCAAGCAGCTTGCAGAGCATATCATAGTAGGGTAGCTATTAAGTGCAGGCTGAAACGTAACTCTTTTCATAGGGAATCTCTGTGCAGAAAATTAGGCCTTTGGGGCAGGTGGTCTTGGAATAAATGTCCTTGTTATCCTCAGTGAATGCATCGCTCTCATAATAATGCGTAGATGGAAGAAATGGGCTAGAGCTGTTAGTCATCCATCTAATGCTTTAGGCATTTTAGAAATGGCAACAAATTGGGCCCTGTTACTGCACAAATTTTCTATTAGGCATTTGAAAATGTCAGACATGACATGGAAGGCAAGGTGTGGCACACCTGCCTCCATTTATGTTCAACACCAATCATGGCTTTCTTTCTTTACAAGAAACTGAACAAGGAACCAAGACAGAGGCATAATGTACCTTTGTGCTGATGCTTTGAGCCTGGATGGGACAGGAGATGAAAGAGATATAAAAACCTAAGTGTCTGTGGGGCAAGAAAAAAGGTGCAGCAGGTACAGGAAGAACTCATTTGAGCATGAATGGCAGTTTAATGTTTCTATTAAACCTTCACTGAAAGAGATGTGACTGGAGTTTACTTTGCCTTCTATTCCTTGCGTCTTGGGATATGCAGATAATTTCAGGTTAATAGGAATTCATTATTGCCCAACTGAGGACAGCTGTACCTTTTGAGAGAGGGAACTGATGAGGACAAGAAAGGGGACACAGAGGGAGCTTGGTGATTTCATTGGATCTATTCAGATTCTGTTCTACAGTGAAAAAGCAAAGTGAAAATTAACACTCTCCTGGCTATTACATTGAGAAGAAAAAAAATCATGCTTTTTAAGCTTGGAAGAGGCATGAAAGTACTAATCATCTTACCTGTCATTAGCCTTTGAAACAAGAAGTACTGTCCCTTCACAGAGGTGGCACATTTTGCTTTGCCTTGCCCTGAGCTGGGTGACATTTCCATGGGGAACACTGATTGATCTTTGTGTGATCCTGAGAAAGCAGCATGGGTTTTATTTGCCCCATAAAAAGTACCAAATGTGGAAAATGTACTTAGCATATGTGGATGAGCGTGCAGTCTCGCAGCATGTTGGGTTTCAAGACAGAGCAACTGTATTTAGTTCACAGCTTCCTGAGTTGATCAGTAGCTTCATTTATGAAGATAAGAAACCCCACCAGACCCCCAGCCACATCACACATGTGTTAGAAAAACCTGTAATGAGTAAAAGTTATTTCAGAAAAAGGTGGTATATAAACTAGGTAATGGAAGATTTTAAAGTATTATTAGAACACTTAGAAGAGTGTTTCAATCCTGGCACTACTGACATTTAGGTCCCGGTAATTCTTTGTTGTGAGGCAGGCCTGTGCACTGTAGCATGTTTAGCAGCATCCCTGGTCTCTACCCACTAGAGGCTGGTAGCATCTCCTCCCAAGTTAGGACAACCAGAAATGTCTCCAGACATTGCCAAGTGTCCCATGGAAGGCATCACTGTCCTCAGTTGAGAAGTACTGAATTAGAATTAGATGTGAAATAAACGTTCGCTCCCAAAGGCAAGTGACTCACCCGAGAGACTTAAAGTTCAGAAGGCTTGTTTCATTAATGATGTGATTTGTCTTTGTCAAAACCAGCCTCTTGCCAAAGCGTAAGTAGATGGATAATTTTCTTTCAAGGACTGAGAGTTAACAAGAGGCTGTATGGTTCATTCAGTAATGGCAGGACGTCATTTGGTTAGGTAGGTGATCTTGACACTACCTTTGGAGGTGAGCAAACTCACCCCTGCTCTACACTCAAAGGGAAAAGCAATAGTCCCTGTGGAAGTACCAAGGGGAACAAATTCTTTTCTCTTAGATTGCTCATCTCTCCCTTCCCCTTTTTATTTGGCTCTCTTTTCTTGCCAGCCTGTTTCCTGAAGAACAAAAATTGGGGGTTGTGTGATTGACTTTAAAAAGTGTCATCTCACCTGCTCAACTTTGGGAATTGGTGCTGAGTCTCAGAATTGTTCCTTGAGCAAAAATGTGATGTCAGAAAGCTTCATGGCTTCCCAGACTTCATTTTTTTGCTCTTTACCCTCCCTCACCCATGCCTTTTCCTCACCACTTGTTACATCCTCTGAAAATCCACCTCCAGGTGTCCCAAATGCCTTCTTAATCTTTCTTCCTTCTCACTTTATATAAATCAGATTTTTGGGGAGGAGGAGAATCTGATTACCTTTCCACACTGTAGCTAAATATACATCTCTTTTTTCTTTTCGAGACTGGCATGCACAGCCTTTCAAAAAAAATCTTTAAAATTGACATATCATAAAGTTATTTTTTTGATATATAGTTCTATGAGATTTGAACATGTATAGGTTTGTATAACTATCATCACAGTCAGGATACAGAACATTCCATTGCTTAAAAAAGAAATACCCTGCCGTGAGCGGCCATCCAATGGCCGGTGACCCATCTGCCTCACCCGGGAAGAGCGCAATGATAATACCAACATGGGCCAGCGAAGCAATGTCCTCCACAACTAGACTGAAGAACAAAAGGACAGCAACTTGTCTGTTCCCCTTCCCCATTTCCCCAATAAAATCTTAAAAAAAAAAAAAAGAAACACCCCTTGGGCTTCTCCTTTGCAGAACCTTGTTCCCCACACCAGAACGTTGACAATAGCTCCATCCCTATACTTGTGCCTTTTCCAGTTCATGTAAATGGAATCGAACAAAATGTAACCTTTGAGAGTGGCTTCTTTCACTTGGCATAATGCCTTTGAGATCCATAATGTTGTTGGTTGCATCCCTAGTTATTCCTTTTTCTTGCTGGGTAGTTAGTAACCCACTGTATAGATGTGCCACAGCATGTTCATCCATTCACCTGTTGGGGAACATCTGGGTTGTTTGCAGCTCTTGGCAATTATGAGTTAAGTTTCGGTAAACATTCCTGTACAGGTCTTTGTGGGAACATAAATTTTCATTTCTCTGGGGATGGTATTGCTGGATCACATGGTAAATAGATCTTTTTATTTTCCAGAGGAATTTTTTACTTCAGTTCGGTCCAGGAATGCATTCAACATTTAAACTGTAATGATTCTGTGAGTGTGGGATTTCAGGCTATGCTTTTGAGAGCTAGAGTAAGATTATCTGTGTGTGAATGAGTCTCTCTCTCTCTCTCTCTCTCTCTCTCTCTCTCTGTGTGTGTGTGTCTCTCTGTGTGTGTGTGTCTCTCTCTCTCTGTGTCTCTGTGTGTGTGTGTGTCTCTCTCTCTGTGTGTGTGTCTCTCTCTGTGTGTGTGTGTCTCTCTCTCTCTCTCTGTCTCTGTGTGTGTGTGTGTGTGTGCGCGCAAATGCTGGGTGTGTTAAAGGTTGGGAGCCCTGAAATCATTTCAGCTCAAATGAGTGGCCTATTCTTGCCTACCCTGTGCTTGTGGGTCAACATGCCAATTTTCCTCCCAATGTTTTATCCTGACCTATGGTATCAGTACAGGAAGAACTATTTAAGTTGGATGAGTGTTTGACAAACAACCGTCTGTTCCTGATGAGTAGATTTCCTTCCATCTCTAAATCCCATGACTATGACTGCGATTCTATGCTTGAATCATTCTCTAGCTACATCAATTTCATGGTTGTCAGCAATGCCTAATCCATCTTCCATAGTCTGGAACTACTCAGGCAGCAGACTCCCTGGAGGTGGGTGTGTTCCTTGTATTCACTAATGTACCTGCCATCTTTGGGGTGCCTACAGTTTATGTGTCCTAGAGAATTAATTTTAATTTTCACTGAAAGAAAAGTCTTTGGTGAAGGAAAACATGGGCAATGCATCAAACAATTCTATTGATATAATTTCTTTTTTAAAAAATGGCTTTCATTGCCAGAGGTTTTGTTCTGTGAAGTTCCACAATTCAGATTCTGCACATACAACTATGCTTTTTCATCTTAAATATCATTGCCATGTATACCTTATGGTAATGTTCAGTAAATGTTTGTTGAACTGAATAAGTGAAAAAATAATTTGGTGAAAAATAAGTTTGATGTACTTATAATTTTCTTCCTTCTGTTATCATTATTTATACCAAGATTTCTCTCTCCTTTTTTTTTCCTGAGCAAGACTTGCATTTAGATGTCAAAAATGTTTATTTCCTATGTTTTTTTCCCTATGTTTTCTGATTAGGTATTTTATATTGAAAGCTTCAGAGTTCACTTGTCTTGGAAAATAGTGACCCCTCTGAATTTTGATAGATTCACAGATTATTCTATAAATTGGGATACTAATTTATTTTACTACCCTAGTTCCCAGATAATGCACACTCATCCTTTAAACTCAACATAAAATGTCATCTTCTTAATGACATTTTCCCAAACCATCCCATGCAAAGTTGTTCTGTTATCCATATACCACAGTTCATTGTAATATATTTGAATTCAGATCCATCTCTCCCAATGGTCTGTGAGCAACTGGAGGGTGGCACACGTCTCATTTTGTTTTGCAATCTTGGCTTTGAGCACACTGCCTGACACATTGTGCTAAATAAATATTTATCACATTGAATAAGATACCTGAGGTATAACAATAACCTTGGCCAACACTTTAGTTTTTTGCATGTATTTATATATGTATATATGTATGTACGTACATATGTGTAATATATATATATATATATATATATATATATATATATTTGAGAAACTGATAGGTAGTAGAATTGAGTGGAAGCATAGCTCCTTCCTGAAGTTGTATAGACTGGTTGGGCGGATTTTTTTTAATGGGGCTGATAAACCATCAGCAAGGAAAAAAGTGAGTTTTATAATATTTTGTTGTTATAGAGGGGAAGTAGGTCTTCTTCGATCAACTTGAAAAGACAAGGGTCCCAATTCATGTGTTAATTTGATTTCAAGAGCTCTTTGCACATGCCTTAAGCCAAAATTTCTTCATGAAATGGCCTTTTAAATTGCAAAAGTAATTCTGTCGCCATAACTCGAAACCTCTCTGGAAAGTGATGGCAAAGCTTGCTACATGGGAAACACTGCACACAAACTGTGGATTCTGGTGAGGTGAGCAGTGCAAATCATCTTTCCTTCTGTTTTATTTTGCAGATCAAGTTCACAAAATTCCTAATGAGATAACACAGCTAAGGGCTACGTTAAATTATTTCAACTGAAATGAAGTGGGAGCAGTGACAATTTAGGCCAACACTTGCGTGGTATTGTTTTTTATATTTTAGGTAGAGATTTCGCTTTTAGCACTAGCCTTTCCCAGGTGGCTCACTATGATGTAGAGGTCTGATATGACCTTGGACTGGCAGTGGGGCTCACTGGGTAGCTATGCCAGGCAGCTGGCCAAACTGTCTTGGAGAGAAGTGGTCTGGTTAGATTCCTTCTGAAGTCGAAGGCCACGCCCAGAAAAGTAGACTCTTCTTGGAGGACGGCTCTTGGAGCACGCTGTAGTAGGCTGGTGGTGTTCCACTCATGCTCTTTACTGGGCTGGGGCATGATATTGTGAGACTTGGCAACTTTATGGCTCATAGTTGTACACGTCTTTGGAGGATTATCCTTGGTCAGTTGGAGCTGCTTGCCTTGGAGTTGCCTGGGAGATTGTGCCCTTTCCCTGAATGCTGGCCGCAGCCAATAACTGCCTGCTTTGGGGGAAATGTACAAAATCCCATCCTCCCTTGCCTCAAGGTGAGACAACTGTATGATACCACCCAAACTCAAAAGCACCTTGTAGGATCCAGCTGAGGCTAGACTTTAGCTGAAACTACATCTTTGCTTGGCTCCTTCTGTCCTACCCTGTTTCTCTTTTCCTTACTCCTGAGAGTACTTCTTTAACACATCACTTGCACAAAAGTCTCCATTTCTGTTTCTAGAAAAAAACCAACCTAAGACACATGCCTCTGACTAAATGAGCTGACACAACAGAATACTAGGATTATCCATGTGGATACTGAGATAACTTCTAAGAATTACGACAGGAGTAATTTTGGACAGAAAGGTAGTTATCTGGGCTTTTAAATTATTGAGGATAAGGCAGAGACCTGGAGCTCAAAACAGACCTCTGCCCACTCTACATCTGCACTAAAAAGGTTAACATTGTTGAAGAAAAACCCATAACTGTGCCAATGATTTGCACTTTGAGTTAAAGATCACAAAAGTCACGTGAATTCTAGGTGCAGCTTGGTCATCCCCTCACATTTCCCAGTCAGTTTGCTGTCTGAATTCTCTGCATTTCTTTGTTATTCTACCTGAATAGATAGATGGAAAAGATAAACTCCTAACATCAGTGGCTTAATCCAATAAAAGTTTCTTTCATTCTTCTTATGTAAATCCCCAGAGTGTTCCTGATTGGCAGGTGGTTCTACTGTAGGTGATGACTCAGGGAAACAGGCTCTCACCCTCTTGTCACCTTGCCATCTTTGACTTACGGTTTCCAAGGTTTCAGCTTGGGGAAGGAGCATGGAATATCACATGTAGGAGGATTTTATGGGTGCACATTATTCTCACATTTCATTGGCTACATGATTACTGCATACCAACCAGATCTTCTACTGACCACATAACAGGTAAGTCCTGCATGCATTTGACACAACCATGGGGGAACAGGCACTGCTAAATTGACTGCAATTAATTTTCTACCATCTACTGAATGGGGGCCTAAAAAGGTAATTAAATTTAGCTACAGAAAATAAGTTAAATGCCTTGGCAACCTGGTTGTGTGTACTGAGATTCATACATATGCATGTGTTTGAAATGGTATTTGGAGGGGGTGGTTTTGGAGAAGGGGGTACATGAAGTAGAAGGAGCATGGAATTGAAAAACCCGATGAGGAAGTTTATAATTGCATCCAGTGGGTGGATAGTGATACAGTAGTAGTTTTTGCAGCCTTTAATGGTGAATTTCAAACAGGGCTCCAACTAACCCATGCAGTGCTTTTGTTAGAAAAAAGGACACAACCCCATACCAGAGTGCATGGCTTTGGGGAGTGGAGTGTGGGCTGGTTTCCAGTCCCTATCACCCCATTTGCCATATGCTGTTGTGCAGGATACACCTACACATATAATGTGGCAGTCCTGATATCAAAGCAACTGCTTTAGCTCCTCCCCTGTGGTAGGTTGAGTTGAAGGCCCTACCTTTATTTTTTTACCTCTTATCTGCACACCTTTTGCCATGTGACTTCACACTTCTCACTAAAGAAGTGAACTATACTTCTCTGATGCTTGACATTTTTGGCTATGTGATGAGCTTCAGTCCATGAAATGTTAACAAATGTGAGATGACCCAAAGATAGAAGCATTTGCATGACTGGGCTTGCCTGCTAATACCTCTGCCAACACCTTGAGAAGCACATGCCCAGGCTAGCCCACTGGTCCCAGGAACAGGATGAGACACTCGTGGAGCAGGGCCAAGTCACTCAAGCCATGCCCAGACTAGATCCATTGATCTTCATTCAGTCAACTCTCCAGATGCATGAGTAAGCCCTGCAGAGATCAGCAGAGCCACTCAGACAAAGCCCAGCCTAAGTCATTTGAACCGTCAACTCATAGACTCATGAGCTAAATAACTGCTTATTGTTGTTCACCACTGAGATTTTGTGGTTGTTACACAGCATTACTGTGGCCATAGTTAATGGATAGATCCTCTTTCTCTCCAAGAAGCCCTAGCAGTATGGAGCATATAGATTGTTTTTCCTACCATGACTGCCCTATTTCAGGAATTTGCATTCCAGAATTTTCAGAATCAATGCCTTCTCATCTTTCCATCAGAATCAGATAAAAACACACATTAGAAAAGATTGAGGGATGCTTGATTTAAATAAATGGTTCTGATGAAAAATCAAAACTATGACCAGGTCCTAAAACTAAAGGAAGAAAGCAATCAGAACTTATGGTCAGATGATTCTGATAAAAGGAGCATGGGTGGTGGAGAGTAGGTGGAGGATAAACAGACTAACCTCTTTATTCTTGGTGATGAAGATTTTTCAGTGCAACACCACATCAATCCATAACTTCCCTTCTCTCTATTTATAATTCCTTTCATGTCGGATTTGGATATATAATTTTAGCAGGCCATGACTTTCTATTTATAGATAGGAGAGACATTACTTGTCACCTTGATAGAATACTGGAAATGAACATATTGGAAGTCCCCATACATAATAAAGAAAAGTAAAGGGACTAAATAATTCTTGATATGTGATGCCTTCCAAAGTTCTAATTTTCTTTGCTGGCCTATCCTTGCAAATGAAATAGTTGATGACATTTTTCTTGACACTATTCACATTAAAATATATCTCTATTTATCATTCCATCTAGTGACATTGAATAATTTTATTAGCTAAATAAATATTTTAATCATCAGTGAAACTCTTGCAGCAGCAGATAAGATAGATTAGATTGTTAGGTCAAAAGAGAGCACACTGTAATAGCTGTCACCACTATGGAAAATTTCATATAATGACTATTTTTTCTTTTTTAAGCTTGAATGCTTTGGGGACCAAATAACAAGTCAACCCACAGCTATTGTCAAGCATATTTCTTTTCTCATCAGTAATGTGGAGCAATCCTTCCCTTGCCTAAATTTATCATCTTAGAAAGAAGATCTAGAGATTTGTGTTGCAATGTTGAATTTCTTCTTTGTTTTTGTCTTACAGTTTCTAATCTAGTCAGAACCTCTAATGCTAATATTAAATGGGAATGTCTAGATTTTCTAAACCTAAACATGTTTAATACATTGAACCTCCTTTCCTATAAGATTTGACTATTAGGATATGTGTGTTAAAAAATTCCAGTTTTCCCATATTTTCTGGTTATCAGCCTGTATAGCTCATGAGAAGAAATGATCCATAAAGGATATTATGCTCTTCTTGGCTAGTGAGCACCTTGGATTAAATCTACGTAAGACTAAGATCTGACCGGACTCAGATGAAATGGTATTTAAGCTGAATGGACATAAACACTTTATTTCCTTACACTAAGTGCTATAATGCATAGCAACACTGTTGCAGGTTGGGTTTCCCGGGAAGCAGATCCTGAGATGGAGCTTAGTGGGCAAGTTATTTATTAAGTAGTGCCCTTGGAATCATCACATTGCCTCTCAATTTCCCCCTCTACCCAATTCTGTTTCCTTCCCCTCCCTAGCACTCACATTTCATTAGTTTGCATAGTATTTAAAATTAGATAACATACCTACAATTACAACTGGAATAAACATATTTGAGAACAAAAACCCAACTATTCTTGGGCCAGCCGAGTGGCGCGATGGTTAAGAATTCGCTTGGGATGCCAGAGGGCCCCGGTTCGGATCCCACATATGAGGGCCAGTGACACTGCCCTCCACAGCTAAGATGCTGAACAACAGCTCA